>NC_083243.1:119345337-119648194 GCF_032191835.1 Heteronotia binoei
AGAAAGAAAGAGTCAGAGCTTCCTTTGCAGTCCTCACCATCAGGAGAGCTACAAAGAGTGTTTTTAAGACTAGCAATGTTTTAGTGAAGGTATGAACTTTTTGCCTTGCTACAGATATATATATATATTTGTTGGGCTTGTTATGGGTGTAACCGGGTTACCCTCCTCTTTTTCACTGTACTCATGCCCTCCAGTCTTTCTCAATAGGAAAGCATGTGAACTAGTTAGAAGAGAAATATCAGCATTAGGCTGAGAGTGTGTTCCACTCCAGGTTTACCTAGCAAATTTTCCTTAATTTTTCTTTCACATTTTCCTTTGATTGGGGGTCTTGAATGTAGAGTTCCCAGATAGTACGCTGACACTGACCACTGTACATGGCTGTCTTTCTGTTATTGTAATTGTTTTTTTGGGGAAGTTGTATTTTTTTTTAGTTGTAGCCATTTTTCTGGGGGAAATTATAATTTTGTAGACAAGCACATAGCTCTCAGTCTGTGCCATGGTGCCTTCACATGTTCTTGACCAGCACATGAAGCAACTTGTGTACAAAAACTTACAATGCCCAGCTGCTTCGTGTTCCTCTGGGTCTTAGGGTCAAAGCATTGACCATGAGATGTCTGTAATGAATTTCAATGAATCAAAAGTAGGTTTGCAATTTACAGATGTGCACACCTGAACAGCACATTTTCAAGACTGGTACAGCACAGACATTTTCTGCAGTTTTTGATGCAATAATTCATAGCAAGAAGTGACATTTATAAGAGACTGTAAAACAAAATATTGTTAGCATGCTAATATTTTAAGCATGTTTTATTTTAAGTTTAAAAATTATTTAATTGTGTGTCTGTGCCCTTTAAAAAGTTTATATGTCCGCTCCCCGGCATTACATTTTTTGATACACATGGCTTGGCAAGGTCTCATTTATGTCAAATCCGGCCCTCATAACAAATGAGTTCGACACCCTTGCTCTAACAGGTAAGGGTGGAAGTACAGCCATGTAAGGGGGAAGGGGAGTTCCCTATCATCAAAAGCTACACTTTCAACCCATATAAATTATTACAATAAAAAGAATAATGCTATAATTTCAACAGAAGTTTTTTAAAAACTTAGCACAATGCAGCATTGTAAAAAGGTATTTTCAAGATTTTCAGAAAGGCATGAACATCCTTCAAATTCTTAATATAAAACTACAATACCTGGAATTCTGTAGAAAGCCAAGTGGCATACCACCAGTGTGTATTTATAACTGCCCATGTGCCATGACTGATTAATAGAGGCCTTTTGAGTTTTCTGTCCTAATTAGAGAACTGAGTAAATACCAATCAAGGGAAGGCATGGTTCCCACAAACAGGAGAATTTAACTCAACCAGATTTTCTGAAACTCACATACGGAAACAAACACTAAACACTTATCTGTTTTATCTGCTGAATGAATTGCTTCATGAATATCTGTACTACCAAAAACCTTTAGAATCCAGTCCTATGAAGTCCCTGAAAATTAATCCTGTTACAGCACAAGTCTCTAAATTAATATGGTTGCCAACTCTGGCTTGGGAAACTCTGGAAACTTGTGGGAGGTGGCTGGGAAGAGTGATTTAGGAAGCTCAGCAGGATGTGGATGTTATATACTCCACACACACCCCCCCCCCCCCCAAAAAAATGCTATTTCCTCCAGAGGAACCAGTTTCTATATCTTGGGAAACTCCAGACTGCATAGGTTGGCAAGCTTATTTTATGTGTGTGGCAAGAGAAAGCGAAGATGCCCACACTGGTAGGTAGAAGGGGGGGAAAAACCCTAAAAGGTTGAATAAACTGCTCTCCCTTGCACATTGTTATTTTTTCTCCTGGCAAATGAAGAACCACAGTTCTGTAAATGTGGCAATGTTTTCGATAAAGCAAAAAATTAGTTATTTAAAATGAAATATATTTCGTTAACTTTCACAATTTGGATTTTAATATAGCAATAAGAAAGAATCCTGCCAATTGTATAGCCAATTGTACAGAAGCCCTCTTTCCCCCTTAAAGACAAGTCTAGCCTGCATAGCGTGGTTTATTTCAAAGTAAGCAGCGATAAAATGGACCTACCCTATTAAATGGGGCTTACTCCTAGGAGCGTGCCCCCGTTTGCAGCCTTTGTCACATCTAGCTAGATCGGGGGTTTTGTGATGACAGGCGTTCTCAGAGAGCTATCACAGCAGGAGACTGACTGGTGCACCGCCGTGAAGATCGCCCTTCGAGTTACTTGCAAGCTGCCTCCATGCCGCCAGGGGCCGAGTCAGCCAGCCAGGCGTCTCTTGCCTTCGTCTCCCGCTCCTCCTCCTGCTGCCGTGACCGGTCTCGGGAGGGAGGTGGTTGTGTGTGTCTAGGTAACCAGGAAGCGCGACCAGGAAACTGGCGTGTATCTGGCAAGCGCGGCGTCTTGACTGACCCGAATGGAGAGAGGAGGAAGCGGTGGCGGCGCTGGCGGCCGCCTCACGGTGAGGAAAGGGTCGCGAAGGGAAAGCTGGACTGAAGTGGAGGCGAGAAGCTGGGGGGTGTTGCTAAAGGGAGGGAGGGCGAGAGGCCTAGAGGCGTGGCAAGATGAAGGGAGGGAGAAGAGGCTGCCTGGGTGATGGCGTCCTCGTTCCTTCCCACGGACCAGCAGCCCCTCTGGTGTCTTTAGGGCGGCAAGCGCTTTGTGATCGCCTATCGAGAAGAAATAAACACGGCTCGGCGATCAGGTCCACAGGTTTGCGTCGCCTGGCCTATTTTTATCCGTAGATTGCGAATGTGTTTACAGAACAAGGGATTATTGACAGTTTAGGCCCAACTAGTGCCAGATCATCAGTACTCCTGAGAAAACAAGCTCGCTTCAGAATAAAACTGAAGTTCAGTAACATCTTAAGATACCATTTTTGGTAATACTAAGGCTTGGCATATACTCACTGGAACTGATTTCCAGTCAGTTCAGAACAAAGCAATGCAAGCTTTAGAGAATCAGAGTACACCTCTAAAGATGCTTTGGAGTGTAAAATTAATTAGGCTGATTGATAACACACTACTGAAAGTGGACTGATAGAGAGGCGAGTTCAAAACGAGATCCAATCCAAAGAGTTATTAGTTCATTAAGAACCAAGGTGAGCCTTTCCAAGCTCTTAGAAAGGCAAAAATATAAAACTCAGTGTACGACAAAGTAAGATAATCAGATACAGTAGGAACTTTACCTAGGTATGCCTGAAGTAGTTTACGTCTGTAAGGGATGGGTGCAACATCTGATTTAAGCATGTGGGAAGTACCTTGCTGGACCTGGTGAAGAACCACCTAGTCTTTAAAGCTAACACTCATTGGCTTTGACTTCCGAAAGCTCATACCCTGGAAATCTTGTTGGTCTCTGTAGTGCTGTTAGAATCTGGCACTTTTTCCTAGCAGAAACTGGGAAAAGGGTAAAAGTCTGATCTACACAGATCTTCATGAATTCATATGATTTTTACATTGAAATGAAATCAAACCACTGTAATTCCATAGATCCTGTCTTAGGATAGGACCACAAAAATCATGCTTCCATGGATTCGTGGCACTTCACCAGTGCAAAAACAGGGTTCCAAAGCACGGATCCTCATGAATTCATATGATTTTTACGGTGAAATGAAATCAAACCACCATCATGCTGTAGATCCGGTATTAGACTATAAGCAGCACCAAAAAAACCATGCCTCCACGAATCTGTGGCACCACAGCAGTGGAAAAACATGTTTCCAAACCACAGATCCTCATGGATCCTCATGATTTTTGCTTCGGATCCCCCCAAACTCACCATCAGTTCTTATATCATGTCCATGGGCAGAGTTTGCACCAGAGAAATCATGGATCCATGGCTTAGTGGCAGCACCATGGACCAAAAACTTGGTTTTGAACCACGGATCCTCAGGGATCCTCATGATTTTTGCTTTGGATACCCCCAAGCCCAGCATCCAATCACATATCATATCCATGGGCAGAGTTTGCACCACAGATATCATGGACACACGGCTGCGTGGCAGCACCATGGATCAAAAACTTGGTTTTGAACCACAGATCCTCATGGATCCTCATGATTTTTGCCTTGGATCCCCCCAACCTCACCATCCAAGCGCATATCATATCCATGGGCAGAGCTTCCACCACAAAAATCATGGATCCACGACTTCGTGGCAGCACCATGGACCAAAAACTTGGTTTTGGACTACAGATCCTCATGGATTCCCATAATTTTTTCCTTACATAAGAACATAAGAGAAGCCATGTTGGATCAGGCCAATTGCCCATCCAGTCCAACACTTGTGTCACAAAGTGGCCAAAAAAAATATATATATATATATATATATTCACACACACACACACACACACACACACACTGTGGCTAATAGCTACTGATGGACCTCTGCTCCATATTTTTATCTAACCCCCTCTTGAAGATGGCTATGCTTGTAGCCGCCACCACCTCCTGTGGCAGTGAATTCCACATGTTAATCACCCTTTGGGTGAAGAAGTACTTCCTTCTATCTGTTTTAACCTGACTGCTCAGCAATTTCATTGAATGCCCATGAGTTCTTGTATTGTGAGAAAGGGAGAAAAGTACTTCTTTCTCTACTTTCTCCATCCCATGCATAATCTTGTAAACCTCTATCATGTCACCTCGCAGTTGACGTTTCTCCAAGCTAAAGAGCCCCAAGCGTTTTAACCTTTCTTCATACGGAAAGTGTTCCAAACCTTTAATCATTCTAGTTGCCCTTTTCTGCACTTTTTCCAGTGCTATAATATCCTTTTTGAGGTGCGGTGACAAGAATAGTACACAGTATTCCAAATGAGACCACACCATCGATTTATACAGGGGCATTATGATACTGGCTGATTTGTTTTCAATTCCCTTCCTAATAATTCCCAGCATGGCGTTGGCCTTTTTTATTGCAACCGCACACTGTCTTGACATTTTCAGTGAGTTATCTACCACGATTCCAAGATCTCTTTCTTGGTCAGTCTCTGCCAGTTCACAACCCATCAACTTGTATTGTAGCTGGGATTCTTCGCCGCAATGTGCATTATTTTGCACTTGGCCACATTGAACCTCATCTGCCACGTTGACGCCCACTCACCCAGTCTCAACAGATTCCTTTGGAGTGCCTCACAATCCTCTCTGGTTCTCACCACCCTGAACAATTTAGTGTCATCTGCAAACTTGGCCACTTCACTGCTCACTCCCAACTCCAAATCATTTATGAACAAGTTAAAGAGCATGGGACCCAGTACTGAGCCCTGCAGCACCTCACTGCTTACCGTCCTCCACTGCGAAGACTGCCCATTTATACTCACTCTCTGCTTCCTATTAATTAGCCAGTTTTTGATCCACAAGAGGACCTGTCCTTTTACTCTGTGACTCTCGAGCTTACTAAGGAGCCTTTGATGGGGAACTTTATCAAAAGCTCTCTGGAAGTCAAGGTAAACAACATCTATTGGGTCTCCTTTGTCCACATGTTTGTTCACCCCCTCAAAGAAATGTAACAGGTTAGTGAGGCAAGATCTTTCCTTACAGAACCCATGCTGAGTCTTCCCCAATAACTTGTGTTCATCAGTGTGCCTACTAATTCTGTCCTTGATAATGGTTTCTACCAACTTTCCCGGTATTGAAGTCAGACTGACTGGCCTGTAATTTCCTGGATCTCCTCTGGAACCCTTTTTAAAGATGGGGGTGACATTTGCTACCTTCCAGTCCTCAGGAATGGAGGCAGATTCAATGAAAGATTACATATTTTTGTCAGGAGATCCACAAGTTCAATTTTGAGTTCTTTCAGAACTCTTGGATGTATGCCATCCGGACCTGGTGACTTATTAGTTTTTAATTTGTCTATCAGTTGTAGAACCTCCTCTCTTGTCACCTCAATCTGACTCAGGTCTTTCAATACCCCTTCCAATACCCCAAGCTCACTATGCAATCACATATGTCCATGGGCAGAGTTTGCACCACAAAAATCATAGATCCACGCCCTCTTGGCAGCACCATGGACCAAAAACTTGGGTTTGGACCACAGATCCTCATGATTTTTGTCTTGGATCCCCCCAGCCTCACCATCCAATCACATATCATGTCCATGGGCAGAATTTGCACCACAGATCGTGGATCTACGGCTTCATGGCAGTGCCAGGGACCAAAAACTTGGTTTTGAAACCGGATCCTCATTAATCCTTGTGATTTTTGCTTCAGATCCCCCAAAGCTCACCATCCAACCACATACCATGTACATGGGTACAGTTTGCACCACAGAAATCATGGATCCACGGCTTTGTGGCAGCGCCAGGGAACAAAAACTTGGTTTTGAAACACAGATCCTCTTTATCCACATGATTTTGCCTTGGATTCTCCCAAGATCACCATCCAGTCACATATCATGTCCATGGGCAGAGTTTGCACCACAGAAATTGTGAATCCACGGCTTCGTGGCAGCACCAGGGACCAAAAACTTGGTTTTGGACCAAGTATCCTCATGGATCCCATGATTTTTGTTTTGAATCCCCCGAAGCTCACCATCAATTCTTATATCATGTCCATGGGCAGAGTTTGCACCACAGAAATCATGGGTCCACAGCTTCGTGGCAGCACCATAGAACAAAAACTTGGTTTTGGACCACGGATCCTCATGAATCCTCATAATTGTTACTTTGGGCCACCCCAAGCTCACCATCCAATCAGATGTTATGTCCATGTTGGCTGGAGCATGTGCAGAGTACTCTCAGTCCACAGCGTGAAGTCTCCTTCGATAGGAACGCCAGTAAGAAGAGCCACACATCAGTCGCTTTAGTGCAAACGGTGTATTATACAGAAATATATACAGAGGTGAAATATTTACAAAAACAGTCCTGAACCATGGATCCTCATGATATTTGGTTTGGGTCACCCTAGCATCACCATCAAATCACAGATCCTGTTTATGGGCAGAGTTTGTACCACAGAGATCGTGGATCCATGACTTCATGGCAGCACCATGGACCAAAAAAATGGTTCCAGACCATGTATCCTAATGTTTTTTGCTTTGGGCCACCACACAGCTTGCACCACAGAAATCACGGATGTATGGCTTTGTGGCAACACCAGTGAGCCAAACCATGATTTTGAAGCATGTTTTCTCACGGATCCTCATGATTTTTGCTTTGCATCACCCCAAGCTCATAATCCAGTCACATATCATGTCCATGGGCAGGGTTTGCACCATAGAATTCATGGATCCACTGCTTCTTGTCAACACCATAGAGCCAAAATATGGTTTTGAAACATGGGTCCCCATGGATCCTCTGAGGTTTTACTTGGAGTCACCACAACATCACCATCAAATCTCTTATCATATCCATGGCACAACTTGCGCCACAGAAATCATACATCCACACTTTCTTTGAGAAGACATGTTGTAAAAACATGTTTTACCATGGATTCTCATTGATCTTTAGAGTTTTTGTGTTGGATGACCCCAATACCCCCATCGTATCACATATCATGCCGATGGTCATGGTTTGCATCAGAAATGTCTTGGATCCATGAGTTCATGATGACACCATTCTGCCAAAAGATGGTACTGAAGCACAGATCTTCTTGGATCCTCAAAGTCTTTGCATTCAGTCACCCAAACATACCATAAAACACACCATAAGATATGATGTCCATGGGCATAGCTTGCTCTACGGCTTAGCGACAACACCATGGAGCAAAGGCATGGTTCCAGACCATGAATCCTCATGGATTCTTATGATGTTTGCATTGGTTCAGAAGAAATACACCATTAAATCACATAGTGGCCCCCCAAATTGTATTTTAATTCTGTATAGGATATAGTGAATTAATGATTATGCCATTAAAGGTTTGGTATGGTATGGTATAGTGAATTAATTAATTGAATACCTCTTGATTACATTATGGACTTGGATTGATTGGATTATCTTTATATTATTCTTTTATTGATCAAATTGGGCTATTAGAATCATAGAATCATAGAGTTGAAAGGGACCTCCAGAATTATCTATCGGGAGATGGTTTGCAGCTTACGACGGTAGGGAAAAGGGTGTTTGGTAACAGCCTTGTTAACCTAATAAGGAGGGCTTTAAACTAAATTGTATGGGGAGGCAAAACAATAATTCAAAGCCGCGTATGAGGCCAGAAACTAGGAATAAGAACATTAAAGATTTGCAGAGAGTGGCGCATACGCTAGGTGATGTGAACTTGCAGGTTTGTATGGAAAATAAACCCTCAAGGTGCATAAAACGTGGATTCCAATGTCTCTACACTAATGCACAGAGTATGGGAAACAAACAGAAGGAACTGGAAGACCTAATACAGGAAGGAGACTTTGACATAATAGGCCTTACTGAAACTTGGTGGGATGACACTCACAACGGAAATATTAGGATTCATAGGTACAACTTATTTAAAAGGGACAGACAAATGAGAAAGGGCAGAGGCATAGCATTATATGTGAAGGAGCTATATACTTGTGAGGAAATATGTGAATCTGAACATGGCAGCTCAGTTGAGAGTCTCTGGGTAAAAATAAAAGGAGTAAGAAAAACAGTGATATTATGGTGGGGTTCTGCTATAGACCACCAAGCCAGGCAGAGGACTTGGATGAGATACTCCTACAACAGATTGCAAAGTTCTCCAAGTGAAGGGACATCGTGATCATGGGAGATTTCAATTACCCAGACATCTGTTGGAAATCCAACTCTGCTAAAAATGAAAAGTCAAATAGATTCCTGACTTGTCTTGCTGAGAACTTTCTTTTCCGGAAAGTGAAGAAAGAAACAAGGAGATCTGCTATCTTGGACTTGATTCTCACCAACAAGGAAGACTTGATTGAAGAAGTGGAAATAGTGGGCACCCTGGGCAGTAGTGACGATGTGATTTTGGAATTTACAGTCTTAGGGAAGGGAAAAGCTATACGTAGTCAGACTTACAGGTTGGACTTCAGAAAGGCAACCTTTGAAAAACTTATTTATTTATTTTATTTAATCAAATTTATATCCAGGCCTTCCCCTAGCCTACCTCCCAAGAAAGCCTGTTCCACTGAGGAATCGCTCTAACGGTCAGGAAGTTCTTCCTAATGTTCAGCCGGAAACTCAATGTGCTGGCCTGGTGTGGGAATCAGAGGCGATTCTGGCCATCTGTGTGGTGTTCCAATTGCCTAGCTCACCAGCAGATGGCCTTCTGAGCCTGCTGGAGATGGTGGCCGGGTGGGCCTTGGAGTTCCCACAGCTATTGATCTTGGGAGAATTCAATGTCCATGCAGACAAGCCTGCCACTTCTGTTCAGGCTATGGAACTAATGTCTTCCATGGCAGCACTGGGACTCAAAAAAATCATCTTGGGCCACACACATCGGGCATGCCACACATTGGATTTGATCTTTAATATGGGGTTGAATGTGGACCTATTCTCAAAGGATGTTGGTTTTGAAGGCCTGGACATTTAGATATTTGGCAAAAATGGAAATGGATATAATTTGCTTACAGGAAACTCATATCTTAACCAAAGATCAAAATTTTTTGAAGAACAAAAAACTTGCAATTTATTTACAGCTACAGATTTATACAAAAAGAAAAGGGAAGTGGCAATTTATATTAAAGACAAATTTAACCCACAACTGCAATTTGCTTCTGAAGATGGTAGAATTTTATTAGTGGAAATCACAGTGGACAATAAGAAAATCCTGCTTGCAAACATCTATGCTCCAAATGACCATCAAGAGAAATTTTTTCAAGATTTGCGTCTTAAATTATCAAATCTGGATTATGTGGAATATTGTCTAATAGGAGATTTCAATGCGGTGTCTGACAGACAGTTGAATAAGAAAACACATAAACAGATTAAAACTAAAAGTCCTCAGCTTCCGATAAGCTTCTGGAAATTAGCCAAAGAAATGGAGTTGGTGGACGTTTGGAGAACAAGATACCCCAATTCTAGAGATTTTACTTACTACTCTCCTAGTCACCAAACCTGGTCAAGAATTGATATGTGTTGGCTCTCTACAAGCTTGATTAAAGACTTAGTGGACACAGAGATTCAAACAAGAGTTATATCAGATCACAGCCCTGTAATGATAAAATTAAAAGGTGCACGGATAAGAAGACCATGAAAGTTAAATACTGCAATTTTGAAAGATAAAGATTTTCTTAAAGAAACTAAACTAGAAATGGAATTTTTCTTTAAACAAAATATAACACAAGAAATAAAGATGCAAACAGTTTGGGATACTGCAAAAAGCTTTTTATGGGGCCTTGCAATTAGATACTGCATTAAAAAAAGAAAGAAAAAGCTGAATGTTACCAAAATTTAATGTCACAAATGGGAGAAGCTGAGAAGAATCTTAAAAAGCACCCAACAAAGTATGAATTTCAAAAAAAAGGTGAAAGAAATGCAGCACAAAATGAATTTAATTTTATGGAAGAGGTGGAGATTCAATTAAGGTATGCTAAACAAAAAATTTTTGAGCATGCCATTAAGCCTGGAAGGTGGTTGGCCTATAGGATAAGAAAAGAGAAGGCTAAAAGAATAATTACAACATTGAGAGATGAGAATAATAAAGAGAAATCTCAAAAACAAATACGACAAATTGTAGAACAATTTTATAAAAAACTATATGAAGACAAGCAAGTTGATAAAACAAACTTAGAAGAATATGTTAAACAAAATAACCTTAATAAATTCACAGAAGAACAACAAAAAATTTTGAATGAACTTATAACGATAAGGGAGCTTGGAGAGGCATTAACTGCCCAAAAGAATGGCAAATCACCAGGATCAGATGGACTACCTGCAGAGTTCTACAAAGCCTATGAAGAATCTCTACTTCTATCATTTAAACACCTCATGGAAAAGATACAGGAAGAAGACCAAATTCCAAGCTCATGGCAAGAAGCTACGATATCTTTGATTCCGAAAGAAGATAATGATTTGAAAGATATTAAAAATTACCGTCCAATTTCCCTTTTAAATGTGAATTATAAAATTTTTGCTGTAATATTGGCGCAACATTTGAAGAAAGTTTTGCAATCTACAATACATTATGATCAAGCAGGATTTTTGCCTAAAAGATACTTGAAAGATAATGTCAGAACAGTTTGTGATATTTTAAAATATTATGAAGGCCATCCAGAGAAACAATTGGCTTTAATTTGCCTAGATGCTGAGAAGGCATTCGACAATCTTCGTTGGCAGTTTACGTTACAGCGATTGAAAAATATGGAATGTGGGGAAAATTTTTTGAGAACAGTAGAAGCAATATATTTCCTGCAAAAGGCTAGGGTGACAGTGAATGGCGAACTAACAAACAATTAATATACAAAAAGGTACAAGACAAGGCTGCCCACTGTCACCTCTGCTCTTCATTTTATCATTAGAGGTATTGAACAACCAAATAAGAGAAGATTTAAGCATAAAGGGTGCTGTGATAAAAAACGAACAATACAAACTTAGACCATTTGCTGACGACCTAGTTATATTAGAACAACCAATGGATTCTGTAAAGAAGATTAAACAATTTGGTTGTTGGGCAGGATTAAAGATTAATTACTATAAAACAAAATTTCTGACCAAGAACATGACAGCAGAACAAATCCAGGCTTTTCAGCAAAAAATCAGGATTTTTTCATGAAAAAAGAATTAAATATTTAGGTGTGGTGATTTCAGATAGATGTAGCAATCTAAAAGCAGACAACTATGATAAATTACTTAAAGAAATTCAAAAAGACTTAGAAAAATGGCATGACTTGAACTTATTTTTAATGGGAATAATAGCTCTGATAAAAATGAATGTTTTACCAAGACTATTATTTCTCTTTCAAACTATTCCAATATTCCTAAACAGTGGATTTTTAAAGAGCTAAATAAGATGGTCGTCAAATATGTGTGGCAAGGTAAAAAAATCCAGAATTAAATTACAGACCTTGCAAGATTCCAAACTAAGAGCAGGTATGGGTCTCCCAGACTGGCAATTGTATTATAAAGCATCTGTACTGTTGTGGATAAGAGATTGGATGTTGTTGAAAGATAAAAGACAATTGTTGTAAGAAGGACATGATTTGACTATGGGATGGCATGCTTATTTGTGGCATCAAAGACTTGAAGGCCACTCTTATTTTAAGAATCATTGGTTTCGGAAATCTTTATACCATACCTGGTCATGGTTAAAGCCTAAAATCTATTCAAAAGTTCCAAGATGGGTTTCACCAGTAGAAGCATTTACTCACCCAAATCTTTTAAAAGCAAACCAGAATTACAGGTATGAGGATTTGTTGGGGAAAGAAAATCAACTGAAAACTAAAGAACTAGAAAACATGGATATTAAAATGAATTGGTGGATGAGAATGCAAGTTGAATCCAGATATACTAAAGACAAGGCAAAAGGCTTCACTAGTGAACAATTCTTATTTGATAAAATTCTTTTGGAACCACAGGAAAAGTTACTTTCCAAACGATATGCATATCTACTTCAAATGAAGACACAAGATAAAGTTGTAAAGGATTGCATGGTCCAATGGGTGAAAAATTTTGGTTACAACATCACACTAGAACAGTGGGAAAGATTGTGGAAATTTAGTGTTAAACTAACTAGGTCAGTGACTTTTAAAGAAAACCTCTATAAAATGTTTTATAGATGGCACTTGACCCCACAGAAACAGAAAGATCTTTACTAACATGTCTAATACATGTTGAGAGTGCATCAAACAAATTGGTATTTTTCTTGTCAATAAACAATTTTATTGGTAACATATGGTAGCAAATCTATATCTATATCTTACAACTTAAAAAAGGAAAGATTTATCTACCCAATATCTTACTTTTTCCCCCACCCCTCCCCCCGTTACTTGACCCCCGCCAGTGTTATTTACTTAAAGAAAAACAAATATTAAAGGTACCCTTAACTATTAAAAAACCAAAAGTTATATTCTTGTTTTAAAAAACTTAATCATTATCAAAGATTGTCCAATGTCCTTTTATTTTCCACTCTTTTTCTACGTATCTTCTGAACTTCTTCCACTCCATCTTAAAAACTTCTAAATCATAATCTCTTAATATTCTTGTTAATTTGTCCATTTCACTCCATGACGTAACTTTTATAATCCAATACCATTTTTCTGGTATTTTTTCTTGCTTCCACAACTGCGCATACAATGTCCTAGCAGCTGAGAGCAAGTACCAGATTAAAGTTCTATCTTCTTTTGGAAATTTTTCCATTTGTAATCCCAACAGAAAAGTCTCTGCAACTTTGTTAAACTCATATCCCAAGATATTAGACATCTCTTGGTGGATCATCTGCCAAAACATTTTAGCTCTTTCACAAGTTTACCACATATGGTAGAAAGAACCTTCATGCTTTTTACATTTCCAGCACCTGTCTGGCATCTTGTTATTCATCTTTGCTAATTTTTTAGGAGTCATATACCATCTATACATCATCTTAAAACAATTTTCTTTAATACTTTGACATGTTGCGAGTTTCATAGAGTTCTTCCACAAATATTCCCAAGATTCCATCTTTATTTCTTTATTTACATTAATTGCCCATTTTATCATTTGAGATTTCACTACCTCATCTTCTGTAGACCATTGTAAAAGTAATTTGTATACTTTTGAAATTAGTTTCTCATTGTCTCCAAGCAGAACTTTTTCCATTTCTGTTTGTTCTTTCCTTATTCCTTCAGTTTTGATATCATTCTCCACCAAGCTTTTTATTTGTTGCATTTGAAACCAATCATATTTATGACTCAATTCTTCAGCAGTTTTCAGTTCTATTTCCCACTTTGTATTTTTAATAATTGATTATATGACAGCCACTTTTCTTCACCTGTCTTAGCCGTTATCTTTATCACTTCAGCTGGCACTATCCATAAAAGTCTTCTCTCATGTCCATATTTCTTATATTTTATCCATGTATTTAATAGGTTGCTTCTTATATAATGGTGAGAGAAAAGACCATGCATCCTCTTTTTTCCATAATATAAATATGCGTGCCAGCCAAATTTATTTCCATGACCTTCCAACACAAGAAATTTTTTGTTTAACAATGTTATCCATTCTTTCATCCATACTAAACAAACTGCTTCATGATACAATTTTAAATCTGGTAGTTGAAATCTACCTCTCTCTTTTGCATCTGACAGAATTTTCATTTTAATTCTTGGCTTCTTCCCAGCCCACACAAATTCTGAAATTTTCCTACGCCATTTATCAAATTGTTTGGCATCCTTCACAATAGGAATAGTTTGAAACAAATACATTATCCTTGGTAGAATATTCATTTTATTTATTTATTTACTTTACCTTGGAGGTAACTTCACAGTCTTTGTAATTTTTGTTGTCTGTTCATCTGCATATTCTTACACAGAATTTTAGATTTTTCTCTATTTATAGAAAGTCCTGCCAACTCCCCATATTCTTGTATTTTCATTAACAACAAAGGTGTAACTTGTATGGGGTTTTCATTTATAAACATTATATCATCAGCAAATGCTCAAATCATCAGCAAATGCATCCTTTTATTTGTAAGCCTTCTATATCTTTTTCTTCTTGAATCTGCATCAATAAAATTTAAGAGTCATTATAAACAACAATGGTGAAAGTGGACAACCTTGTCTAGTACCTTTGCTAATTTTCATTTCTTCTGTGAGATCTGCATTAACACACAGCCTTGCACTTTATTCAGAGTATATTGCTTTTATCATTCTTATAAAACTTTCTCCCAGCTCCATCTTATCCATTACCGCAAACATAAAGTCCCAGCTTAAATTGTCAAATGCTTTCTTTGCATCTGCAAAGAATAATGCTACTTCTTTTTCTGGATGTCTTTCATAATATTCTACAATATTTACAACCTAATATTATCTCTTATTTGTTTTTTGGGAAGAAACCCTGCTTGATCTTATAGTCATTATTTAATAAAGAAATTGGTCTGTAATTTTTTACATTCGTGGCATCTCTATCTTCTTTAGGTATCAAGGAAATAACAGCTTCTTTCCATGTATTTGGTACATTCCCTTTTATTCTTATTATATTCATCAACTTCTGCAATTTTGGTATTAATTCGTCCTTAAAAGTTTTAAAATATTTAGCTGTATATCCATCTGGCCCGGGAGCTTTCCCATTTTTCATTGCGTTGATTGCTACTTCAATTTCTATCTTTTCAATTGGATCATTCAAAACTTTTCGCATATTTTCAGTTAGGGGCTCTATTTTTAACTTTTGTAAATATTCATCCATCTTCTCTTTCTTTACTTTAACACCTTTAAACAGTTTGGCATAGTACTTAAAAATTCTCTTTTTATTCCCTCTTGAGTAACCACTTCTCTTCCATCTATCACAATTCTATTAATAATTTTATTTTCTCTCTTTTTCTTCAATTGCCAAGCCGAATACTTTCCCGCTTTATTTGCCCCTTCAAACGATTTCTGCTGAAGTCTTTTCAAATTCCATTTCACTTCTTTATTTAACAAATGTCTCAATTGAGTTCGTAATATTGAAATTTCCCTTAGAATTTTCTTTTTCCCTGGTCTTTTTCTCAGCTCCCCTTCTTTTTTCTTTATTTCATTTTGAATGTCCAACAACTGTTTTTCTTTTTTTCTTTTGTCTTTATTATTCAAAGTAATCAACACCCCTCTCATTACTGCTTTATAAGCATCCCAGACCGTCTGAAAATCAATATTTTCTTTATCATTCACTTGGAAAAGGGCTTTAGTTTCCTTTTCTAGAAATGTCACTGTTTCTTTATTCTGTAGCAAATCTTCATTCAATCTCCATCTTCTCAATTTCTTGGACAATTTTGTAATCCACATTATTGGGTTATGGTCGGCCCAAATTTTAGTAAATCTCTATCTTCCTTGTTATAAGACTTAAGTCTTTAGTTCCCCACAGCATGTCAATTCTGGAAAAAGTTTTATGTTTTACTGAAAAAAAAGTGTAATCCCGTACTTCTGGATTAAATTTCCTCCATATATCTTCTAAATTTTCTTGTTTAGCCAATTCAAAGAAAGACTTTGGCAATTTCCCTTCTTTCCCATCATTTTTTCCCCTCCAGATCTATCCAATGAGTTCTTAACTGTTCCATTAAAGTCTGCCATTAACAATACTTGATCATAAGTCAGCTCATCCAACTGTTGTGTAATGTCTTTTTAAAAAGGCATCCTTTGCACCATTAGGCGCATACAGTCCCAATAACAACTTTTCCCCATTTAATATTATCTCCGCTGCTACAAATCTTCCATCCTTATCTTTAAATACTAATTTTGGCTCCAATTCTTGATCAGTTCCGCAGGGCCTGCAAGACCGCCCTTTTTAAGCTTGCACACTTGGACTGCTAAGAAGATCGGTAATTAAGGATCCGCCAATGCGGTTTGAAGACCTATACCGCTGAATAACTGTACTCATTGGATTGGTTTTAATGTTGTTAAGTTTAGTGTTTAATGTTTTATATTGTTAAATCTAAAGGCTTTTAACTACTGTATGTTTTTATAAAATGTTGTTAGCCGCCCTGAGCCTGCCGAGGTGGGGAGGGCGGGATATAAATAAAATTTATATTATTATTATTATTATTATTATTATTATTATTATTATTATTATTATTATTATTATTATTATTATTATTATTATTATTATTATTATTATATATAAAACCACTCCCCTTTTCTTCTGTTCAGCTAGTGGAAAAAACTCTACTCCCAATTGTTTGTTCCATAAAAATTTATAATCCTTTTGTTTAATGTGTACTTCTTGAAAACAAATTATATTACAATTTTGTTTCTTAATCCAATGAAATGTTGCCCTTCTTTTTTGTGGTGAAGTTAGTCCATTAACATTCCAAGACAATAATTTGTAATCCATCATGGTGCAAATTCTTTATTTTCTTCAAAAAATCTACGCAACTCCTGAGCATTTGTAATTGTGACTCTTTTCCCCTGGAGTTCAAAGCTCAAACCTTCAGGTATTATCCATCTAAACCTTGTGCCATTGTCTCTCAGTTTTTCTGTCAACTCTTTGTATGTTCTCCTATCATTTATCACTTGCCTTGGCAACTCCTTCATGATTCTCACTTTACTGCCTCCCACTATCAATGCCTTTTCAAAATTTTTATTCACGATCCTTCCTACCATTTCCTTTGTCATATATCTTATAACAACATCTCTTGGTAGATTTTTTTTCTTGGCAAAAAGTGAAGTCACTCTGTACATATAGTCATACATATTTTTAGTCTCATCAGGATCTTCTTCTAGGAATTCTGCAATTATTTTTATTATATATCCTTTCAGATCACCATCCTCCACTTCAGGTACTCCTCTCAGACATATCTGAGTTTCCATCAATTTGCAGTCATGAATTATCACTTTTTCTTGAATTTTCAACAAGGTGGAATCATATACTTTCATTTTTCCTTCTACTTCCTGCACTTTCTTAACTGTTTCCCCAGTTTCCTTTCTGAGATCTTCCATGTCTTTTTAAATCTCTGCAATAATTTCTTCTTTTGATTCATCTATCATCTTCCTGACTCTTCTCATCATTCTGGCTTCCATTGCATCCAATTGTTCCTGCATTTTCTCCTTTGAAAGAGCCCTCGTTCGGGGCTGCTTGGCTTCAAACATTTAAAAAAAAACACCAAAAATTTTAATCTCACAAAATTTGTATTCAGCTATCAGATTCAAGAGATTTGGGCTTACTTTTTATAATAAACTTTATTTCATCTTCCTCGGAGCTTCCTAGGCCAAGATGTGAATTTTTAAAACTTTTAAACCCTTCCAAAAATAACAAAATTTTTGACCTCACCCATTTTCAATTTGACTATCAGGTTCAATAGATTAGGACTTGCCCTTTATGGCAAGCCCAATTTCGCCATCCTCTGAGCCCCCAAAGTCCAGATATTTATTTTTAAAGTCTTTAAATTTTCCAAAATGGCGGCTGCAACTTTTTATTATTTCTTATAATTTCTTTTTCCTTTTAAAAAATTCCGAGGAGCCCACAAATAATATAACCAATAGTACTTATCTTCTTACCCTCTTTTCAGTTGATTCCAACAGTTTTTAAGGTCCCAAATTCTTTTAAAAACAATGTTTTTAATTTAGCCTCCCAGTAATGGCCACCGATGTTTCTCAATGGTATATATTCCTAGAGTAGGTTTTCTTTCTACTGCTTCCTGTTTTTGTTGCCACCAACTCACAAGGAGATCTCACGATACTTGACATATTTCCTGTCTTGCTCAGATGTGCTGCAGGTCTGTTCCAGTATGACAATGTTGCTTTTACTTCCAAACCGCAAGTAGACAAAACAATAAATTCCTTCTCACTTTTTAGCAGTTTTAACACTGTCCTTTATATTTATAAAATCCAAATTTCGCCTATTCCTTCTCTCTTCTTCCAAGCTTTCTATACTTTCTTTTCCCACCTTTTAATTTTGTCCCTTTAAGCTATAAATAGCTCCGGAATGAAAAAGTAATCTTCTGTACCTTTTCTTCCAATTATCCAAGTTTCCACTGGTCTTTCAAAGCTTTAAATGTTTAGCAATGTCCAAGAAGGTTATGATCCTGACGAGCTTATGTCAAATAAATGACTCTGGGCACTTCTGCAGACGATGACTATGCAACTTTCCCTGAGACCCCTCAAAGCCTCAAAGAAGTCCCACTCCGGGGCTCCCTTTAAGCCAAGGTAAATCTCCTTAAAGTTTTCCGTGCATATCTTGGACTATTCTCTAACTGAGAAAAGTAGGCAGTAGGCATTAATTTGCCTTCCCGTTATGAGAAAGGAGGAAGGAAGTTTCTCCTTCCCTCGGAGGAAGTTTCAGGTTGACAGCCTCCAGTCAGCCGAAGTTAAAGCTGCCTTCCAGGCAAAACTCCAGTCAAGAATTGAGGACCTCAGTTGCCCCACAGACCCTTCTCCAGAAGCACTCTGGGAACACCTAAAAACTACCGTCCTGCAGATCTCTGAAGAAGTCCTCGGGTTCTCCACAAGGAAGAACAAGGACTGGTTTGATGAGAACAATCAAGAGATCCAAGAATTACTGGCAAAAAAGAGATCTGCCTACCAAGCACATCTTGCTCAGCCCTCCTGTCCTGGGAAAAAAGCAACCTTTCGCGCTGCATGTAGCAACCTCCAGCGCAAGCTTCGAGACATTCAGAACGAGTGGTGGACCAAGCTTGCAGAGAGAACCCAGCTGTGTGCAGACACTGGTGATTTAAGAGGGTTCTACGAAGCCCTGAAGGCAGTATATGGTCCATCATATCAGGCTCAGAGTCCCTTGCATAGTGCAGACGGCCAAGTGCTCCTCACAGACAAGGCATCCATACTGAACCGGTGGTCAGAGTATTTTCAGGTTCTCTTCAGTGCCAACCGCGTAGTTCAAGATTCAGCAATCCACCTCACCCCACTTCAACCGGTGAAAACAGAGTTGGATGAGATCCCCACCCTAGAAGAGACTGTTAAAGCCATCAAGCAACTGAAAAGTGGCAAGGCAGCAGGAGTTGATGGAATTCCACCAGAGATCTGGAAGCATGGGGGCACAGTACTACATAGCTCACTTCACAAAGTACTTGTCACCTGCTGGGAACAAGGCAAATTACCACAGGACTTTCGCGATGCAATCATCATCACCCTATACAAGAACAAAGGGGAAAAGTCAGACTGCTCCAACTACCGGGGGATAACCCTGCTCTCCATCGCAGGCAAAATCCTTGCCAGAATACTCCTGAACAGACTGGTGCCCACCATTGCAGAAGAACTCCTCCCAGAGAGCCAGTGCGGCTTCAGAGCTAACAGGAGCACCACCGACATGGTATTTGTTCTCAGGCAGCTCCAAGAGAAATGCAGGGAACAGAACAAGGGTCTGTATGTGACTTTTGTCGACCTTACCAAAGCTTTCGATACCGTTAGCAGGAAAGGCCTGTGGCAAATCTTGGAACGTTTAGGATGTCCCCCAAGGTTCCTCAGCATGATCATCCAGCTACACGAAGACCAGCGAGGCCAAGTCAGACACTGCAACGACCTCTCGGAGCCCTTCCCAATAGGCACAGGTGTAAAGCAAGGCTGCGTTCTCGCGCCAACTCTCTTTACGATCTTCTTTAGCATGATGCTTCAAAGAGCCGCAGTAGATCTAGATGAGGACGATTGTGTCTACATCCGCTATCGCACCGATGGCAGCCTGTTCAACCTGAGGCGACTAAAGGCACACTCCAAGACAATGGAAAAACTCATCCGAGAGCTACTGTTTGCTGATGATGCTGCACTCGTCTCCCACTCGGTATCAGCTCTGCAGTATATGACGTCCTGCTTTGCAGAGGCTGCCAAGCTATTCGGCCTAGAAGTTAGTCTGAAGAAGACAGAAGTTCTCCACCAGCCTGCACCCCAGGAAGATTATCACCCTCCCTGCATCACTGTGGGTGAATCAGTTCTGAAGACAGTCCAGCAGTTCAGCTACCTGGGGTGCATCATCTCCTCAGATGCCAAGATCGACAAGGAGATTGACAACAGGCTGGCAAAGGCAAACCGTGCATTTGGCCGACTGCACAAAAGAGTGTGGAGCAACAAGCATCCGAAAAAAGGCACAAAGATCAATGTTTACAAAGCGGTTGTGATGACAACCCTCATCTATGGCTCTGAATCGTGGGTTTTATACCGTCATCACCTGCGACTCCTTGAGCGCTTTCATCAGCGCTGCCTTCGCACCATCCTCAACATCCACTGGAGTGACTTTGTGACCAACACTGAAGTCCTCAAGCGGGCAGAGGTTACCAGCATCGAGGCACTGCTGTTGAAGACGCAGCTGCGCTGGGCAGGGCATATTTCTAGGATGGAAAACCACCGCCTTCCCAAGATTGCCCTGTATGGCGAACTCTCCACCGGCCATCGAAATAGAGGGGCACCAAAGAAGAGGTACAAGGACTCCTTGAAGAAATCCCTTAGCACCTGTCACATCAACCATCACCAGTGGTCTGACCTAGCCTCAGATCGCAAAGCATGGAGGCACACCATCCACCAGGCTGTCTCTTCCTTTGAGAACACACGCATAGCTGGTCTTGAGGACAAAAGGAGATTGAGGAAGAATCGCACTGCTACAGGACCAACCCTAAATCAGACTTTTCCCTGCAGCCGCTGTGGCCGGACCTGCCTGTCCCACATTGGTCTTGTCAGCCACCAGCGAGCCTGCAGCAAACGTGGACTATTGCACCCTTCTTAAATCTTCGTTCGCGAAGCCAAGCCGAGAGAGAGATGAGAAACAGCTCAGCTCCGCATTTTCCTCCCCCGGAAGTCTCAAACAAATTGGTATTTTTTACCATATGTGGTGGACATGTGAGATGGTGAAAGGCTACTGGAAAATGGTACACGAAATGTTACAGAAGATTATGAAAACTCGGGTACATTTTAAACCAGAACTTTTTTTATTGAACATATTTCCAGAGGATTATTCTAAAGAAATGAGATACATGTTGGCACATTTTAACACTTCAGCTAGAATCCTTTTGGTGCAGAGATGGAAATGTCAGGAAATTCCCTCGAAAATGGATTTGGTGGGAAAAGTTTTGGAGACTGCAGAGCTTGACTTTTTATCCCAACTGATGGCGGGGAAATCTAAAGAAGAAGCAAGAAAAAATTGGATGAAATTCTATGTTTGGTTGGGCACTCAAGACTCTTAAGATTCTCTGGTGTGATCTGGTTTCTTTTTCT
The DNA here is from genome assembly GCF_032191835.1 of Heteronotia binoei. Taxonomy (NCBI): domain Eukaryota; kingdom Metazoa; phylum Chordata; class Lepidosauria; order Squamata; family Gekkonidae; genus Heteronotia; species Heteronotia binoei. The sequence continues at coordinate 119,367,027 of NC_083243.1, forward strand.
TTTTTCCTTTGTTTATATTAAAATATTTATCTTTAAGCGAACTTTCAAATTTATTTTGAATAAAATTAGCAAACTACTAGAATATAACTAAAGATCTATATTATACAACTTTAAAATGGAATATATATATATATATATATATATATATATATATAGTTTAGATTAAAATGATAACAAGAGAGAACATATATTAAGAAAATATGGCAGAACTATCCTTTTGAGTTTGGAAAGTATTTATAAAAACAAGACCAGAATGTATTGTGCTTTTACCCCTCCCTTTTTTCTGTTCCCTATTTTCTAAACTTTTCTGAAACTAATAAAAACTTTTGAAAACTGAAGGGCTGGCTGGACATTTCCGCTCTTCCCTGTCTGGGTGACAAGCTGGTTTTTCCTTGCCTGCGGAGACTTATGGACCCTATTGGGTTCCAGAACGCTCTGCAGGATCCACAGCCCTCCTGCACCTCCTTAAATGAGCTGGTAGGGGACTGGAATTTCCATCTCACTGAAGCCATCGAAGAGATTGCACCCCGATGTTCTCTGTGCTCCTGTGCAAAATCATCCTCCTGATATACAGAGGAAATCCAGGGGATGAAACAGGAGCACCGACAACTAGAGCAAGTTTGACAGCGTACTTGTGACGAGACAGCTTGAACAACTCATAGGATGTTGGTAAAGTCCTATTAGATGCCAGTTAAGGCTGCGAAGAGGGAGTTCTACTCAACCTCCATCGCATCCACTCCACCACTGGCAGTGACATCATTGCGCTGGGGACTTTGCAGTGGGGATGCTCTAGGAGTTGTAGTAAAACTCTATGATACCATAGAGCAAGTTGAAAGAATCACAGCCAGAAACCAGAAAGAGTCACACCAGAAACGCTCTAGAATTTGCGGTAAAACACTATGGTGCTATAGGTTTTGCTGTGACTTTTAGAGCGTCCCTAGCGCAATGTCCCTGGCGTGATGACATAATATCTGGGTGATGTCATCATGCCAGGGACAGCACATGATGACAAGGCTCTTTGGGTGCAGGGATCCCTTCAGCGACCTGCGCAGCGGGCCGCCGAAGCAGCCTGTCACTAATAACACAGGTTGAGATGCAGGACAGGAACCCGGAAGTGACCGACAGGCTGCTTCAGCGGGCCGCTGTGCCGGCCCCCTGGGTCCCACAACGATGGGACCGATGCCACAGGGACGGGCTCGAAACACTCTATAACCCCTCAAAAGAACAGCAGTCTAGCTCGCTTCCCCCGAGCCCTGCCGCCATAAGCCTCAAGGGGGCTCATTTTGCGGCATCTCCTGGCGGGAGGGTGGCACCCGCACGGGACACATATCAAATGAAAGAGGGGGTGCAGGGCTATCAGAAACAGCCGGCGGAGGGAGTCGGGAGCCCACCCCACTGGGGGATCCACACCCCGAAAGTGATGAAGGTGGCGCAGATAGAGCCAACAGAGCAAACAGGACAAAATAAATAGGCTGCATTATGCAGCACAGTTGAGAAAGTGCCTTATCCCATATACTGATGAAGTAAATACAGGATCTGAGAACAAAATTGCACCAGAAGACACAAACACAAAGCTCCCTTACACTGAATCAGTGCTTGGGTCCACCAAAGTCAGTATTGTCTACTCCAGGGGTGGCCAGAGTTGCTTAACAAAAGAGCAACACAGAATAAAGGTCAGATGTTTGAGAGCTGCAAGACATGAACATCGGATATTTGAGAGCCACAGAAGGAAGGAAGGAAGGAAGGAAGGAAGGAAGGAAGGAAGGAAGGAAGGAAGGAAGGGAGGAGGGAGGGAAGGAAGGGAGGAGGGAAAGAAGGAAGGAGGGAGGAAGGAAGGAAGAAAGGGAAGAAGGAAGGAGGGAGGGAAGGAAGGGAGGAGGGAGGGAGAGAAGGAAGGAGGGAGGGAAGGAGGGAGGAAGGAAGGAAGGAGGGAGGGAAGGAGGGAGGAAGGAGGGAGGGAAGGAAGGAAGGAGGGAGGAAAGAAGAAAGGAAGGAGGAAGGAAGGAGGGAGGGAAGGAAGGAAGGGAGAAGGGAAGGAAGGAAGGAAGGAAGGGAGAAGGGAAGGAAGGAAGGAAGGCTGGCCGCCCCCTCCCGCCAGCCACCCCCCCGCTTTCGCCCCCCCTCCCTGCCTGCCGGCTTACCTTCTCCCAGGGCGCGGCCTCCCCTCCAGGCGGGCGGGCTGGCCAGGAGGCGCAGCAGCGGCTGGTGCTGCTGGCGGCGCTGCTGGCGGGGCTGGCAGCGGCTGAGGAGGAGGCGGCCGAGCCCACCAACCCGGGGCCTCCTGCCACGCTGCCGCCGGCACCGCCGGCCCGCCTCCCGCTCCGGCCACGGCCTCCGCCGCTTCCCCCTCTGCCGCCGCCGGGGCCCTACGCCAGCGAGAGGAGCTGGCGGGCCGCGCGCGCGGTCGGGGAAGGCGGCGAGTGAGGGACCGAGTGTCCCTGCGCGTGCACACAGTGGTGTGGCGGGCCCTACGCCGCCCACTCTCCTGGCCCCGCGCATGCGCAGAGCCTGCCACACCGCCGTGCACACGCGCAGGGACGCTCGGTCCCTCACTCACCGCCTTCCCCGACCGCGCGCGCGGCCTGCCGGCTTCCCGCTGGCTAAACCGGGACCTCTAATGGTCCCGGTATAGCCAGCCTGGGAGGCGGGAATTGGGGGCCAGAATCGGGACTTTCCCAGGCAACCGGGACGATCTGGCCACCCTACGTGCAGGGCAGGAGAGACAGGCACAAATCAGAAGTCTCAATGTGTGGATGAGACGATGGTGTAAGGAGGAAGGGTTTAAGTTGGTTAGGCACTGGGATGCTTTCTGAAACAAGCGGGAGCTGTACAAAAGAGATGGTCTCCACTTGTCCCCGGATGGAACCAGGCTGCTGGCGCTTAAAATCAAAAAGGTGGCAGAGCAGTTTTTAAACTAAATCTTGGGGGAAAGCTGACAGGAGATTAAATGTCTCTGGTTCGGGAGGACTCATCTCAAAGAGATGAAGGGTTAGCTATTACTTTTCTACCGGGTAAGGGATCAGAGTTGTCCACTGTGATGGTGACAAAAAGTATGGACTGTCTGCCAAAGTCTCGAGGCAGCAGGAGGAAAGCGGCGGGCCTAGCTTGCCTGGGAAATTATAGATGTTTGCATGCAAATGCTAGAAGTGTTTGAAGTAAAATTGGTGAATTGGAATGTTTAGTGTTGGGAGAAAACATAGACTTTTTGGGAATTTCAGAAACTTGGTGGAATGAGGAGAAGCAGTGGGACACGGTGATTCCTGGATATAAGTTATATCGGAAGGATAGGGAGGGAAGGGTTGGAGGTGGATGTATGTATGGAGGTGCTCTGTATGTCAGAGAGAATATATGGTCCAGTAAGACTGAGGTCAGAAAATTAGATTCCCTTCTAAAAATGCTTTGGGTTGAAATAGAGGGCCCAAAAGGAAATTTAACTGTGGGAGTTTGTTATTGCCCACCAAATCAAAAGGTAGAGGACAATTATAATATGATGGAAGGATTAAAGATAACGGCTAAACGTAAAAACGGCTAAACGTAAAAACGTAATAGGTTATTTTAACTACCCGCAGATTGATTGGGTCAATATGTGTTCTGGTGGAGAGAAAGAGATTGAGTTTCTTGATGCTCTCAATGACTGTGCTATGGAGCAGATGGTCTCAGAATCTACTAGGGGTGGGGCGATCCTGGATTTGGTCCTAAGTAATGCCCAAGACTTGGTGAGAGATGTAAAAGTGATCGCACCACTTGGGAGCAGTGACCATAACGTTATTGATGTCACCATTTGTATAAATAGGGAGTTGCCCCAAAAGACCGGCACAACTACGTTTAACTTTAAAAGGGGTAAATTCTCTGAGATGAGGAGGAATGTGAAGAGGAAACTGAAAGGAAAGGTAAATACGGTCAAAACCCTTGGGGAAGTTTAGAGGCTATTTAAAACTACAATCCTAGAAGCTCAGATAAAATATATACCACAAGTTAGGAAAGGCACAAACAGGTATAAGAAAAGGCCTGCATGGTTAACAAACAAAGTAATGAAAAGGCCTGCATGGTTAACAAACAAAGTAATGGAAGCAGTAAAAGGTAAGGAGGACTCCTTTAAGTGGTGGAAAACCAGTTCAAGTGAGATTAATAAAAGGGAACACAGGCTGTGGCAAATCAAATGCAAGACTGTGATCAGGCAGGCAAAAAGGGACTATGAGGAGCATATTGCAAAAAACATAAAGACCAACAATAAAAATTTCTTCAAATATATTAGAAGCAGGAAACGAGGCAGGGAGGCAGTGGGGCCCTTGGATGACCAAGGGGTAAAAGAATTACTGAAGGAGGATAGGGAAATGGCTGAGAAGCTGAATGCATTTTTTTGCCTTCGTCTTCACTGTGGAAGATGAGAAGTGTTTGCCCGCTCCAGAGCCACTAATTTTAAAAGGGGTGTTGAAAGGCCTGAGTCAGATTGAGGTGACAAGAGAGGAGGTCCTACAACTGATAGACGAATTAAAAACTAATAAGTCACCAGGTCTGGATGGCATACATCCAAGAGTTCTGAAAGAACTCAAAATTGAACTTGTGGATCTTCTGACAAAAATCTGTAATCTTTCATTGAAATCTGCCTCCGTTCCTGAGGACTGGAAGGTAGCAAATGTCACCCCCATCTTTAAAAAGGGTTCCAAAGGAGATCTGGGAAATTACGGGCCAGTCAGTCTGACTTCAATACCGGGAAAGTTGGTAGAAACCATTATCAAGGACAGAATGAGTAGGCACATTGATGATGGTTACTGAGGAAGACTCAGCATGGGTTCTGTAAGGGAAGATCTTGCCTCACTAACCTGTTACATTTCTTTGAGGGGGTGAACAAACATGTGGACAAAGGAGACCCGATAGATGTTGTTTATCTTGACTTCCAGAAAGCTTTTGATAAAGTTCCTCATCAAAGGCTCCTTAGAAAGCTCGAGAGTCATGGAGTAAAAGGACAGGTCCTCTTGTGGATCAAAAACTGGCTGATTAATAGGAAGCAGACAGTGAGTATAAATGGCAGTCTTCGCAGTGGAGGACGGTAAGCAGTGGGGTGCCGCAGGGCTCAGTACTGGGTCCCATGCTCTTTAACTTGTTCATAAATTATTTGGAGTTGGGAGTGAGCAGTGTAGTGGCCAAGTTTGCAGATTACACTAAATTGTTCAGGGTGGTAAGAACCAGAGAGGATTGTGAGGCACTCCAAAGGGATCTGTTGAGGCTGGGTGAGTGGGTGTCAACGTGGCAGATGAGGTTCAATGTGGCCAAGTGCAGAGTAATGCACATTGGGGCCAAGAATCCCAGCTACAAATACAAGTTGATGGGGTGTGAACTGGCAGAGACTGACCAAGAGAGAGATCTTGGGGTCGTGGTAGATAACTCACTAAAAATGTCAAGACAGTGTTCGATTGCAATAAAAAAGGCCAACGCCATGCTGGGAATTATTAGGAAGGGAATTGAAAACAAATCAGCCAGTATCATAATGCCCCTGTATAAATCGATGGTGCAGTCTCATTTGGAGTACTGTGTGCAGTTGTGGTCGCCACACCTGAAAAAGGATATTATAGCATTGGAGAAAGTCCAGAAAAGGGCAACTAGAATGATTAAAGGTTTGGAACACTTTCCGTATGAAGAAAGGTTGAAACGCTTGGGGCTCTTTAACTTGGAGAACCGTCGCCTGCGGGGTGACATGATAGAAGTTTACAAGATAGTGCATTGGGATGGGGAAAGTAGAGAAAGAAGTCCTTTTCTCCCTTTCTCACAATACAAGAACTCGTGGGCATTCGATGAAATTGCTGAGCAGTCAGGTTAAAACGGATAAAAGGAAGTACATGTGGAATTCACTGCCACAGGAGGTGGTGGCGGCTACAAGCATTGCCAGCTTTAAGAGGGGATTGGATAAAAATATGGAGCAGAGGTCCATCAGTGGCTATTAGCCACAGTGTGTGTGTGTGTGTGTGTGTGTGTGTATACATATATAATTTTTTTTTGGCCACTGTGTGACACAGAGTGTTGGACTGGATGGGCCATTGGCCTGATCCAACATGGCTTCTGTTATGTTCTTATGTATCCTGCCTTTCTCCCCAGTGGGGCCCCAAAAGCAGCTTACATTTTTCTCTTTTCCTCCTCTTCTGTGAGGTGGGTTAGGCTGAGAATGTGTGCCTCATCTGAACCCTGTGGGGAGAGGGCAGGATAAAGTTGGTGTGGGAAGCAGTTTCAGGGGGTCCTTTTGCCATGGGAAAGGGACTCTTCACCTGGCAGAGGAGGTCCCTGCTGTCCTTGCTAGGTTCAGGCCTTGTACTTAAGTTTGCCTTCAGATGGGGAAGAGGGCATTCTAGCCTGTTTCTTGTGTGTGCTTGAGGCATATCCATATGGAGGAGTGAAGAGCTTCTCTCGTTGCTAAAGCCCTAAGACAACTGTGTGCATAGCCTTGTACTTCTCAGATCACCATGAACCAACTGAAGCACAGCTCATTAGAGCCATGGGGCCTTGTTGAAAGTTAGCATAAGTACTTTTAATCCTTTCACTTTGGGTAAGCCCAGCTGGGCATATCTTCATGTAAAAAGGTTACACAAATTACAGATCTAAAAATAGCTGATAGCTAAATGGAACTCTAGCCCTGTGGACAAACACAAGGAAGAATTGCTTTCATGCCCTACTTGTAGACTTTCCAGAGGCATCTGGCTGTCCATCACTGGAAATGTCCACCCCTGGGATGCTGAATTAGTTGGATCTGCATTGGGATCTAATTGGGCTCTTATGTGCTTATGATTGAAAAATTAATGATCACCCTGTAACCTTCCAGTCATCCAACAGATACTTTGTCTTGTGTAATGAATGTGGATTTCTCTACCACTGGACATGTAAGGGGATGTACCCAACTGAAAGTTGAAATCAGTATATATACTTTAGATTTTTTTCACAATACTAATGGACCTGGAAGTGGTTTATTTTTTGAAAATGTTATGTCTCTGTTCCTGTACTGGAGAATATTTCAAATTGGAATATTTCAAATTGGATTGCAAGTTAACTGACACATAATGAAACCATTTTTTCAGGATCACGAGTTCTGGTGGTGGCAAGGAACTGGTGTATGTGTTCATCCCCTTGGAAAAGCTATCAGGGGTATGAAGCATTCTGCACTCCTTCAACCTGTACATCTCCTTCCAAGGCAAGCAGTAGTATCAGAAATTTTCCCCCTATGCTCAGCTGCCCCTGCACAGGGTAAAATTGGCATTGCAGTGATTGCGAACAAATCCATGCAAGGAGAGGTACAGATGGGTGGCACTCTAGCCTTTTGCCTTTGACCGAAATGCAGCAGCCTGTTGGATCCAAGGAATCATTTGGGGAGACTCCTTGCACCCCCTCCATGGTTACAAGGCTGGTCTGATTGATCAAAAGCACAGTTGTTATTTGACCAAAGTCTTTCTTTACTTTGAGCTGTAATCCTGCCATAAACACCATAGAGCAGTTGGTTGTGTGAACATTCTCCCATGACAGCAGGATGCTAATTTGATTTGCTATCCACCAGAGAATTACTCAGCCCAGTCCAGGTGTGGTAATGACAGATGTGGTAGTGGCAGGTGCATGGTTTTTTTTTTTGGGGGGGGGGGGTGCTGCATGTGTGGCCTCTCATTGCACATTCTCCAGAACCATTTTAAGTCAGGAAATGGCATGGCAGGGGGAGGCTGAAGCTCATTTTCACCTACCATGTGTTCCTGGTCCAACTGAGGCACTGACTTCTTGGAAAATGAGTTTCCTCACTGGTGATGTGATTCTCTGAGTCAAAGTCAGGGTGAGAAAACCGACACGCAATATATTTCTAATCATTATGGGTAGTTTGGCTCTAAGTCTTTAAAAATGTTAATTCATATTTTCTATTTACCTAGTCCTGATGTCCATGAAGCATTGTGAGTTAAGTTTCAGCGTAGTTGGTTCTTACACTTTTAATATCAGTAGGAGGGAACTGTCAGACGATGGAATCTCAAATCAACCAGACCTTGAATTGTTGCAAACTTAGGCTTTATTTGATAATCCATAGGCATCAGAACGAAGAAAATTGAGACTGATACTATGTAGCAGTACAGAGCATACTTTAAGGGGAATACATCAAAGGGTATCACACAAAGCCACAATTCTAAACATTGCTGGGCTGAGGTGCGAAGATTCACAGGGTCTCTTTCTCTTATCTTATTGTTACTGTTAGTCTTCCAGGGATGGCCAAGCAGCTGTCCCTGGAGGCGCTTTATCTTCAAAGGAGAATTCTTGCCTTTGTTAGTATCAAGGGAAAGAAATGTTCACACTAAGCACTAGCAACAATCTACAACTCTCTACTTTGATATGCAAGGTCTTTCTCATGGTTAGTACCAGCATTTCAAGATGGCAGCAGTTCAGCTAAGCATTTTATTTCAGGAAAAGTTACATTGTCTCACAGGAACAATTTAAGATGGACAAAATGTCCTGGTACTTTTCTGAGCATTTATGTCCATCTTCTAAAATAATGCTAACATAGGAACACTACACTTTTTATCTGACCCACACAATTATGAATGACAAATGCTACCAGAGTGGCATGCAGCCCAGCGGTATGGAAGTGCTCCCATGATGGTGCCATAACACTACGAGAGAAGCTTGGCATGCAGAAGGCCCTAGGTTTAATCCCCAGCACATCCAGTTTAAAGGATGAGGTAATAGGTTATGCTGATTAGACAGTACTAACTTTGATGGAGCAGTGCTCTGATTCAGCATGAGGCAGCTTTATGTGTCCACCATAAAGGATGATGCAGAGAAGAGTTGTGTGCTGTCCTTTATATGTCCTCCCTAGCATGAAAATAGGCCATGTACTCCTGTGTGTGAATGTTGTATATTTAAATTGCACTCTGCTCAAGAAGAACCTTAATATGAATATTAAGTATGTCGGTATGAATATTAAGTATGTCGGTATGAATAGTCACTGGGCTCTTGCTAGCTTAGTCATGAAGTAGCGTTTTGAAAACATTATTACCTCTCTCACCTCACCTTTCATGCATAAGTCCTCTCTTCCTCCCTTTTACCATGAGAAGGCATGGCACGTGTCTGCACCTAATCATTATTCAAGCTTATCATTAGGACTGTACTAGCCATTGCTAACGGCAGTCACACAAATGTCTTCTACATTAGAGTTACTGAATGCTGACTTGTGATATTGGCCGGGGGGGGGGGGCTTTTTCCCTGCATGGAAGAAAACAATATACAGTAAGTGCCAAAAAACAAATAAGGAATATAATTATGCTCTTTCAAATTGTAAGTATTTAACCTTCTGAGGAAAAAAAACATATTGTGAAATGTTTGTTGTTAATCACAGTGTAAAAATCACAGCCACACTCTTGGTCATCATGGCCACAGCTGGCCTGACAGGCATGAATATAAAGATCTACCCAAAGAGCAAGATCACCTTCCTTTTGCGGAGGACTACAGCAACTTTGATATTGTCAAAGCAACCCAGTAAGTCTCCTGGATATTTTTGTAAAGCAAATGTTTTACATGTGTAAAGATGTATTCAGTTTCAACAAGACTGTTTTTGAGAATGTAGTATACACTAAAGCATGTTGGTAAGGTTGCCAGGTCTGACTCAGGAAATATCTGGGAACTTTGTGGGTGAAGACAGAAGCAAGGTTGTGACAAGCACAGTTGAACTCCAGAGGGAGTTCTGGTCATCACATTCCTTTTAAATGTCTTCCTTCCATTGTAAATAGTGGAGGATGGGGGCACCTTCTTTTGGGCCCAAATATTAAACCGGAGGTCCAATATTTTTGAAACTTGGGAGGTGTTTTGAGGAGGGGCACCAGATGCTATGCGAAACATTTGGTGTAAAAAGACAACCTCCCTGAGCCTCAGATACCCACAGATCAATTCTCCATTATACCCTGTGGGGACCAGTCTCTATAGGATACAATGGAGAACTCAGCAGACATTTCCCCACCCCCTGCTTTCTGATAACCCTGAAGTTGGGGAAGGTCCTCCAAACCAAGGAATCCCCTGCCCCAACCTGGGAATTAGGCAGCCAACAGAGACTCGCGGAAAAATGGAGCAGGGAACAACGTATACACCTCCGCTAAAAACCTGCCTAAAAAAATATAACAGATGATACAAATGTTTATAAATATAACAGCCAAACATATAAAGTGAAATTAATCATGAAATAGACAAAGACCATGTTCACACTCACGTCCCTTTATAGGCAAATTAACGCCAAGAAGATGAAAAGAGTAGTCCAAGTCGTGGCAAAGGTAGATTCTTTTAGGGAGTCCAACGTTCCAGGACGTCTTCACGAATTTTAAAGATGAAATAATCCAATGCAGCAGGGCACAATAAATGCAACAGGGCCGTGGGTACTCTCTTAAGAATGCTAGGACGCCTTTTTTACCGAAGCGCCAGCAGAAACTGAGGAAACAGATCTGATAATTAATTTGTCCACATGCTGGTTGTCTGAACAGGAGAAACGGGTTCTTAATTATGGACTCGGGTTTGTGCCCACACCTTATTATGCTTTTCAGACACGACTTGATTTTTATAAACTTACCAGACAATTAAAACTCAAGGATTTTTTTTGGTCAGATAGTATGGAAGATCCCTCTGTGTGGCCCTTTAAGAGTAAATCCATCTTTACTCCATCCCATTATAATTCTTCTATCTCAGTTTTTGAAAAATTGGTATTGAATGAAATTGAGAGGCTGGAAAATGGGAATCCCTTATCTAAATGGAATAATTTTCCCAAAATTGACAGAATGGCGTTGAGATCTTTGGCGAACAATTCTGCCATTACGATCAAACCCACTGATAAAAGTAGAGCAATTGTAGTTTTAAATACGGAGGACTATCTGGCAGAGGTCAATAGACAGCTTAGTGATCAAACATATTATGCCCCATTAAGGGATGATCCTACGGAAAAAGTGAGAAAGCTGATTTCTGTCACGCTTACTGAGACCAATAATATGGGCTTTATTTTGGATAAGACCAAAAACTGGTTGTTCTGTAAGTATCCCAGAACACCTGGGATACTTACAGATCTACCTAAGATTCACAAATTAACCTTTCCCCCTCCAGGTTGACCGATTGTTTCTGCCTCAGCTTCATTTTTGGAACCTTTGAGTCAGTTTATTGATTTTTTTCTGAAACCTTTTGTTGTTCAGTTCAAAACCTATATCAAGGACACTGCTGATTTTATAGCTAAGACTGAGGGTCTACAGGTTCCAGAACATGCCGTGTTAATATCTCTTGACGTCAACGCGCTCTACACTAATATCCCCCACGATGAAGCACGCATTGTTCTATATGATGTACTTGAGTCCAGGATTGATGCAGCCCCTCATACTTCCTTTATACTGGAACTCACAGATATTATTTTGGAACATAATTTTTTTAGGTTTCATGAGCAGTTCTTTTTGCAAGTGAAGGGCGTTTCTATGGGCAGTGCATTTTCTCCAAGTATAGCCTGCTTATTAATGGACTCTCTGGAAGAAAAGTTCTTTTGTAAAGCCTCTCTAAATCCTTTTTGGGGTTCTGTATTTAAATTTTACAGGTATATTGTTGATATTCTGGCTACTTTCACACATCAGGATGTTGTTATTCCCATGATGGAGTGGATGAATGGGGTGCACTTGTTAACACCTCAACTAAACTTTTATTGGAGAATATTAATATTTCTTAGCTAAAAATGGTGAATCTACGAGAGGTAAGGTGAGCAAGGATCTCTGTTAGTGTTTACGGAGATAGACCACTGAAAATCCTTTAGTTAATAATGGATTTTCTTATAGGCATTGGTTTTCAAATAGTTACATCCCAATCAAACAATTTCAAGCATACAAGAGGAATACAGTGGTTAGCTGAATAAGTAAAGATGGGGGGAGAGGTGATACAATACCTAGATCTTGCAGAGTAGGCTCAGCCAGAGGAAACACAAGGAGGGGGATTTCTCTTGATAAGAAGGGGGGGGGTGAAGGCAGGAAGGGCTGGAGGGAGGAGAGGATGGAGAAATCCCCAATCCTGACAGGTAAGATTGCCTGTTTTCTAGGGCAAATTACGTCACATCAAGCGATTCAATTACCGAATGAGGAAGCAGAGTGTCACACCAATGGAAAATTAAGAGTGTCATATGTGGAATATCCAATCAAAGATCATTGTGTCATAGACCCATAACACCAATAGAGGAATTTTAATTTACACTGACCAAATGACTTTTTATGGCCCTGTTTTTCCAAACTGATTTCTTTGAAGCTCCCCAAAAGTGATAGATTTCTCCTTTAATGTCAAACATGGATAGGCATGTGTTATTAGGACACGTGTCCTTGAACATAAGAACATAAGAGAAGCCATGTTAGATCAGGCCAATGGCCCATCCAGTCCAACACACACACACTGTGGCTAATAGCCACTGATGGACCTCTGCTCCATATTTTTATCTAAACCCCTCTTGAAGGTGGCTATGCTTGTGGCCGCCACCACCTCCTGTGGCAGTGAATTCCACATGTTGATCACCCTATGGGTGAAGAAGTACTTCCTTTTATCCGTTTTAACCTGACTGCTCAGCAATTTCATCAAATGCCCACGAGTTCTTGTATTGTGAGAAAGGGAGAAAAGTACTTCTTTCTCTACTTTCTCCATCCCATGCATTATCTTGTAAACCTCTATCATGTCACCCCGCAGTCGACGTTTCTCCAAGCTAAAGAGTCCCAAGCGTTTCAACCTTTCTTCATAGGGAAAGTGTTCCAGCCCTTTAATCATTCTAGTTGCCCTTTTCTGGACTTTCTCCAATGCTATAATATCTTTTTTGAGGTGCGGCAACCAGAACTGCACACAGTACTCCAAATGAGACTGCACCATCGATTTATACAGGGGCATTATGATACTGGCTGATTTGTTTTCAATTCCCTTCCTAATAATTCCCAGCATGGCGTTGGCCTTTTTTATTGCAAACGCACACTGTCTTGACATTTTCAGTGAGTTATCTACCACGACCCCAAGATCTCTCTCTTGGTCAGTCTCTGTCAGTTCACATCCCATCAACTTGTATTTGTAGCTGGGGTTCTTGGCCCCAATGTGCATTACTTTGCACTTGGCCACATTGAACCGCATCTGCCACGTTGATGCCCACTCACCCAGCCTCAACAGATCCCTTTGGAGTGCTTCACAATCCTCTCTGGTTCTCACTACCCTGAACAATTTAGTGTAATCTGCAAACTTGGCCACTTCACTGCTCACTCCCAACTCTAAATCATTTATGAACAAGTTAAAGAGCATGGGACCCAGTACCGAGCCCTGTGGCACCCCACTGCTTACCGTCCTCCACTGCAAAGACTGCCCATTTATACTCACTCTCTGCTTCCTATTACTCAGCCAGTTTTTGATCCACAAGAGCACCTGTCTTTTTACTCCATGACTCTCAAGCTTTCTAAGGAGCCTTTGATGAGGAACTTTATCAAAAGCTTTCTGGAAGTCAAGATAAACAACATCTATTGGGTCTTCTTTGTCCACATGTTTGTTCACCCCCTCAAAGAAATGTAACAGGTTAGTGAGGCAAGATCTTCCCTTACAGAACCCATGCTGAGTCTTCCTCAATAACCCGTGTTCATCAATGTACCTATTCCTTCTGTCCTTGATAATGGTTTCTACCAACTTTCCCGGTATTGAAGTCAGACTGACTGGCCTGTAATTTCCCGGATCTCCTCTGGAACCCTTTTTAAAGATGGGGGTGACATTTGCTACCTTCCAGTCCTCAGGAACGGTGGCAGATTTCAATGAAAGATTACAGATTTTTGTTAGAAGATCTACAAGTTCAACTTTGAGTTCTTTCAGAACTCTCGGATATATGCCATCCGGACCCGGTGACTTATTAGTTTTTAATTTGTCTATCAGTTGTAGGACCTCCTTTTTTGTCACTTCAATCTGACTCAGGTCTTTTAACACCCCTTCCAAAATTAGTGGTTCTGGGGCGGGCAAAAAGTTCTCAGCTTCCACAGTGAAGACGGAGGCAAAAAAATTCATTCAGCTTCTCGGCCATTTCCCTATCCTCCTTCAGTAATCCTTTTACCCCATGGTCATCCAAGGGCCCCACTGCCTCCCTGGCTGGTTTCCTACTTCTAATATATTTGAAGAAGTTTTTATTGTTGGTCTTTATGTTTTTTGCAATATGCTCCTCATAGTCCCCTTTTGCCTGCCTGATCACAGTCTTGCATTTGATTTGCCACAGCCTGTGTTCCCTTTTACTAATCTCACTTGGACTGGTTTTCCACTGCTTAAAGGAGTCCTTCTTACCTTTTACAGCTTCCATTACTTTGTTTGTTAACCATGCAGGCCTTTTCTTATGCTGTTTGTGCCTTTCCTAAGTTGTGGTATGTATTTTATCTGAGCTTCTAGGATTATAGTTTTAAATAGTCTCCAAGCTTCCCCAAGGGTTTTGACCGTATTTACCTTTCCTTTCAGTTTCCTCCTCACATGCCTCCTCATCTCAGTGTATTTACCCCTTTTTAAATTAAACGTGGTTCTGGCGGGTTTTTTGGGCAACTCCCTATATATACAATGGTGAAATCAATAATAAGTCTTGTATTAAAAATGCAGTGGCAGATGCGCCACTCGTTGAACATTTTTGTACGTTTCAACATGATGCTGACTCTTTAAAATTTTTTGTATTGGAAAAATTTCCCATCTGGCTTCATAGAAAACTGATCCTAGTAAATGGCTGCTAAGACTGGAAATGCGATGGATCTTCAAACTTAAGACTTTGGTACCTAATGGACTTAACGATTGGGATCTATCATGTTTCCTTTACGTGTCCTTTGGGGTTGACTTTCTGTGCTAAGATGTCTGTTACTTTAATTGACCTGTATGTATTTATTTGAGCATGATTTCTTTAGTGCTCACATTGTTGTTAAAATCTTTGAAGCTCTGCTGTATTGTAAAATGTATGATGGTTTTCCAAAGGTATGTAATGCTGCATTTTAATATTTTAAAATTGTCATGTTTCTTAGGATGCTGATTCTTTTATGTTTTTGTGCAGCTTGTAGAAGCTTGTTAGTGAAACAGGGGATCAAGTATGGCCCTGTTGCATTTCTTGTGCCTTGCTGCAGTGGATTATTTCATCTTTAAAATTCATGAAGACGTCCTGTAGCGTAGGACTCCCTAGAAGAACCTACCTTTGCCACGACTTGGACTACTCTTCTCATCTTCCTGGCGTTAATTCGCCTATAAAGGGACTTGAGTGTGAAGATGGTCGTTGTCTATTTCATGATTAATTTCACTTTATACGTTTGGTTGCTATATTTATAAACATTTGTATCATTTGTTATAATTTTTTGAGGCTGATTTTTCGCGGAGGTGTATACCTTGTTCCCTGCTCCAACCTGGGGATTGGCAACTCTGCATGTTGGGTAGGGGAAAACATTCTCTCATACTTGAGAGACTTAGAATCTCAACATAAAACACAGGAGTTTAGTGAGAAACCTCCTATATAGGCCTTGGGGGTATTTTTGGAGTAAAGCCTCTGAAGGGCAGGATTTGGGGAGGGGAGGGACTTATAATGTCAGAGCCCACCTTCCAAAGTGGCCATTTTCTCCAGGTGAACTGGTCTTTGTCACCTGGAGATCAGTTGTTATCCCATATGATTTCCAACCACTACATGGAGGTTTATGACATAGAACACTCAATGATAGCTTTAACTAATAAATATATTGAAAAACAAAGTTTTAAACCACAGTATTCCTGCTCAACCACACAAACACCCCTGATTAAAATTGCATTATATGTAAACAATTGACTTGTGGAAAGATAGGCAAATATTTTTAATTGGATAGCATATTCTTACATATGGTCCTATGATGACCATATCTTTAAATTAAATCACATTTGTTTATGTTGAGATTATTTTTAAAACAATCCTAATTAATTCTGTCAGTAGGAATGCCCTTTTTAAAAAAATTCCTGAGAAAATTTTTCACTCCTTAACTGGTAATTTCATCCTCTCTACATGGATAGTAACTTTTGCACAAACAGCTAGAATAGCTTCTTTTCAGTAGACAGCAAGTTTTTGTTCTCTTAATGTAATTGCTCTTTTTGGTACATTGGATTAGAACTGAGCAACAGCAGCTGCTCAAAGCCAGCACCCCAGACAAAGTGCTGCCACCGCCCCAACACCAGCACTGGAGAGGGCGAGTGCTGCAGCACCAGCAGGGCTCCCAGTCTGAGCGTGTGCACCGCTGCTACTCACTGTTGCTCTGCCTCTCATTCCTGTGACACTAGAGGCAGAGTTATAGTGGGTGGTGGCAGCATACATGCTGAGACCAGGAGCCTTGCTGCGGCTTCTGAGCAGACTATTTCAGTTGCTTAGAAGCAAGAGAGAGTGGGGGGACCCAAACTGGCACCCTCTCCCTAGTTTGGTGCTCCAGGCAGCCACCTACAGCTGCCTAATGGACACACAAGGCCTGCTGAACAATTATGTGTGTGCTTGATAGAAACTTCCAACATCCTTTAATCCAGGGGTGGGGAACGTCAGATCCGAGGGCCATTTATGGCCCTTGAGATGACTTGGTCTGGCCCTTGGGATTGCTGGACCAAGCCCTGAGGCCTGGCTGGCCAGCGAGGATTGTGTGGCTCAGCCGCACTGTGTAGCAGCCTCCCCAGGGCCTGGCTGGCTGGCAGAGATCACGGGGCCTGGCCACATTGCGGCCTCCCTGGGGCCTGGCAGGCTAGCCAGGATAGCTGCAGTTCAGGTAAGTTTCCCCCTCATTTCTTTATTTCCCTTTTTCCTATTTCTTCCCCCCCTTTTCTTTGTTTGCTTTAATACCCCCTTTCCCCAATTTTTATTTCCCTTTCTTTCCCCCATTCCTTCCTTCCTTTCTTTCTTTCTTTCTTTCTTTCTTTCTTTCTTTCTTTCTTTCTTTCTTTCTTTCTTTCTTTCTTTCTTTCTTTCTTTTTTCATTTCTTCCCCACATTCTTTATTTCCCTTTCTTCCCCTTTTGTTCCAGCATTTCTTTATTTCACTTTCTTTCTCTTCCCCCATTTCTTTATTGTCCTTTATTACCCTTTCTTCCCTTCATTTTATTTTCCTTTCTTCCCATTTCTTTCTTTCCCTTTCTCTTCCTTCCTTCCTTCCTTCCTTCCTTCCTTCCTTCCTTCCTTCCTTCCTTCCTTCCTTCCTTCCTTCCTTCCTTCCTTCCTTCCTTCCTTCCTTCCTTCCTTCCTTCCTCTCTCTCTCTCTCTCCCCCCCCCCCGGGACTTCAAATAGGAAAACAATTATTTACATTAATTTTGCCGGTCTGAATCGTTCTCCCTCGGTGGAGCACTGTTTTTTAAGTTGATCATTTTGTATGGCCCGTGAATGATGTTATAAATATCCAAATGGCCCTTGGAAGAAAAGAGGTTCCCCACCACTGCTTTAATCCTTCAACAAACAAGAGTAGAAACTTTGGCTTTTGGTCAGCCTGAGTTCCTTATATCAATTATGATCTGGATGTATGGCAGAAGGGTATAATTCCATATCCTCCTTATGTTGTCCACTCTTATAAAGTTAGGAAATGAATTGTTCGCAATCATATATGTCAGGGGTGGCCAACGGTAGCTCTCCAGATGTTTTTTGCCTACAACTCCCATCAGCCCCAGCCATTGGCAATGCTGGCTGGGGCTGATGGGAGTTGTAGGCAGAAAACATCTGGACAGCTACCATTGGCCACCCCGATATATGTTAACAATCTGGAAAAGGTATACCTTCTTCCATTGTGCCATTCAAATGTATTTCACAGTAATGAACAGTACGTAAGTAAAACGGATTGATTCTTGTGTTTTAACAATTTATTGATAACATATGATTACAAACCTTAATTATAAATTTTCTGTACTAACCCATATGGTATTTCAATCCCCCCTCCCTCCAATGTTGACTTCCCCGAAGTTATAGATTTAAGTTCAATACTAAAGGTACTGCTAACCGATCAAAGTTCAATATTTTTTTTCTCATTAATACTAAAAAATTGTCCAATGTCTTTTTACATTCCACTCTTTCTCCATATATCCTTTAAATTTCTTCCACTCCTTTTTAAATATATCTAAATCATAGTCTCTTAGAGTTCTAGTTAGTTTGTCCATCTCACTCCACGATAAAACTTTCATAATCCAGTCCCATTTCTCTGGTATTTTTTCTTGTTTCCACAGCTGCGCATACAATGTCCTAGTAGCTGAGAGCAAGTACCAAATTAAAGTCCTGTCTTCCTTTGGAAATTTTTCTAATTGTAATCCAAGCAAAAAAGTCTCTGCAGTTTTCTTGAAGTCGTAACCCAAAATTTTGGAGATTTCTTGTTGTATCATCTTCCAGTACTCTTTCGCCTTTTCACAAGTCCACCACATATGAAAGAAAGAACCTTCATGTTTTTTACATTTCCAACATCTATCCGACATCTTTTTACTCATCTTAGCCAGCTTTTTCGGAGTCATATACCACCTATACATCATCTTAAAACAGTTCTCTTTGATACTCTGACAAGTTGAGATCTTCATCGAGTTCTTCCAAAGGTGCTCCCACGTATCCATTTGTATTTCTCTATTCACATTGATTGCCCACTTGACCATTTGAGGCTTTACTACTTCTTCTTCTGTAGACCATTTCAATAATAATTTGTATACTTTCAATATCAATTTTTCATTATCTCCAAGCAGGACCCTTTCCAGTTCTGTTTGCTCTCGTCTAATTCCCTCCAATTTAATATCGTTTTCCATCAAGCTTTTGATTTGTTGCATTTGAAACCAGTCGTACTTATTATTTAGCTCTTCTGAGGATTTTAATTCAATTTTGTCTCCTTGAATCTTGAGCAGTTGATTATATGACATCTCTCTTTCTTCATCGGATTCAGCTGTTATTTTTATTACTTCTGCTGGCACTATCCACAGCGGTTTTCTCTTGTCTCCATATTTCTTATATTTTATCCAAGCATTTAGTAAACTGTTTCTGATATAATGGTGAGAGAAAAAACCGTCCATTTTATTCTTCCCATAATACAAATACGTGTGCCAGCCGAATTTATTCCCATGAGCTTCTAACCACCTCTCTCTTTGGCATCTATTAAAATCTTCATTTTAATCCTTGGTTTTTTTCCGGCCCATATAAAGTCAGAAATCTTCCTTTGCCATTTGTTAAATTGTTTGGCATCTTTTACAATTGGGATGGTTTGGAACAAATACATTATTCTTGGCAAAATGTTCATCTTAATTGCAGCTATCCTACCCAGTAAGGACAAGTTAAGTCTATTCCATTTCATCAAGTCCTTGTCCATCTTACACCACAGTTTTTCATAATTATTTTTGAATAGATCAATATTCTTCATGGTTATCTCTATTCCAAGATATTTTACTTTAGTAGTAACCTCACAACCCGTTACCTTTTGCAATTCTTTTACTTTATTTGGTTGCATATTTTTACATAAAAATTTTGATTTTTCTTTATTTATATATAGTCCTGCTAACTCTCCATATTCTTTTATCTTGGCTAACAGCAATGGTGACACTTGGATCGGATTCTCTATTATGAACACAATGTCATCTGCAAAAGCTTCATATTTATAAGAGAATCCTCTGATTTTTAGTCCTTCTGTTTCTTTATCCTTTTATATCTGTTGTAGTAAAATTTCAAGAGTCATTATAAACAACAATGGTGATAACGGACATCCTTGTCTTGTTCCTTTGCTTACTTTCAATTCTTTGGTAAGATCTGCATTTATACACAATTTTGCTTGTTGATCCATATATATTGCTCTTGTCATTTTTATAAATTATTTCCCTAAGTTTATTTTTTCCATTACCGCAAATATAAAGTCTCAATTCAAATTATCAAAGGCTTTTTCTGCGTCTACAAAGAATAAGGCCGCTTCCTTTTCTGGAAGCTTTTCATAATGTTGTAAGCTGCCCTGAGTCCGCTTGCGGAGAGGGCGGGATATAAATGTGAAGTAATAAACAAATAAATAAATAAAAATAATATTCCACAACGTTAATAACAGCTCTTACATTGTCTCTTATTTGTCTTTTAGGAAGAAATCCGGCTTGGTCTTTATTTATAAAATTAATCAGATATTGCTTCAATCTTTCTGCCAAAATTCTTGTATAAATCTTATAGTCATTATTCAACAATGAAATTGGTCTGTAATTCTTTACATTTGTGGTATCTTTGTCTTCTTTCGGAATCAAAGAAATTACAGCTTCCCTCCAAGTATTTGGAATTTTCCCTTCTCTTATCGTATTTAACAATTTCATCAGTTTGGGTGTTATCTCATCTTTAAGAGTTTTGTGAAATTTAGATGTAAATCCATCTGGCCCAGGGGCTTTACCTTCTTTCATTGCTTTTATTGCTGCTTCTATTTCAATTTTATCTATTGGGTCATTTAAAATCTTTTTCATATACTCTGTCAAAGGTGCCACTTGGATATTCCGTAGATACTCTTCCACTTTTTCTTTCCTAATTTTCACACCTTTGAATAAATTTGCATAATATTTAAAAAATTCTCTGATTCCTTCTTGATTTACTATTGCTTTTCCATTTACCATAATTTTATTAATGGTTTTATTTTCTTTCTTTTTCTTCAGTTCCCAGGCCAAATATTTTCCAGGTTTATTCGCACTTTCAAACGATTTCTGTTTCAGACTTTTTAAATTCCATTCTAATTCTTTGTTCAGCAAATGTTTAACTTGGGATTGTAATATCGTAATTTCTTTTATTAATTTCTTTTTTCCTGGCCTTTTTTTCAAATCCCTTTCTTTTTTATTTATTTCATTTTGTAATGCTGACAGCCTTTCTTCTTTAGCTCTCTTATCTTTATTGTTCAGTGTGATTAATAGTCGTCTCATTACTGCTTTGTAAGTGTCCCATACTGTTTGAAATTCCATATCATCAGTTTCATTTATTTGGAAAAAAGCTGCAGTCTCCTTTTCTAAAAATGTCACAATGTCTTTATCTTGTAGCAAGTCCTCATTAATTCTCCATCTTCTTGTTTTCTTTTGCAATTTTGTAGACCAACATATTGGATTATGGTCCGCCCAAGCCTTTGGTAGAATCTCTATTTTTTTTGTTATGAGGCCCAAACTCTTGGAACCCCATAACATGTCTGTTCTAGAGAAAGAGTTATGTCTCGCTGAGAAGAAGGTATAGTCTCTTACTTCAGGGTTAAATTTTCTCCAGATATCTTCCAAATTTTCTTGTTTGATCAACTCTAAGAATTTGGTAATTTTCCTTCTTTGTCATTTTTCTTTTGGTTTGATCTGTCAATATTATTTTGTATTGTCCCATTAAAATCGCCCATCATCAAAATCTGATCATATGTCTTTTCATCCAATTGTCGATTAATATCTTTAAAAAATTTATCCTTCACTCCATTAGGCTCATATAATCCTAATAATAACGGGTTTTTTGCCTCAATTGTCACTTCTACAGCAATATATCTTCCTTCTTTATCTTTAAATATTAGTTTTGGCTCCAGTAGTTCTTTGATATAAAAGACTACCCCTCTTTTCTTTTGTTCTGCTAATGAAAAAAAATTCCAGCCCCAAATTTCTATTCCACAAAAATTTACTGTCTTTGCGTTGTATATGAACTTCCTGTAAACAAATTATGTTGCATTTTTGTTTTTTAATCCAGTGAAATGTTGTTCTTCTTTTCTGTGGTGAATTTAGTCCGTTTATATTCCAAGATAGTAGTTTGTACTCCATTATGATGTTGATTCTTTGTTCTCTTCAAAAAAGCTATGCATCTCTTGTTCACTCCTTATTGTGATCCTTTTTCCAAGTTTTTTGAAATCCAAGACCTTCAGGTATTGTCCATCTATATCTTGTGCCCTCTGCACGCAGCTGGTCCGTTAGCTTCTTATATTTCTTCCTGACATTGATCACTTGTCTTGGTAACTCTTTCATTATTTTAATTTTACTCCCTTCTATGGTCCAAGCTTTTTTGGAAACCTTTGCTCAAAATTTTTCCTGCCAAATCCTTTGATCTTAGTCTTATAACAATATCTCTTGGCAGGTCTTTATCCCTTGCTGAGTTGACTCTGTAGGCACCATCCAACATACTTCTAAATTTGTCAGGGTCTTCCTCTAAGTATTCAGTGATAATGTTCACCATATATCCCATTAAATCTGCCTCCTCCTTTTCAGGTATTCCTCTCAGACGAACTTGTGTTTCCATCAACTTGCATAAAACGGATTGATTCTTATTCTTTTAGATATGGCCTTTTGGAACGATGCCAGGAGCTGGTAGAAGCAGGATATGATGTAAGACAACCAGACAAAGAAAATGTAACTCTTCTTCACTGGGCAGCAATCAATAATCGACTGGAACTTGTAAAGTAAGTTAGCATGTGGGAGAGATTGTATAAGTTTGTACCTGTAAATAATCAAATTAGGTATAATATATGTTGTTTTCTTGTTGTATTTTTAGAGTCTGTCAGAAGATACCGCCTAACTTCCAAAGCACATATAGACCTGTATTTATGCTAATACAATATCATTTTATCACTGTTCAACATGTGTAGTTTTCCTGAGACTTAAGATCAAATATAACTGTGTTACAAAAAATATCAAAAACTTTAAATTTTATTTGTTGTGTTCTTTACTGCATTGTCTTAATTTGATAATAGAAAACTTTTAAAACTTAAGTATTTCAGAGTAACTTGCTTAACAAAAGTGTGTTATTAATTCCACAGTTAGAACCCAACATTTATTTATAACATTTATTATTATTTTTTATTTATTTATTTATTAGCTATGTGGAATGCACTAATTTTGATACACTTTTATACTACCTTTATAACATTTAGAATTATATTAGCATAGAGTTATATTTATTCTCTGTATTGCTTAGTATAGTTAGTCTTTGTTTCTATGTGGCTTTTCTTGGCTGCTAAATCAAAAGTAATCTCTGCAAGCACAGCCCTACATTCCTATCTGGCTTAATAGCCCTTAATAGCCCTGCAAATTGTCAATTGTTAGTATATTTTTAGGCCTCAAGATCTGTAGGTCATGACACTGCTTGATCTAACCTGGAGGAGAGGCGGGGCCTGCAGACTCAGAGAGCATCTCTTTTGAGGAACTGATTTGATACAACTTAAAAGGCAGATTTACCATAGTTTATGGAACATCAGATGTTTTGATAGCACATATGGCAGGACTGATGAAGTACCAAATGGCCTTGAGAATGGTACGTTTTATGCTGGATAATTGTTTTATTGTTATATGAGGTGTCAGACATAGGCTTGCCAATTCCCAGGTCCCAGCGGAGGTTCTTCCGCTTTCCCAGGCTCCTTCCCGCCCCCAGGCAGCTGGCCAGTGGGAGGAAGCCCTGCCCCCAAAGCCACTATGTGACTTTCCACCTCTGGAGGCTTCAGTCTCCGATTGAAAGGCTTCCTCTTGGGATGGTGTGTCTGTGTTACTTTGAAGAAGTTGGCAGCAACTCGTGAGTAGAGAGGCCAATCCGTCGCTTCAGAATCGCCAGAAATGGGGTGGGGGTGGAGGGAAACGTCTGCTGAGCACTTCATAATTCCTTATGTGGAGATTGATTCTCATAGGGTATAATGGGGAATTGATCTGGAGATTTCGGGGGCTCTGGGGGAGCTGTTTTTTGAGGTAAAGGCACCAAATTTTCAGTATAGTATTTAGTGCCTCTCCCCAAAGTACCCCCCCCCCAAGTTTCAAAATGATTGGATCAGGGGGTCCAATTCTATGAGCCCTAAAACTATCCTTCATTAGTGTCATGCCTGCCCCTGACTCAGCACCTGCTAGCTCAGAGCAGGCGCCTTTAACAGCCCTGGACGTAAGTCCTGAGGAGGCAAGCCGGCAGCAGGAGCCACCTGGAACTGATCAGGCCACGCCGGGCCCCAGCTCATCCCCTCCTGAATCTCTACCACCTGTTAGCCGGCTCCGTGAAAGGAGACGGCAGGAGATTAGAAACAGAAGGAGTGAAGCACACATGCGGGGGAGAAGAGATCTAAGCCCGGCATACTAATGGGTTAACAAGCCAGCACAGTATATCTGCAATCCTGGCCCTTTGGCAAACTGTGCTGGCAACGAACGATCCTCCTGGGACGTGACCACGCTCTGCACCCTCTTGACTCCTGTGAGAACCCGCATATTTCTGACCCGGCTTGGACCTTGGACCTCGGAACTCTGGACTGTGACTCTGCTCTGTGGACTTGCTTTAGTAATTTGACTTCATTCGGCTTTGCTCTCTCTGAGTACCCGACCCTCGGCATTCCTGTGGTTTCGCTCTCTGTCTCATCCCTCGGCTCGGACTGATTTATGGTTTTGACTAATTGGACTGTTTAAGATAACGCCTGTGCTGCTCCCTGAAAACCTCAGCCGGCTGCAAGAGTTCTGGCTGACTGCCGGGACGCCAGCAGCTGTTGCCTACCCGAGGCTCGAGTCGTGACAATTATTTCTTATGGAAGGAAGACATTTAAAAAGGTGTGCTGTCCCTTTAAATGTGATGGCCAGAACTCCCTTGGAGTTCAATTAAGCTTATCACACCCTTGTTCCTGGCTCCACCTCCAAAGTCCCCAGTTATTTCTTGAATTGGACTTGGCAACCCTAGCCAAACAAGAAGTATGTGTTCTGTCTTAACCATAAACAATCGCTAATTTTAGGAGGATCCTTTTACCTGTTTAACCAATTATGTATGGTTGGTATAATTTGCTTATGTCGCAAAGGGTATAAGACCCCATGTCAAAGCTGCTGTATTCCTCAGAGAACTTTTGAGTTTTCTGAGGGCTTTGTTTCCTGTATTTAGTTCTCCCAATCTATTAATGAACCTTTTAGTTTGTTTGTTTTCTTCCTCACAGGACTTCTTGGTGTGTTCCTTATTAGATCAGAGGACACCTAGGCCACAGGTTGCATGGTACAATTGCCTTTCTAACAGGCTTTTTTGTAGAAATAGCCCAGCAGGAACTCATTTGCATATTAGGCCACACACCCCAGTGCCAAGCCAACCAGAACTGCATTCTTGCGCATTCCAGTAAAAAAAAAAAATCCCTGGTTTCTAACATGTGGACCTCAAAGCAGCTGACAGTATAAAGTTATGCATTTAGGTAGGAAAAATCCAATGCATGGCTATAGGATGGGGAGACTTGTCTTAGCAGTAGTATGTGCGAAAAGGATCTAGGGGTCTTAGTGGACCATATGCTGAACATGAGTCAACAGTGCGATGTGGTGGTATCACTTTGCTCTGGTAAGACCTCACCTGGAGAATTGTGTTCAGTTTTGGGCACCACATTTTAAGAAGGATATAGACAAGCTGGAACGGGTCCAGAAGAAGGCAATGAAGATGGTGAGGGTTCTGGAGACCAAGTCCTATGAAGAAAAGTTGAAGGAGCTGGGCATGTTTAGCCTGGAGAGGAGGCGGCTGAGAGGTGATATGATTACCATCTTCAAGTACTTGAAGGGCTGTCATATAGAGAATGATGTGGAATTGTTTTCTGTGGCCCCAGAAGGTAGGACCAGAACCCGTGGGCTGAAATTAAATCAGAAGAGTTTCCGGCTCAACATTAGGAAGAACTTCATGATCATTAAAGCAGTTCCTCAGTGGAACAGGCTTCCTCAGGAGGTGGTGTGCTCTCCTTCCTTGGAGGTTTTTTAATAGAGCTAGATGGCCATCTGACAGAGATGAAGATCCTGTGAATTTGGGGGGAGGTATTTGTGAGTTTCCTGCATTGTGCAGGGGGTTGGACTAGATGACCTTGGAGGTCCCTTCCAACTCTATGATTCTATGAAATAAAACAAGTTATAAAGAAACAAAAGAAGGAAATATATGAGGGCAGCCAGTTCTAGTTCATCTTAAATGTTTGTGTATTAATGTCCCTTTTGACTATGTTTATTACCCTGTTTTGCAACTGAAATAGTAGCCTAGCATTGATCTCTCTCCTGACCAGTTTTCCTGAGGGCAATCCCAATAATATGCGATTTCTAAAATGAGACTTTACAGGTTGGGACTCAAGTCTTCCTGATCTGGGTAGTTAGTGGTGATCAAAAGATAGTCTTGCACATGTATAGAAAAGTGCCCTCTTTGTTGTTACATCATATTTCATGGATCTTTCCTCTGGTACTAATAAAAGATGCACAAGTAAAATCATGAGACCTTCTACAAAACCTTCTTAACTATAGTGTTAAGAAAACACTTCCAATAGCAATTGTGGGAGACTACCAATTAGGGGGTATGCAAAAAAAAAAGTATTTGGGGGGTTTGGGTATATTGAACTTGGAAAATGTCAGTATTTCCCAATATTCCCAGATCCCAATACTGGTATTGTATTTGGATTTGGTAAATATTTGGGAAAGCCAGAATTTTTTTTTGCTCTGTTATAGCCTATGGGGACCATTCCCCATAGGTTATCATGGAGAATCGATCCAGGGGTACCTGGGGCTATAGGGGAGTCTGTTTTTTGAGGTAGATGCATCAAATTTGCTGCATAGCTGCTGATGCCTCTCCTCAAAAAAATCCCCAAGTTTCAAAAAGATTGGACCAGCGAGTCCAATTCTCGTGGCCCAGAAAAAGATGCCCCCAGCCTCCATTGTTTCCAGTGGAGGGGGAAAGGCATTTAAATGGATCTTGGTCCCTTTAAATACCTTCTCCAAGCCGGATGATTGCATGATGAGTGAACTCTGAAGGCATTTAAAGGGCTCACAGTTCCTTTAAATGCCTTCTCCAGCTGAGTGTAAACTTCAAAGACGTCTAAAAGGACTGAGAGCCCTTTAAAGGACCTTTAATTGCCACTTGTGGTAATGTATGTGAATTTTGGGCTTTGAACAGCTGACTCCTATTGCAAAGTGTGTTTGAAATACCACTCCAGAAGTAGCAGGCAGTGCAATATGGGGTGCTGCTGTTTAAAGAAAAATAGTCTAAACACCAAACAAACAATTTCTTGGTTCTTTGTATCCTAGCCATTGGTGTATTGCTGTAATTAAAAGTTTGAAAAATATACCATGTGTACAGTGATAGTTTTTTAGCAATGGACATTGCCATATTTGGTTCATTGAAATACCATTTTTGAAACATTATTTTGGTGACTTTTCTAAAATTATTCTAGTGCCTTTACACAAACAGTCTTGAAGTTATAAGAATATTAAGGTAGTTCTAAATTACTCAGCACATTGTTTGGCATGTGAGTGTATTATCACTTACTGGATAGGTTCTTCCTTACATTATTTAGTAGGTAAATGTTCAGTGATATTTTTGCTGAAGCAGAGATATATCTACCTGATTCAAAAGACTTTGCTTGGGCATTTGTGTATGCTTTTGTCTTAATATTGATCCAAAATTTATTTATGCAGTGACTTGTATTGTTATTATCGTTCAGGTTCTTTATTTCTAAAGGTGCAGTTGTAGATCAACTAGGAGGGGACTTGAATTCAACTCCACTTCATTGGGCTGTTAGGTATGGATCTTAACAATACCAGCTTATACAACTTGATTTAATGTATATGAACGGTAGAGTACGCTGATGTGGTTTGTTAAGGGAAATTAGATTTTGAATTTCTGAAAATGATTTTGTTGCAAATGAGTATCCTGGTGGCTGAATGGTTGTGTGCCAGACTCACTATGAGGGGTTATTACCAAAAAGCTACATGAAACCTAAATGAATTAAAGCAACATACAAACCTCTAGATCACACAACTAAGTGGCGAATGAATGCTCTCTCAAGCATTCACTACTTATAGGCCCAAGTTTCTGAAAATCAGAAATTAATATATGTATACCATGTTCAGCGTGAAAACCTTGGTTTATTGACCAGTAATTCTCTGTTTTTCCAAATGCATAATCTAACTAAACATGATAAACTAAGATATGAAACTTTCAAAGATACACAAATCACACTGTTGAAAGCTCTTACAAATAAATGTGAATGTATGACATTTCTGTTCTATCTAAGTCAAATCTAAAAATGAAAAAAGCTCATGCAGAAAAGTTTATAGTCAAGTGTGTATGTGAAAAGGCATATTTCTGTTGAATTGCTTCTTTTTGATCATACAAAAGGATAACATCTATATAGGATACAAATGATACAATAGCAAGATTGTGAAGGCTAAATATCATTTTCCAGTTGCAGTGTCAGTGTTCTTTTTCTTGGAATTTACGATGGCAGTCAAATAGCTATTAATGAGAAATTACTGTAACAGTCACAAGCACTGGCTTATGTTTGGTGAGTGATTTTTTCAAGGGCACTAACTGTGCACCAGGAAAATGAGAAAGAAAATTTCTGATAAACAGATTCAGTGAACCATCAGGCTATCACCTAAATAATGAAATGAAACCTATAAGAATACATTCATTCTGCATACTGTGCAAAATTTACATTAAATTCCACAACTGTTGTTTATTTCCTATCTCCAACAAATAAGACACTGGACTCAATCTAGAGATCCTTGAGCAGAAGCAGAAGGCTACAGGTCTACTGATGTGCTGGCATTTTCATAGACTCCTTAGGATATTTCTAGCCATATCCACACAATGCAAGGTTTTTGTCCAGTTCCAATTGTTTAACTAGATCCAGAAATTTATGTAAGGTTCCAGGTACAAGTACAAATTAAGTACAGATGGTCAGTACATATCTAGAAAAGGGCTATAGCACAGTTATCCATGAAGCTTTGATAAAACAAAATTATTTCTATTTATAGAATTGTAGAAGTTTAAAGTAAAAAAATATTTTAAATTCTTTATAGTTTAAATGTATTTTATTTTATTTATATAAGTATTCAGTCATTTATGGTATCTCCCTGTGTTTTTTTCACAACCATGAACATTTCTTCATTGTAGGGCTATCTCTTTTTGTTTGCTAACTCCCAGTATTTTGGCTATTATGAACAAGTGTTGTTTTAAATGCATAATCCTACATCAGAGAACTCTAGCTCTCCTTTAAAGAATTCAGGCTGTCAGCAGTGTTGACTTTTTATCAGTATGCTGGGTCCCTGTATCTTCTGTGAATTCCCTGTCCCACTACATCTAACCCCATGCTGTTCCCTATGGCACAGCATCCCCCAGAAACTGGATTTCAAGATGCACTGTAGTCTGCAGGAAGAAGGAAGAGATGGGAAAGGTTTAATCCACAGGAACAACTGTGCACTCAGTGCATAGGATTCAACACATTTGTCAAAAAATTACTGATAGGGCTTGATCCATAGAGAAGTGTTAAATAGCTTCTGTCTTTTTTCAGACAAGGACATTTATCTATGGTTATATTGTTGTTAAAATGTGGAGCAGACCCAGCTCTCATTGATGGTGAAGGATACAGCAGCCTGCAGTTGGCTGTGCTTTTTCAACACATGCCCATCATAGCTTACCTCATATCATATGGTCAGGTATGTTTTTTAGTACACTGTCTTTTGTTTTACTTTCTAAATGTGACATATTTTGTGCGGTGCTATCATGTAGGAAAATATCGTGATGCTACGTCACCCCAGATTCGAAAACGGCTGGTGCTTGCACAGGGGACTATTTTTACCTTTTATTGTGTAGCTTTATCAACATTATAGTGCAATGGTTGAAGTCTTAGACAAGAAAGATTCGGATTTAAATCTCCACTATACCATATAAAGCACACTTGATGACCTTGGCCAGTCACCATTTCTTAGCCTAATCATGTTGTGTGTGAATAAATGGGGAGGGATAGAACCATGCATGCTGCTGAGAGCTCATTAGAAGAAGGGTGGAATAAAACTTGAGTGAATAAATGAACAAGCAGATCATACTTGAGTCCTATTGTTTGTGCTACCATAAACATCTCACTGCATAATTTCACAGGCACAGCAGCTATTAATTGTAACATAGGCATTTATTTTATATGAGTTTTGCTTCAAGCCTGAACGCATATTATTATTATTTTATTTATATTCTGCCCATTCCCCTATTTGGGGACTCAGAGCAGAGTACATCAAAATAGTAATAAAATCACAATAAAATTACAATAACATAATAATAAAAACCAATTACAACATTTAGTTAAGTGCAACAGAATGGTTCAGCAAGATGACATAGCACAAAAAATAGTACCACAATACAACACCACAATACAGTAGGGGGAAGGGCAGTAGGGGGCAGGCCAACCAATCAAATAGAAAGATTCCTGCCACCTCATCCAAAAACCTGGTGGAACAGCTCCATTTTACAGGCCCTATCATGGTTGAAAAACACATTTCAAATGCAAATTTTGGAATTCTGAAAATTTAACAGATATGGAAATTAGATATTCATTTACAGTTTCTCCCATGACTTTCTTAGTGTTTTGTGCTTATTTTTAAAAAGTAATGTTACTTGCTGTACAGTACTTAAAAATTAGTAGTCTTGCACTACAGTCTAGACAGAGATACTCTTTTGTATACCCATTGACTCCTGTCAATTCAGGAGGATGTAAGATTGTTTAGGACTGCATTGTTAGTATTCCCAACAGATCATTCCTTACTCAGGTAAGGAAACTATAAATGGTTAATGGAGTATGTAACTTCATTTAGTTCAGTATAGCAGTGCCAATTTATACCTCTAGTTGTAGACATGGCTGTTAACTTCATTGCCTGAAATGTTCGTATCTTTTCATATTCAGAGTGTAGATACAACAGATCACAATGGACAAACCCCTCTTATGCTAGCAGCCCATAAAGTACTTGAGTGAGTATGAATTTAAATAACAAACTGCTTATTCTATTATATTGCAATGCCTGCTCAAGAGATCCATTAGGGATAAATAAGTCATATGCTTATTTCCAGAGCAGTTATTCAGAATTAACTGGGAAGCTGTTGAAAGTTGGATTTTATTATGGAAATTATGATGTGGCCCTTATAAGTGCATCTTCTATGAATGATATATGCCAATTATTGTCAGAGTTTTTGATAAGAAAATCCCCAATGTTTCTTTTTTCTTGCTGTAACTGTTATTGTTTTGCAATATGTTATAGCATATTTCTACCATCTAAAACTTCTTCAAACAAAAGAGCATTTTCTGAGGTTTTTTAGATGCTAGTTATCTTGTGTACCATAGAATTTATTCTCTAATGTAGTATCTAGCTAGCATAGTACTGATTGCAGTGCTGATTTGTAAAGCATCATTAAGAACAGGGGGGTTGCGTTAAAGCTTAATTTACTTTTATTATTGTTAATTTTTGTCACTGAAAGATACTTCAAATTACCATGCCAAAGATGATTAGAAACATAGTCCCATGAAAATACTGCTGCTTCTGTTTATTTCTTGCCATATTTGTGGCCCATTTACAATATCTTACCCATTAATAAGTGTTGTGTTCTTGCACTGAGCTAACCAGATCCAATTATTTCAGTGATAGCTATGTTAGTGTCGTGACCAAAGGCAGGGTCACCAACCATCTCCTCGGCGAGGAAAACGGAGCTGAGATAATTCAGCACAAAGCGAGAGTCAGTATTTCTAAAAGTGGGTTGCTCCCATCCCGTTTTTTTCCATTTTTCTTTTTTTTTCTCTTTCTTTCTTCCTTTTGTCCCTCCTTTCTTTCACTCCTTCCTTCCTCTTTCCTTCCTTCATATTTCCTTTCTCTTTCCCCCCTCCCTCCCTCCCTCCCTTTCATTCATTTCTTCTTTCTTTCTGTCAGTCTTTTCCCATCCCCTCTCTCTCTCTCTCTCTGTCAGTCTCAGGGGTGGTTTGCCATTGCCTTCCCCTGTCTTTTACACTTTCTCCCCAGCAAGCTGGGTACTCATTTTACCGACCTCGGAAGGATGGAAGGTTGAGTCAATCTTGGACCAGCTACCTGAATCCAGCTTCCACCGGAATTGAACTCAGGTCATGAGCAGAGAGTTCAGACCACAGTACTGCTGCTTTATCACTCAGCGCCACAGGGCCTTTTTCCCAGGCTGCCATTTCATGTTTTCCCAGGATGAGAGCATTTTATATTTTTAGTTTTCTGCTATGTGATCTTTGTGCTTCTTCTTGATTTTTTATTTTTAAACTTGCATTGCAAAATTCCATCTCCTAAAAATATATATAGCAAGAGTTTTAGGTTTGTTTGTACATCATTTTCTGTCTCCCGGCTCTACCCCCAAAGTCTCCTGATTCCACCCCCAAATTTTAGTGGACCATGAAGGAGAAGTGTAAAAATAACCGGGCCACGGGTGGGGGGGGGGGAAGTTTGGGAAACCCTGGTCTAGTACAAGTAATCTTTAGGGAAGTATCACACCATGCAATTCTGTTCTGACCAGTCCAATCATGCCA
Organism: Heteronotia binoei; assembly: GCF_032191835.1. Lineage (NCBI taxonomy): Eukaryota > Metazoa > Chordata > Lepidosauria > Squamata > Gekkonidae > Heteronotia > Heteronotia binoei. The sequence continues at coordinate 119,399,249 of NC_083243.1, forward strand.
GATAAATTTATCTAAACATCGCTGTTTGCTCAAATGGGTTCTTGCCAACCTGAGCTGCTTCCGTTAATTTTGAGTTGGATCTATAAATTGCAAGCAGAAGGAACTGATGGATTTTTACCACCTTTCTTCTTTCCCAGTAGCCCTTGAAAAGCTGGGCCTAGGCAGGCCCGGTGCTAGGGGCTCTGCCACTCCAGGCAGACCCCTGCGCCGCCCCCCACCCCGACAAGCTCCCTTAACAAAGTTAATGTTGCGCGTGCAAAGCACACACGTGGTGCAATGATGTTACTAGTGATGTCATCATGCAGGGCAGTAAGTGGGGGGGAGAAAAATGGGTGGCACACAAGAACGCTGCCGCGCTGCCACCTTCCCCCTGCACTATGCCCTTCAGAGGTTTCCCAACACCCGGCTGCTTTTGGGTTGAAAGCCTCTGAGGAAGCCTCCAAAGAGCACGGTGGCCACTTTCGGGTTGAAAGCAACCAAGCGGCGCTAAAACACCATGCTCAAAACAGGCAAGCAGCGCCTTCCCAGGAAGGGGAAGTGGCAGGCGGGGTAGTGCCTTAGGCAACTGCCTACCTTGCCTACTCCCACGCGCCGGCCCTGGGCCTAGGGGATCTGTTGGAACAAAATGATGTATAACTTTAGTGAGGAAAGGGAAGTGGGTGAAAATCCCCACTCTCTGAAGCTTGCAAAGCCTCTTGTACCAGTGATTTCACCCATTTCTTACTTTGCACTGCAGCCCTTTATGTCCGGAGGTAATTTGTCCTTGATGCTGGGCCAACCTCCACCATCACCTTCTCAGTGGTCAATAGGGGGGAAGATGGTGAAGATCTGTTTCATAGGATCCCATTTTCCTTAGTTGACTGAAAGGTTGTTCAGTTCATCTTATAATATGCGTGTAATATCACATCAGTGCCTGTGTTTGCACTCTGTGCATGGGAGGTAAATAGAAGAAAGAGAGAGCTGTCTTTACACCAGTAACTTTTGAGACCTGCATTCTATACTGGGGGGTGGAGAGACCTCAGCTTTCCTAGGTAAGTATTTATCTTAAATGTTTAAGTTTTCTTAGATTTCCAGGTATCAGCCTGCCACATCTAATGATAAGAACATAATTTGATAAAGGAGAGCATTTCTGTAGTGAGGTGCCTTGTCTTGGCTAATTTCTTTATATACCTTTACTTCCTTCTAGGCTGGAACCCACTCGTTTTTTATTAAAGTTTAATCCTTCTCTGAATGCTGTAGACAACATAGAAAAGAACACTGCATTGCATTGTGCCATTGCAGCAGGAAATGTTAGTGCTGTAGATCTCCTTCTAGAAGCTGGATCCAGTTTAGAGATCAAAAACATCAAGGTGTGAGTTGGTTTTATTATGAAGGTTCTTATAGCTAATAAAATTGCAAGACTGTTCAGAAATACAGCTCTGAACTGTATCCTTTCCCCCTAAAGTCAAAGAATATTGAATTTTATTTCAAATGAAAGAGCAGTAATAGCTCCAGGCAGGGCTTTTTTTGAGCAGGAACGCACAGGAATGCCGTTCCAGCTGGCTTGGTGTCAGGGAATGTGGCCTAACATGCAAATGAGTTCCTGCTGGGCATTTTCTACAACAAAAGCCCTGGCTCCAGGAAATGTTACATTGCTGTTCCATTTTTCAAAATTACAGATGAGCTCTGAGCAGAGAACAGAAATCGAATATGAGTGCACCTGCGTGCCTTAATCTCTACCAAGTTTTAAATCACATTGTAAAGATGAAAGTCAAGAATTCTAAAACCTGTGTAGCAATTAGATCTCCTTATGAATTAATGCAGGATAGTGGCTGTGAGCCAGAAAGACCCTGTTTCAAGTCTTAACTAAAGCTTAATCTCCCAACATGGCCTGAGGCAAATCCCTATCCCAACCCACTTGCAGAATAATACTGACCATGCTTCATGTGGTTATAAGGATTACAGAAATTGTGTATTTGATACATACATTGTTTGAAGTCCTGCAAAAATGTTGGTTGGGATCCAAAGAATCTCCTGACTTATTCTGTGGAACCAAGAGGGTTTATCAAATAGCAACTCTATTGCCAGTTACATGGCAAATTGCTTTTGAAACAAAGTACTTTCCATAACAGCTTTTGATATGGCCTAGCATTCTGCAGTTCAAAAGAAAAAAAACAGTTCCTCTGAGCATGACCAACTCTTTGGTCACACTGAGTGACCATACTTTGTACACTAGCTTGTAGTTGTTGATTTTTTAAAAAAAATTACAGTATTACTGAAAAAAGATGGAGATTTATTTATTTATTTATAACGGTCATAGACTAGCAAACAATTCATAAAAGTCCAATTCAAAACCAATAAAAGGTGATATAAATATACAATAATTATTATACACTAAAATATGATACCACCTAAAATATACATAAAATACTAATACAGACTTTAAGACACTGACACTGAAGATGCAACATTAGTGTTATGAAGATATAAATAACTGAGTAAAATCAATAGGAAGATTTCTAAAGATTGTTCTGTTGGTTGGAAATGGAGAGGTAGCTGATTGTTAGTGTTTTTTTAAAAAGAGATCTGTCCACTATGTGAATTAAATATGTGATTTCAAATGGAACAGCTAAATAAATGTGAGAGTTGTGAGATGGAAGAATAACTTCTTGAGGGATTTAGCCTGTGCCTTTATTAATCCTGTTGCACTTTAGAATTCTTAAACATCCTGCTCTGTATGATCCCTCTGGATTTTCTCTAGGGATGATAATGTTGTTTTATTTCAACTTTGCTTGGAGGTCTGACTGCATGGCACATAGAGAATGCAATTATTCAAACTACCAATGATATACTACTCCATTAATTTATCATAATTGAATTTGTTTTACGTAATTAACCTCTTTTCTAGTCTTCAGTTTTAAGTACTTCTACAGTTTTGTGATGCCAGCTTAACATTTGCCTGGTTCATATATAATGCCAAAGCATGCTTTGATATTACCTGAATGGTTCCATTGCCTGCATGCTTCCGCCCCCCCCCCCTTCCCTCTTTCTTTTCATGCTGTTTCTGTCTTTTTGTTGCAAACCATAATTTGCCAAATTTGCCATTATATCTGAGCCATAAACTATGGTTTCTACTCGCCACTCAAATGAGATCTGGAAACCATAATAAAATCATGATTTCTAATTCTGTTTTGAAAGCAAACTTAAACCATAGTTTTTGCTTCAGATATATGCAGTTGCCAAAAAAATAGGGGTTTAGAGGAAGGAGACTAAGTAGTGCACAAGTCTAAGACTTGGACCTATTGATCAACCTATGGCTTGACGTTTACATTGTGCTTTGTGATTTTGCATTTAAAATAGCCCCTTCCTAAGCATAGCCTATAAGGCTTGGCAGTTAATTGGACTTTAAAATCAACCACCTGATTTTTTCTTACTTTTTAAAGTAATTAATACATCTATTTAAAGGGAGATACACCGCTTGACCTTGCTCATCAAACTCAACATCGCTTAATTATTCATCTGATCACTGAAGAGGAAAGAATGAGAGCCAGGAAAACTTCCAGGTTTCTGAGGCTACTCGGAAGATATGAGGTATTACACCCAGAAACAGATCTTGGAATGCAGCAGTACACTTAAAATAAAAAGTGCCTGTATATAAATTAGGGGTGTTGTCAGATTTAACCAGACAGGCTGGAGGTGAAGCATGAAAACAAAAATTTACTGAAATTGGGATTTTTTTTTTTAATCCAGCAAGATACAATGCGTGGTGGAGTTATAGAATGGTAGAAGTAAGAAGAAAGTTCAGTTTGGTGGAAAGTTCTTATTTGGGATTTAGAGGGTCCAGGAGGGTCCATGCCCTAATCACAGAGATAAGAGTGATTAAGCAAGGGAGTCATAGAGTTGCAAAGTTCAGGCCTTAAGAAAGCTCTTGTACTTTTAATAACTGCAGAGAAGGGAAAATTCCCCCAGGTATGTTTTTTCTATCATTGTGCCTGTGTATGATGGAAGGTAATCTGTTCTTCAGGTAATCTGGAGTGAATGACTTAAAAGTCAGCACTTGTCAGAAATGCAATCCTTTGGGATAAGCTTGTCTTTGGCTCTTTTCTGTGACTCATTTCTTTGGGAGCCATGACAGTGGGATTTTGGGCCACATAAAAGGATTGGCAACTATTACCTATCCCCTTCAGTTTCATCAGGTTGTGGCTGGTCGGGTTGAGTTTTATCACATTTGTGGGTAAATATGCTTGGGAGGAGGTGCCTTAGTTGAGGTACTGCTAAGCAGAGGAGCATAGGACAGCGGGAATAGGATGGGCCAGGTGAGACGAAGGAGGGCCATCCGTCTTTCTAGTCCAGGGGTGTCGAACTTATTTGTTATGAAGGCTGGATTTAACATAAATGAGACCTTGTCGGGACGGGCCATGTGTGTCATAAAATATAATGCCAGGTAGTGGACATATAAACTGTATAAAGGGGGTGCAGACAAACCCCATTTTTTCTTAAAACATTAGCACTCTTGCAGTATTTTGTTTTACAATCTGATAAATGTCTTCTCTTCCTATGAATTATTGCATCAAAAATGGCAGACAATGTCTGTGCTGTACCAGTCTTGAATATGCTGTTCAAGTGTGCACATCGATAAGTTGGAAACCTACTTTAGATTTATTGACATTCATTACAAAGATCTCATAGTCAATGCTTTGAGCCTCAGACCCAGAGGAAAACATGAAGCAGCTGGGCATTGTGAGCTTTTGTACATAAATTGCTTCATATGCTGGTCAAGATTATGTGAAGGCGCCATGGCACAGACTGAGGGCTATGTGCTTGTCTGCAAAACTATATTCTCCAGAAAAATAACCAAACAACAGTACTTCCCTTCAACGGAGCTCAGTCAGCAGGCGTCTGCTCCCTCAGAGCCGGAACCCGGAAGCCCCTTTGATGCCTTCAGTGCTGTGTGAAGAACAGGATTGGTAGCATTGTAAACCTGGACAATTTCAAGCCATTGGCTGTTCCTGTCTCAAAATTGCCGAAATTTCAGATTGCTGAGGCTTCTCGTGAGCTTTGCTGAACCAAACCAAACCTAGGCACTAGTTCTCACTCCATTTGAGAAGAGACAAAGCTGACTCAAAGCATCCACGCTTGATTTGCAATGACACAACTCCAGGAAGCTTCCCAGAAAAATAACTACAACTCCTATGTGGCAGTACAAGAACAGAGACAGCAAAGTACAATGATTAGTATCAGCCTACTCTCTGGGAAATCTAAATTCAAGATCCCCAATAAAAGGAAAATGTGAAAGAAAAAGCAATGGAAATTTCCTGGGTAAACTTGGGCTAGACACACACACTCAGCCTAATGCTAGCTTGTTGTTATTTCTCTTTTAAATAGTTCACATACTTTCCTATTGAGAAAGACTGGAGGGCATGAATACAATGAAAAAGATGAGGGAAACCCAGTTGCACCCATAACAAGCCCAACAAATCTCCCTCCCTCTTTCTCTCTCTGTAGCAAGGCAAAAAGCTCATACCTTCAATAAAACATTGCTAGTTTTAAAAGTGCTGTTTGTATTTCTTCTGATGGTGAGGACTGGGCAAAGGAAGCTGGAGCTCTTTCCTTCCTTCCCCCAGGGCACGAGAGGGAGGAGCCTCAGCCAGGAAGGAAGAGAGACTGGGCTCAGTAGCTCTGCAGGGTGATTAGTTGAGTCCGGCAAACTTAATCACCCAGCAGAGCTATAGAGCCAGGCTCTTTCATTGGCTAAGGCTCCTCCTCCCTTTGGGAAAAGGGAGTGGGGAGAGAGCAAATAAAGGCTGCTTTGCTGGCAGGCTGATTGCTGGGGAGAAATACAAAATAGCAACTGAACACAGCAGGGAAGGGAGAATGAAGCAGACAACAGCCAGTTGCTGGAGGGCCTGATTGGAAGCCTCTGTGGGTCGGATTTGGCCTGCGGGCTGCAGGCTTGACACCCCTGTTCTAGTCTTTCTAACCAAAAGGACCCTGGCAATCTTATTGATCAACCACTAAGCCTGAAAGTGCTTCTGGTTAATGCCAGGTTGATCCAAATAAATTAAATATGTAATCTAGGATTAGATAGTGGATGAGGAGACAGATATGATATGTATCACAGAAACCTGGGTGGGTAAATGGGAATCAGTGACTCTCTCCCAACTTTGCCCCCTCTGGTTTTGTGATTCAGCATTAGCCTAGGCTTGGTGGATGGTTTGGTCTTTTGGGCCTGTGTAGCATTTACCAGGTGCTTTGTTATGCTGAGTTCCCATTTTGAGTGTATGTACTTGATGCTGGGACCTCTGGATAAAAAAAAAAAAATATGTTGGTGTACTGCCTGCCCTGCTACTCAGTAGTCTCCCTGCCTGAGCTGGTTGAGCTGTCAGATTGGGTGCTGAAGACCCTGAGGTTAGTTGTCCTTGGGCACTTCAAGGTCCATGCAGAGGCCACTGCAGATGAGAACAGCTCAGGATTTCTTGGCCACCGTAAAAAACATGGGCTGTTCCAGAAATTTCTGGTCCCTATGCATATAGTGGAAAATGCACTTGATTTGGTTTTATGTGGGGGCAAAATGCATAGATTGGTAACTGAGGGATTTTCCACTCTGCTGTTGTCATGGATCAACTACTGCCAGGCAATTTCAAGTACTAGTTCTTCCTTTTAAAGCACTAAAACTCTCCTTGAAGAACCACATGCTCCCATATTGTCCAGCCTGCCAGCTAAGGTTTTCCTCTCAAGCTCTGCTCAAAGATGAGGCATGCATCAACAAAAGATAGGGCTTTTTCAGTAGTGGCACTTTGCCTATGGCATGTGCTTCCCCTTGAGGCTGATGTGGCACCTACAGTACTGTCTTTGAGGAGCCAGGCTGTTTAATTAAGGGTTACATTTTATACTGTACTTTAAGCATGAAAAGTGTTATTCTTTTTAAGCCACTCAAGTATTTATGTTTTTTAATGCTGGGTTTTGAATTACCTTTTAATATTTTGTTTTTATTACATATTGATTTGTAAAGTGCTTTGGGCAGAGGCTCCCCTATACCGGTAGTATACAAATTTTCTAAATAAGCCTGACATTTGCAAAATACTGTCTTCTGAACTACTCTTGGGGGCAACAGGAGCCTCCTTAGAGTCTGAATTGTGGAATTATCAAACAGCAACAAGGTAAAAAAGACAGCTGGGGTGACAGCTTTCACATATTGACCTAAATAAAACAGCTGTATTTGTGGCATTTCTGGGTGGAGGGGTTGCTGCTGTCTGCTAGGTTGGTTCTGCTTTGAGATGAACAGGCAAGATTATATCAGGGGTCATTAAATAATCACAATTGATCCTTCTCTTCTCTCTCTCCCTCTCCTCACTTGGTTGCCTCCATAGCACATTGCAATGAAATCTCTTATCTTTTTTTCTTAGTTCTTGCTGTTACTTGTGATGGCATTGATATTGATGTGGGCTATAGGATATGTAGTAGATTTAAATTCTGATTCTTGGCTCTTGAAAGGAAGCTTGCTACTCTTCATATGTGTTATCATCTCCCTATTTGCAAGGTATGTAGACCTACCTTTCTCATTATTGTTGAATCTGTGTTGCAGAAAATGGTTATTGGAACTGTTGATATGGTATATAGCATTGAAAGATTGGCACAATCCAAATGGAAATTAGTTATTTCTACCAGTACTGATTAGATTTAAAGCATACTCTGAATTTCAGGGATAACTAGGTAATTCCAGGGGTTGTATTACACACTGTGATATTCCCACATGGACTTGTCTGCAGGTTGGCAAGTCTGGCAATTCTACACACATGGCTTTTTTTCTGCCGGAGCCCAGAGGAGCAGAGCTCCACTTGGACTGGCCGGGGTTCCAGCTGGCCCAACCCGCCATGCGGCATCCACGTGGCCTAACATGCAAGTGAGGCCTAACATGCAAGTGAGTTCTTGCTGGGCTTTTTCTACAAAAAAGCACTGTCTACACATGTAATTTACTGTACAGTAGGGGTAAGCACAAACCGTCTATTAATGAACGGAACCAGTTTGTTTGGTTTGTAGCCCTGCAAACCCCATTGAAAGGGACCACAATCTCTCTAAAAGGGGTTTGCAGAAAGCCTGAAAAACAGCTGAGCTGATCAGGTATTTCAGGCTGTCTTCTGCAAGCCCTTTAAAGTTTAAATGGACTGAAGAAGACAGTGCCAAACAGCTGATGAGCAGGGAGCTCCTCCCCACCATCAGTTGTTCTGGGCTGACTCCTGCAGCATCTTTAAACTTTAAGTGGACTGCAGAAGACAGCATGAAACTACTGCATGGTGGGGAGCATCTCCACACTGCATAGCTCAAACCTATGAAAAGAGCTGTGTGGCTGGGAGTTCCTCCCAACCCCACAGCTCTTTTGTGCTGTCTTTTGCAGCCCCTTTAAACTTTAGCAACTACAGAAGACAGCACAAAACAGCTGATTGGAGGGAAGCGACTCCCCACCACTCTGCAGTTTCTGAGGCTTTCAAGGAAGGAACAGAAAGCAGGGACTTAAAGGGACTGAGATGCCATTTAAACCCTGGTTTTCTGTGCCATGCATGAACCACAAACAGCATTAACCTGCTCTGAAAGTTCATTATGGTGGACCCGTCACAAACATCTGTTCAGGAACCACAAACAGGGCAAAATTTGTCACAAATTTTGCTTTGTAGTTCAATTTGTGCCCACTCCTACAGTACAGATCACTGGTGCACATAATCTGGAAAGCCAAGCTTAGTATTTAGCACATGCCTAAACTGAATTTTTTAAGTGTAGGATTGTTAAAAGTAGCATGTTGTGTTTCTTGTGTTTTCCAATACTGAAGTAATTGCTGTATAAGAAGACTGTAATGTGAAACAGTTTCATTGTTCTTTCTTTGAGTTCTGCCCTCAACCATACTTTATGAAGAGAACACAATAACCTCAGGAATATTTGAATGATTATTTGGATTGCATTTCAGATGCTGTACTAAAATGTCTTCTTAACTTCCATTTCAGGCAGTTTGTAGGATTCAATAAACTGAGATATTTCCCAGTAGCATTTTTGCTTGGCTCCATCTTCTGGATTTCTGTGACCTGTTTCATCTGGTTCCTGCCTGATATCCTTTTGCATGATGAATATGTCTTGTTAAAAACAGGTCTTGTTCTTCTAGATATTAACATCCTTCGTTTTCCATGGAAAGCTTATCCATGTCTCTATATGAGTTTAAAGGAAACTAGTAGGTTGCAGCATGCTTAAAGAATAAGTATGTTTTACAGGCAACATTTCTGTGTGGCTCTTTCTCCTAGGAGAGGTGTCTTCTCATATCTGCATTTGGCACAGAACTGCTAGTTTGCTGCAAAGCTTATTTGCATGAGTCTGACATACAGGTGTTATATTTTCTGCCTTGTATCTCCTTTGTTACTGCATAGAGACCTTTATTTTTCAGGTGGTAAAACACTTCTAAAAATATAACAGTGGACACATTACTGTTTCAAGCCAGCTTTAATCTATTCCAGGGCTAAATATCAGTGTTTATCACTTCATGTTTGAAGTGGCATTTTCTTTATGCATGGTGTCTAATGAAATCTCATTAATACAGTTATCTGAATTAATTCCTGAGGACTGTTGGGGTAAATTCCAGTTAGGGTTGCAAGCATAAATTTGCCTAACTCCCAAGAAACACATTTGATGCTATTGCTGCCCAAGTATGTAGCATATATATTGATGGGAAGAGGAGAGGATTTGATCAAATGAGTAGTGAAAGGTGTTTATCTGAACCTTATAGATATAAAGTTTTGAACCTGACTTAACAGGGATAAGATTAATCCTGTTAATTTTATTAGATATTTCAGTGAAAAGTTATTTCACTGTATTTGTAAAGCCTTAGAAATAGTTTGGTGCTTCTTAAATTGTTGTGAAATAATTGTGAGTTAACATTAGTGGATTGCTTAAGGAAGAATGCAGGCCTCCTGTGACACTTTTGTGATACATTTTATGGGGAAAAATCAGTTGCATCAGTTGCAACATAGATGCCATGTCTGATTAGGTTAAATCTCAGGATGTTACTGGAGTGCAGTCTGATTCTACATGTATAGATGATATTCAGTTGGTGAGAACTGATAAAGACAACAAGCTGCTTAGAAGTGTAGAGCTCACCCTGTCTAGTCTTGACCCTTGCCCTTTGCGGCTGATAGTACTGAGCCTGAGTAGTTTGATTGAACATCTGGTAGGTAATAAATGCCCCTCTGCAAGAAAGCGTAATTCCAATTCCTTTTAAAGAGGTAATCATGAGATCCCTCCTAAACAGGGATCAAGATTACCAACTGCCTGCTAGCCCACATTCCATTCTTGAGCAAGGTGCTAGACTCTGTGGTGGTTATACAAGTTCAGGCAGCCTTAGAGTGTACAGATTTTTTGGATCCCCTTTCATTCCAGATTCAGGCCTGAATGTAGGAGAGAAATGGTCTTTGTCACCCTGAGCAATGATCTTCACAGGGAAGTGAATCTCTGTTGATTCTTCTGGATCTCTCAGGAGCTTCTGATACCATCAGCCATTGTATCTTCTGGAGAGTCCGGCTGGGCTGAGAGTGGAGGGCACCGTGCTTTGGTGGTTCCACTTTTACTTGACTGACTAATTCCAGAAGGTGATATTCAGGGATGATACTTGGAATCCCACAGGGATGGAAGAGATCATCAAGGGATTTGAAGTAAAGTACCATCAATGTGTGGATGACATCCAGCTCTATTTCCCCTAAACATCTGAGTCAGCTTGATCTGTGGAAGTCCTGAAGAGGTGTGTGAGGAAGGTAATGGCCAATAAACTGAATTGCATTCCAGAAAAGAGTGAGGTACAATTGGTCAATAACAAAGCTTCCTCAAGAACTGAGGACTTGGCCTGTCCTGGAGGGAGATACACTTCCCCCACTGAGGAGGAGGTCCATAGCTTGGGCATACTGCTGGATCCTGGCCTAGAGTTGAAAGCTCAGGCCTACTATTGGTCTCCTCTGGTGCCTTTAGCTAGCTTTGATTTGTCAGCCATTCCTTAAAAAGTATGGTTTGACTGTAGTGATCCATGCTCAGATCTTATTCAGGTTTGATTACTGTCTTAAAAAGATTTACGCAGGCTACCCAACTGCTTCAGAGCACAGTTAAAAGTTCTTAACTTTAAGGCCTTAAACAGCTTGAAGGTGGGATGCTTGAAGGACTTCCTCCTCCCATATTATCTAGCCCACCAGTTATGATCCTATTCTCAAGCTCTGTTCTCTATGTTACAGTCTACAGACGTGAATCAGCTAGTGACCAGAGACAGGGGGTTCTCCAGTGGTCCCAGGAGTGGGCCAGTCCTCACTCTTGGGATCATAGCTCCTCCTCTTCGATAGCAGGGCTTAACAAACTTGACCCAAAGGGGAGGTGCTTGGTCCTCGGAACTCAGTTTGTTTAGCCCTGCCATAGAAGCAGGACGTGCTGTTAGAGCCCTTTGAGGCTCCTGGCCTGGAAAAAAAAAAGAAGATAAGAAGATAAAATGAGCATAGCAGTTGTACCTGCATAGTGGCCATCGCACTGCTATTCAGGGGCGGGATCCTTTCCTGCATTCTGCAAGGCGTCAGAGGAGTCTCGGAGGCGAGACACACGCACGCCTTTTCCCCCCCCTCACTTCCTGGCCCGGCGGACGTGCTGGAGGTCGGGAAACAACGCGGCTCGGGAAACAACCCGGGGGCCTGCAGGATAGCAACGAAGGGACAGAACCAGCTTGAAGGGAGAACATGAGGGTGCTTGGGAGAGGACCGGTGCTCAGCATGTAGCCCTCCCTGACCGCTGAAAGCGGGACGTTTGGCACGACTGAGTCTGGTGCTGGTAAGAATCGCAAGGGAAGAACGTCCTGCAGGGCGATGGGGGGGAAAGGAGGAGGTTTGTGGACCTAGCCCCAATTCCCCATTTACCCACTGCTAGTATAGCCAGGACGCTTGAAAAATAGCTTTGTGAGCCTATGTATAGCAGCTGAGGCTTTGAAGCATAGTTCACCCTTCCCCTCCCCCTCCCTCTTCTTCTCTACTGATATTTACCCTCCTCCTTAACTGCAGGAGGCGCAGCTAGGGATTTTAGCCTCTGGGAAATAGAAAAGGAAACTAATTGGAGCACTGGTGGGGGGGGGGAGAATTATGAAGGAAGGCTCCCCTTTTTTTGGAGGGAATGGAAGCCTTTTTAGATTTCATTTTGTGTTTACAGTGCTTTATAGCCTAAGATGGCCGCTGCCTCCAGATTTCCCAAGGGAGCAGTTATGGAGGAGGGCACCTGTGATCTGGATTTGGCTGACTCACCAGCACAGGAAGAAAGACCACCAGGCTGATAACGCTGCAGATGAAGTGAAGGCTAATCTCCTTTCCTGGATACAAGAGATAGTGAGGAAGGAGGGTCAGGCAGCCTCAGTGGTTGCCAACCTGGTCCCCACAGGCAAGAGAGCATCCAAGCTGAAACACACAGAGACGAATAGGGATGGGGAAAGTTTTTCTCCTAGACCTGCCAAACGTAGCAGGACAGACTTAAGTTCCTTTTCTTCCGATCAAGAGGAAGAAGCTTCTGATATGTCGGATGCTTCCTCGTCACCAGATACTGGGGAGCTTTCAGAGGAGGAGGAGGAGGTCACCTCCACTCATTCCAAACTCTTCCCTGCAGACGTGTACTCACGCTTACTTCCAAAAGTGATTCGTATGCTGCAGATGCAATACACTCCCAAATGCAAGGATGAGGAGGATGCAGAATTTCCAATGGGAATGGAAGACATCATTCCAAAATCGGGGTCCAAACCTCTACAGGTTCCATTGCCTTCAGGTTTCTTCTCTATCATTAGGTCTTAGTGGGAACACCCGGCTAAACCAAAAACTGTTTCATCAAATTTTTCGAAGTTTTATTCATTTATTCCAGAGGCAGCCAAGCGGTTGAAGTTACCGGTGGTGGATGATCCGGTCAATAGTCTGGCATCTAATTCCATTCTCCCAATGGACACAGACGGGATGCCAAGGGACCCCACAGATAAATGCATTGAACAAGCTTTATGTCGGGATTTTGAGGCCTCGGCCAATTCTTTGAAAGTATCGGCCACAACGTCCCTATTCTGTAGAGCCTCATATATGTGGCTATCTGACCTGGCAAAAAGGGATGACCTTCCTAAGGATGTTAAGGACTCCTTGAAGAAGATTACGCTAGCTACTGCATTTGCATCAGACTCCATTCTAGAGGCTGTTCAACTATCTGCAAGGGCCATGGCTTCTAGCGTCACGGCCAGGAGAAACACCTGGCTACAAAACTGGGATGCAGACCCATCGGCTAGGTCTAAGGTGGCAGCAGTTCCATTTAAAGGGTCTTCGCTTTTTGGTGAAGGCCTCGACGGATACCTCATTGAAGATAGAAATAAGAAGAAAGTTTTACCATCTAAGAGACGGGATAACAGGACGAAACAGCGGTTTCAGTCCTTTCGAGGTAACCGAAGAGACTCCAAGCAACCCTCATTTAAGCCTTACAGAACAAGATGGCAACCAAAGTCAAGGGATGGTAGAACCCCGTTCACAGGAAAACAGAATCAGTCAGTTAAAGGTTCTAAGAAGTCTGCCTCAGCATGACTGGGACGGACCACTGGACATGGGTCGGATAGGAGGAAGACTCCAGAGATTCTCTCATATGTGGCATCAAATGATAACGGACAGATGGGTGCTGGACACAGTAACCAACGGCTACTCTCTAGAATTTTATTCGCCTCTCCGTTACTGTTTTTTGGAAGGACAGAGGTCTCTCTCTCCCGAAAAACATCGAACCCTAATTTCAGCAATCAATCACCTAGTATCAATAGAAGCCATAGAACCGGTTCCTGTGACAGAGAAATTTCAAGGTACATACTCGGTCTTCTTCGGGGTGCCCAAGAAGAACGAAGATATCCGGGTGATTCTGGATCTGAAGTGGGTAAACAAGTGAGTTATCACAAAGAAATTCCAAATGGAGACATTGTGGTCAATTCTACTGTCCATTCAGAGGAAAGACTTCCTCTGAATGCTCACAAGCAAGACGCTCCCTGAACCCTGAGTTTTGAAAGGATTCTGGCCCTTCTAGGAGTGAGGGTGCTTGAGTCTCAGCAGGATCCTGGCTGCCCTCTGAGTCAGCAATTAGCCCAAATGGGCAACAGACAGCAGAGGGCTATATAGTTGTGGGCTTTGAGGGAAGGCTTTGTGGAAGCAACTAGTCACTTACTTGATGTTCTAGCATCCACTTCGGCTTGTGGACCCCCTGACTCTGGCATTGACTTCTGGACCCCCTGACTTCGGCTTCTGAACCTCTGACCTACGATACCTGGACTGTGATTCAGTTTTGGCGCTTTGGACCCTCCTTGCTACCCAGCTACAGACCTTGGACTGCCCCTGGACTTCGCCTAGCCTGGCCCCAGCCTGTGACAGCTGGGTGGAAGTTCACCTTCTGTCCCTCAAGGCCGCTCACGTAGCAGGAAAAGACAGCGTGGTGGAGGACTGGCTCAGCCGACAATCACTGAACCAGTCGGAATGGTCCCTACATCATGAGACATTTCAAGAGATTTGTCAGAGATTCGGGACGCCGGGAGTGGATCTGTTCACGTCGGACGACAATCATCAGTATTTTTTCAAGGACCAGAAGTCACAGTATTTTTTCAAGGACCAGAAGCAGGGAAGCCATGGCTATCGATGCCCTAAATTCGGACTGGCCGCAAACTCTATTGTATGCCTTTCCTCCTTGTCAGGTCCTCCAAAGGTTCCTGCAGAGAGTCCAGGAGCAGAAGGCGGAAGTGATTGTTGTGGTCCCCTTTTGGCCCAGGAGAGTTTGGTTTCAGGACCTTCAAAGACTGGCAGTAGAGGTTCCATGGCAGATACCACTGAGATCAGATCTGCTCTCTCAGGGCAGGTTGAGGCATCCGAGACCAGAAATGCTTCAGCTCACTGTTTGGAGGTTGAACGGCAGCAATTGATTAGCCTAGGTTATTCCATCCCTGTAGTAGACACTATGTTGTCTTCTAGGAAGACTTCCACCAATAGAACCTATAATAGCACCTGGCAAGTTTTTCATGCCTGGTGTACGGGAAAAAGGGAAGATCCTCTACGGGCTGCAGTGTCAGTGATATTAGCTTTTACTAGAGAAGGGTCTCAGTACTAGCACACTACGGAGACAAGTGGCAGCGATAGCAGCAGTTAGAGGGTCCAAAAAGGGCAAGTCTTTGTTTATGCACCCGCATATCAGGCGCTTTCTAAAGGGGGTGGCTCTGATCAATCCACCGCAGATGCATAGGTTCCCATCCTGGAATTTAAACACAGTTTTGAATGCGCTGTGTGGCAAGCCCTTTGAACCTATGGTGTCATGTATTATTAAGATGCTTACCTTTAAGACAGTGTTTTTGGTGGGTATCACTTCAGCACGTAGAGTGTCAGAGCTACAGGCTCTCTCCATACATAGGGATCTCTGTGTATTCCACCAGGATAAAGTTGTGCTATGCACTGATCCGGCATTCGTGCCAAAGGTGAATTCACTCTTTCATAGAGCAGATGATATTGTGCTTCCATCTTTCTGCCCCAATCCAGTTCATGAGAAGGAGAAGTTGTGGCACTGTTGGGATGTCCGTAGGGCCCTTAGTTTCTATCTGGATAGAACCAAAGAGTTTCGCCAGTCGGAATCCCTATTTGTATCGTTTAGGATGTCAGATAGGGGGCGCAAGATGTCCTCCTCCACTATTAGCAGGTGGATTAGGGGATGCATTTGTGAGATCTATAAAGCAAAAGGATTGGAGCCCCCAAAAGGGGTGACTGCTCATTCACTTAGAGGGACAGCTGTGTCAGTGGTGTATAGGGCCCTTCCTTCACTGGAGGCTGTGTGTAAGGCAGCTATGTGGAAGTTGGTTCATTCATTTACTAGGCATTACAGGATTGATAAAGCGGCCTCGGCTGAGGCTGCATTTGGCAGAAAGGTCCTCCAACACGTGGTCTAGGGACAAAGCTGATTGGCCCACCCCGGGACAAGGCTTTTTTATGTCCCAAGAGTGAGGACTGGCCCAGTCCTGGGACCACTGGAGAATGGAAGATTCTTTTCACTTACCGTGAAGTCTTCCTTCTCTGTGGTCCCGGAGTGGTCCAGTCCTACCCACCCAGTTGTGTTGGAGGGTATCAGCATTGAACTGGGGCTGCGGAGTTGGAGGTGGTTATCGATCATTTACAGTACACCCTGAGGATGGGGTGTCCCTCCGTGGGGTTCCTTAGGAGAGGGACTAAGCAGTGACTAAGAGAGAAGGATGTAGTTCCCTAGGTTTCTCTCTCCTGTTTTTTGTTGGAGTTATGTTTAGGGAGGTGTGATGGCTTGCAGAAGGACTGAGTTCCGAGGACCAAGCACCTCCCCTTCGGGTCAAGTTTCTTAAGCCCTGCTATCGAAGAGGAGGAGCTATGATCCCAAGAGTTTGGACTGGACCACTCCAGGATCACAAAGAAGGAAGACTTCATGGTAAGTGAAAAGAATCTTCCGGTTTTTGCTAGTTGCACCTAGTGTTTGGAAATTTTTACTTATCTGGAGCTGAACTTACTTTCCTTTAGGTTTTAGGCCAAAATAGTCTTCTTTACACAAGCTGTTAATCAAGAGGTTCCAACTGCTTTATGGCCTATTTGTAGCCTGAGAACTTCTCTTAATATAATTTTTGACTTTCTACTTGTTTTGCATTCTTTTATGCATCATCTTATTGTTATTGGCTTGCCTTGGTTTTCTTGAACTTTATTTATTTTAGTGGCTTGTTTTACTGGCATGATTTTTTTAAAGTTCCTTTTTATTTTTTAGGTTGATTTTGCTTTATTGTCCTAATTGTGAGCTGTCTCAAGCAGGTGTAGATAGGAAGCATATACATTTTCTGATTAAATGCTTATTAGCACCAATATGTGAATATGAAAACTTATCCCTTAACTGGAGATCACATTTTTCAGATAAAGTTTCTCAGTTTTCTTTTTTTTCCGGTGTGGTCGGGATTCTCTATTATTTCTACAAAATATTCAGAACTGATCCTGGATATATTAAGACTACAGAAGAAGAGAGAAAAAAGGTATTTTGGTTCAGAAAGAACTCCTTCCATGTTTCCCCTATAGTGACAGTGACCATACAGCCCGTTCTGAGGATTTTGATGATAATTTCATCTTAACAATATCATTAAATATTTGCTTGTTGCCAAAGCTTGGGGAAGGTATTGAGAGAGCAGCAAGGAACACAGTCACCACTACAAGAAAATGAGGTTTTTTTCTTTCTGTCCGTCACTTAATAAGGTCAAGTTAGAGAGTCTAGGGCATCTTCCACTGAAAGAAGCAAAAACAAATTACAAAAGTACAAGAAGGTGGTATATCCAAAGTAGGTGTGAATTGTAAACTACAAATTAAAAACACTACCTGAAACCACAATATGTCTGAAATATAACAAGCATACTATTATGAACAATGTTCCATGAATCACTAACCAGGTGTGTATAAATACACAGGAAAATGGATAGTATAAATGTGTGAATACATCAACAAGGGATTAAAACACATAACAAACAGATTGCCAGCCTGTTTCAAGTAGATCTTCATCAGACTGTTTCTGTTTTACTCTGTTTGTTCAGCTTTAAAACAGCTACCAATTCAAAGCAAGGAGCCAAAAACACTGCTGTATAGGATGCAAAATAACATTTACTGGTGAATTGTTGTCTTAAATTTAAAATATGAATAAACAGAACAATACAGAAATGGTCAGATGAAGAGTCACTAGAAATGGAGTTAGGCTGGCAATCCATCTATTTGTCATATAGCTTAATTCATTTTTGATATATTTTTACCTATTTATACTAACAGTTTTTCTCCTTATACAGCTATTATTGATACATTGAGTGTTCATAATTTTGTATACTTTTTACTTTTTCATATTTTGGGTTTAGGTGGTGTTTCAAAGTGCAGGTTATAATATACCTGTTTGTTATATTGGTTTTGCATTCCTTAAACTTCTCATTGTCTCTTATAGGGTGCCACATCCTGCTTGCAAGTTGTCTGTGCCTTGTATATATGAAAAGAAAAGCCATGCTCAATAAATAGTTAACTTAGTGCCCACACAGTTACAGTTTTTAAAAGATATGAGATGAAACAATATAGGAACAGGAGGTTCATCAGATACTATGACGAATATGACAATGAAGAGAGTAAATATAGAAAAAGCTAAGAGCAAGAGGAAGAAAGATATGCTTTGAAAAGCTGTGCATCTTTGCTAACCTAAGGTGGTCTAATCGTAGATCTCATGATGTCTGCTCTGCCTGGGGTCAATGTGCAGTTATTGTCCTGGGTGTATGACTATTTTGTATATTCTTATAATAATTGCAATGAACACATGGCCTGTTTAGATGAAAGTATTTTTAAACTGGTAAAAACCCCACCACATCTCATTCATCACTGTCTGATTTCAAAAGAAAGATAACGAGTACAGGAGGTTTTGATACCAAGAATCCTCAGTCTACAAAAAGTTACTGTTACTCCTGTAGCTGTGAGATATAACAATGATTACAGTCACTTTTGTCTTTCAGAACATTATTACCCTTGCAGAATCTGGCTCCTTAGATTTCAGAACATTTTGCACATCCTGTCTCGTAAGTCAGGCTGTAATGCTTAGTTGTATTTATTTCATTGTTCATTTTCACATGCATATGCATAGGCTTGAATACAGGAACTTCCTAGATGTTGGACAGATCCTCTTGACCCCACTTTGTGCTGGCTGGCCAGCTTTTTAGCAACATGTGCCAAGTAGTGATGGCCACAGGGATAAACAGCTTTAAAAGGTGGTTGGACAGATTCATGGAGGATAAGTCCATCACTCTCCTTGGTGACTGAGGGGAACCTCCACATCCAGAGGCACTAAACCAGAGCCAGGAGGCAACATCAGAGGAAGGCCTTGGCCTCTGTGCCTGTTGTTGGCCATACAGAGGAACTGATTAGCCATAGTGTGAGGCAGGAACTGGCTAACCACTGTGAGACAGGATTGGTCTGATCCAGCAGGGCTCTTCTTATGTTCTTTAGTACAGGCTGATTATGGTCTTTCCAGTTCAGTTACTCCCTGACCAACACTGCAGTTAATACTGAAGAACCGGTCATTCTGTGGCAGCAGGAGAAGTGGGCAGAATAAAACTGCATAGAGAACAATTACAGATTGGGAGTTCTGTTTTACTAAGCCAGTTTGACTGCTTCTTGAGACTTATTTAATACATTTTTATGTTGCCTTTTCACCCAAAAGACTGAAGATGGGATGGTGGTTCATAGTGATGAATGTTGTGTTTTGTACATGTGTGTATGTATAGCCAATTCAGTTTATTATGGGTACCTAAGAGACCAAATTAAGCAATAAATATATGTATATTTTGAAGGACTGTGTTTTAATTGTCTTTCTGGCATCCTTGATCAGGTGAAAAAACCTTTGAGATCCATGCATTGTCACAGTTGTGATTCGTGTGTAGCCAGATATGACCAGCACTGTATTTGGATTGGGCGATGTATAGGTGAGTTAATTTGAACACAACAGGATCTCTGGGTTGTTTTGTGTTTTAATGCAGAGAATGTTTCTGATGACAAAAGTCCATTAATTATGTAGCAAGCCTCTAGTGGTGAAGTGTGGCATGAAGAGTTGCTGATCAGCTCCACAGGGAATTGTATCCTGATGAGCTCTACATTCTACAATTGGAGAGCCAGTTTGGTGTAGTGGTTAAGTGTGCGGACTCTTATCTGGGAGAACCGGGTTTGATTCCCCACTCCTCCACTTGCACCTGCGAGCATGGCCTTGGGTCAGCCATAGCTCTGGCAGAGGTTGTCCTTGAAAGGGCAGCTGCTGGGAGAGTCCTCTCCAGCCCCACCCACCTCACAGGGTGTCTGTTGTGGGGGAGGAAGGTAAAGGAGATTGTGAGCCGCTCTGAGACTCTTCAGAGTGGAGGGCGGGATATAAATCCAATATCTTCTTCTTCTACAATATAAGAGTAAAAATGCTTCCTAAGAAGATTGCACAGTTGGGGTATTTTTAAAGATCATGGCTTAAGATATTTAAAACTTTTTGTATCTGTGCATGTTTTATTGAAGAATATGGGATTCAGATACCCAAGTTATGCTAATCCATCATTACCTTTAACTGTAGCAGTATTAATTTGAATCTTAGTAATACTGTTAGGATCTTTTGGGCAAGCACTAACAGGGCCAAATCTTGCTTAGCTTTTCATATGTATAGGAAAAAGGAAATCTTCCATTAGTTGGTGGGAAAGTATCTTGTGAATGGAACATAATCATACTACCTTTTTTTTTTTTTACTCTAGGTGTTGGTAACCATGGTTATTTTGTCCTGTTTCTCCTTTTCCTGACAATGGTGAATATCTGGGCTTTATATGGAACAGTTCTATGTATGTATGCCTGACTCTTATTTCTCCATGTAGTTTGCTTAGAAACAGCTGTCTGTTGATCCTTAACATTCTATATGTAGCTTTTAATCCAGACTGTCATACAATAATATGCTGCAGTAAAAATGATAGGAAAATAGAAGGCATAGGCTTGGAATATGAAAAATCACAAGTAAGAATTTCCACACTTCTGCATGAATTAATAATTTCATCATTGTTGTACTGAGCAGTCCTACATGATACTGTGCAGGTGTGTAGGCCAGCCACTGGAAGATTTTTTTGTAGCTAGTATAGCAACAGAATGGGAGGAGCCCCTCCCAACCAGAGCCAACAGAGCCGTTTCCTGCCTAAATGGTCACATGGTTTTTCCAGTGGGACTCTGCACACTCCCTCAGTTCTCTCTTCACTGCCGCTGGAGAAAGATGGGTGTTCAAGCTAGCTCCCCAAGTGTTTTCCCCCCTACTCTTCTTCAGGATCTTTACAGTATTTCACTGGTTAAAAAATGCTCATTGTGCTCCAATGCTGAAATCCAATGAGCATTCTCTCTGTTTACTTTGTTTGAGTGAGGGGCATAATGTTATGGCATGTTCCATCTGCCAGAATTTTACTCCCAAGGCAAAAGCTGACTGAGCTTCCCAACTAAAAGCCTTCTTGTGAGAAAAGCCTTATCCGTCTTGGCTTGACCCATCAGCAAAATCATTTGCCTTGGTTACGCAGCCTAAGGCCGCATCAACCAAGCTGCATTCCATTTGCGGATCCCGAGCCCTGTCTGTGGTTTTCGTCTCTTCAGTTCAGCACTTCACCTGTTTACAAAATACATGGCTGTAGTAGTTTCATACTTG
This sequence comes from Heteronotia binoei, assembly GCF_032191835.1. NCBI lineage: Eukaryota > Metazoa > Chordata > Lepidosauria > Squamata > Gekkonidae > Heteronotia > Heteronotia binoei. The sequence continues at coordinate 119,420,483 of NC_083243.1, forward strand.
AGGGCAAAAGAGTTCTCAGTATTCACATATCTGGACAACTGGCTGATTACTGCCCCCTCCAAATTGCATCTTCAGGAACATGTTGTTTTTGCAATGCAAATCTGTATGCATCTAGGTCTGCACATTAATTGGAAGAAATCTACACTTAATCCACAACAACAAGTTTCCTTCATTGGAGCCACCTTGGAATCCCTTGCAGCTAAGGTTTTCCTGCCAGAATGTAAGGTCAGCCTTATAAGGAATATGGTTCTGCATTTTCAACTTAACCACTTCCAAAAAGCTATTGATACTCAGAGGCTTTTATGGTTCCCTTTGTCTCAGGGTTGACTCAGCCTTCCATCCTTTTGAGGTTGGTAAAATGAGTACCCAGCTTGCTGGGGGGAAAGTGTAGATGACTGTGGAAGGCAGTGGCAAACTACCCCATAAAAAAATCTGCCGTGAAAATGTTGTGATGCGATGTCACCCCAGAGTCAGAAATGACTGGTGCTCGCACAGGGGACTGTCTTTTACCTTTTGTCTGGTTGAGGATGAGGCCTTAACAAAATTGGTTTATAAAGTCATTTAATCTTACTTACCATTCCAACAATTGTTGTTTCTCAGTTCCTTGTGTAATCCTGAGGAAATTGGAATGGTGGGTTGTTGCCTTGAATTTATTAATGGGAATGCCATTCAGGGTTATATCTCCTCAAGTCACTATTACAACTGATGCTTCCGTTGCAGATTGGGGCATGCATTGTCAAGGGCAGTGTATTAGTGGTATTTGGTCAGTTGCTGAACAATCTCTTCATATCAATCTGCTAGAACTCTAGAGAAATTTTTTATACCCTTAACCATTTGCAGTAGTTAGTAGTCATCCACAGGAAAAGTGTCCTGGTACAGACAGACAACATGACAGCAATGTTCTATGTCAACAGATGGGGAGCACCACATCACTTCCCCTGTGTCAAGAGGTTACCCGCATTTGGGAATAAGCTATAAAAAACCAAACTACCATTCAGTCCATTCATATTGCAGGTGTCAACAATGCTACTACAGACTAGCTGAGCAGACCAGGACATCTCAGTCACGAATGGTCCATTTGACTTCCTCACATTTATCCCTTTTTTGCACAGTGGGGGTTCCCTGATATAGACCTGTTTCAATACAAAAGTCCCTCATTTCTGCTCAAGGGCAGGAGCAAACCTTCTATCAGTGGAGGATAGAAGCTGAGATGGAATCAGGGCCTGTTCTACACCTTCCATCCTATACTTCTGAAATAAAGAGTTGTAAAGTTAGTAGCTGACAACTCACCTTGTTTTGGCCCAGACAAATCTAGTTACAGGTGCTCCTCCACAGGTCAAAGAACAGGTTTACACACTTCACTCAGACAGCAGACCTTCTGGGGTGGTTTGTTTGTTTGGGTTTTCCAGAGACTCTCCAGAATGTGCTGACTAATTCTAGAAAATCGTCAATCAGAGTGCCTTATTCCAGAAGATGGAACCAATTTACAAGATGGCTTGAGACAAGATGGCCCTTCAGAAACTTGCCCAGTTTGTACAGTCCTGGATTTTTCAATTTCTCTAAAAGTGTCTGGATTATCTAATTCCTCAGTTAAAGTACACCTGGCAGCCATTTCAGCCTTTCATTCTACTATACAAGGGAATCCCATTTTTTCCATAGATATGTCTGTGACGGAATTGGAAGGGTTAATAGAAAAGCTAAGGACTCAGGGAGTCTGAGTCATGTGATCTGAGGGTGGGGGGCGGAGTGCTCGGAACTCTCAGGATGAGTGAGTGACAGATAACGGCTGGAGAGTCAACTGTCAGCAACTGTCAGAGGGAGACAGTTGAAGTGGGCAGTATATGGTCAGCAGGAGAGCTGAAGAGAGAGCAGATACAGAAAGCTGTGAAGAGACTTCTGGTGAAGTGAAGCTCGCTGTTAGCTCTGTGGAGGCAGCCAGGTGGCTGAGAGTGACAATCGAGTGTCACAGTGAAAGACCTGAGTGGTCACAGAAATATTTACACTACTCTTAAGCACTAACAAGGTAGCTGAGGGAGAGATGTGGGTCTGAGGGAGTCAGGAGGGCTGGGAGCAGACACACCAGTCGACTCAAGAGACCAGACACATAAAGCCCAAGAGGCCAACCTAATTAGAGTTTGGAGAGTGAAGAATATAAGAACTGTGGACCCTGAGATACCTCAGTAAACCTGTGTATTGTAAAGCCTGAACTGTTTAGCAACTGTTATTCATCCAAGATACAAAATAGCCTATGTAAATATATCCCTTCCCCCCAGCTGAAGACTGTGTATATAAAAATCTGTGGTTAACTGTTAAGTTCTCTGGTGCCTGAGTATTTGGAATCAGCAGCAAATCAGCAGTGGTCCCCTACATACATAGTTATCTGTCTATCTGAAAATAAAAGAGAACCCCAAAGGGACTAGAAATCCTTATTATACCCACCCCCTTTACTCAGTAGTTGTGAGGTAAAACCAGAAGAAAGAAATAAAGTCTGCAGGAGGGGCTGGGGTCGCCATAAGTCGCCTTAAGTGGTGCAGGGCGGTCATAATGTCAAAGAAATTTCTCAGAGGCTTCAACAATCTCTATCCTCCCATGGCTCCTACTGTTCCCCAATAGTCCTTATCTTTAGTTCTATCTCACCTCATGAAACCACTGCTTGAGCCTCTGGCCACTTGTTCACTCAAGTATTTATACTTTAAAGCAGCCTTTTGGTGGCCATCTCTTCTGCTAGAAGAGTAGGGGAAATCACCACACTCATGGTTTTACTCAAACTTTACTCATTTGTAAAATTTCATTACTCTAAAGTAGTTCTCAGGCTTAGCCTACACTTTTTGCCAAAGGTGGTATCCAAATTCCACCTTAACTGGGACATTTCTTTATCAGTATTTTCACCAAACCCGTCATTTGAGCCTGAAAGAAAACTCCACACTCTGGACGTCCAACAGGCTTTACTCTTTCATTTAAAAATAACAAAAGAGTTCCAGTGATCTCCCCAATTGTTTCTTTGTTTCACTGATTTGTCAAAGGGAAGGCCAGCAACTTCCCAGACTTTATCTAAATGGATTGAACATATGAAACTGCCTTATACTGAATCAGACCCTCAGTCCATCAAAGTCAGTATTGTCTACTCAGACTGGCAGTGGCTCTCCAGAGTCCAGCTGAGGTTTTTCACACCTATTTGCCTGGACCCTTTTTAGTTTGTCTGTGCCATTAAAATAGTTTGCAGACAAGCAGACGTCTTTTCCACTACACATACATGCACATTCCACAAGATCTCAGGCAGCTTTGGCTGCTTAACAAAGGAGTGTACTCCTGTAGGAGGTGTGCAAAGTGGCCACGTGGTCATTTGAGGACACTTTCATCACATTATTCTATAGCTGTGAGCGGAAGAAGGGTGACATCAGTGGGGACAGAGGTTTTACACTTTCTTGTTCAATAATACACTCACTCCCACCTCTATATACATAGCTTTATAATCTCCCATGTGGGACTGCACAGTACAATGATGATGAAAACAGGGTTGCACGTATCTGTAACTGTTGTTCATCGAATTGTTAATTATATACATCCCTCCCTCCTACCCTCTGTGAGCTTTTATTGTTTAATTACAACTATAATATTGTTAGCTCATAACAGCAGCTCTGGAGCACATGATCATTTAGGCAGGAAGCAGCTCGGTTGGCTGTGGTTGGGAGGGGCTCCCACTCTGTTGCTATGCTAGCTACAAAAAAATCTTCCAGTAGCTGGCCTGCACACCTGTGCAGTACCCATGTTTATTTATTTTATTTATATCCCACCCTCCCTGCCAAAGCAGGCTCATGTGTGCCTGCACACTTGATGAACAACAGTGTAACCCTGTTTCTGCGCTTCTGCATGGGAATTATTGTTATTGTAACAAAAAATAGATTCAGGTGGGTAGCTGGGTTGGTCTGAAGTAACAGAACAAAGTTTGAGTGCAGTGGCACCTTTAATACCAACAAAGTTTTTTTATGGGGATTTATACTCAGAATAAAACTGAAGACGTATGCACGCGCATTAAAGCTTATTCCCAGAATAAAACTTTATTGGTCTTCAGTGTGCCTTTGGACTCAAATTTTGTTCTGGTGCAAAAACTGTTAGCACAGAAGAGTCAGTGGAATTAATGTTTTTTTAATTAGGGCAAGCTTTTGCAAAGCAGATGCAAAGTGGAAAAATTTCTGGTGCTTTATTTTCCTGCAGAACTATTTTTTACGTTTGTAAAGATTCTGTGTTTCGTAAAATTAATAACAAAGACTGAATGGCATTGCCAATACAATATCAGACAAACTTGGTAATTTCAAAGTTGTAATTAATGTTTTTCAGGTGATTATCCCTAGGAATTTTATGAGAAAGTACACATATGCTTCATTAATTTATAAATTGGAGGAGGAGAATAGTACCACAAATACATACAATTCAAGTAAAAAATCAAATTATGATTTGACCTGATGTGCATGACAAATCAACTGAAAACTAAAAATACTTATTTGTATGTCTCCTCTCACATGATGGAAGAGATTTTGTAATCATCAAACCTTATTTTTTTAACTTTTTAAAATAAATTTAATTATCATCAAACCTTTTTAAAAATAATAATAATTCCTTCTCTCAGACTGGTCAGAACATTGCACAGTAACATACCAGCAAGATGGAGCATGGACTTCCTTCACACAGATAGTATCTTGTTCCCCATGGGTGTTATATATTTTCACACTTGTATCCTTTCATACTTCGTGGGCTTTACTGCTTCTAATCCTTCAGCTTTATCAGGTATTATTTTTACTAATTTAATGTATATTGTTTAAAAATGTTGCATTTCTCAATCCCTTCTCAGCAGCCTACTTTTGTGTTGCCCATACTTGACATTTCTGAATTGAACCAAAGACTCATATATATCTAATCCACATTTCAAATCAATATGTATCACTGAGGAGAATCTCTGCAAATCCAGAGGTTATTTAGATGACATTTGAGGTTTAAAAATGTTATGGCTTCCCTATGGGAGCTCAGAGGATTGGGCAGAGTGGTCTTGGCACTAGTGTAGGGGCCAAATTCTTGCCATCATGCCAGCAGCAGGCACCCATGTCTAATGCCAACAGAGCTACAGCCAGTCATGCATGGATACATTAGCCAGTCATGAATGGCTAATGTATCCATGAAAAACAGTTGTCCTGCATAGTTTCTGCAGCTCAGGAAAGTGTGAGGGGAGGTGCTTATTTAGCTTAAGGCCCCTGCATTGGTGTTATCCCTCACATGTTTACTTTCTAATAGCACTACTTCTAAATTTAGGATATTTATTTTGTTGCAGCACTAAAAACCTTTTTCTGAGCTCTTGAAAATAACTGGCCCCTTAAGGCTGGGTTGCCAGTTTAATTCTGATGTATAGCAAATGGTTGTTGTTAAGGAAGCATTAGGGTTCTGATGGGAAGATGTGGGAGAAAAGTAGAACTGTTGTCAGTATCTAAATATATGGGATGAATAATTTATCCTGCCCACTGGTGTGATTAGTGTTGAACTGAAAACTGTCCTGTAGTTCAGCTGTGCATCATTATTCTATCCTAAACCTTCTGTGACCTCTGCAGTTAGCTGACTGGGAACATTAAGCCTTTTATGAAAGCACTATTATAAGTAGAGAGAGGTAGTTTGGCTACATAAATAGCCGCTTCTGTGATGCTTTTCACTCAGGGAGCAAATATTGAAAATTTGGAAATCTACTTTGCTTCTTGATGAGTTGCTAAATGTCATTTAGTCAAAGGTTGAGTTGCACTTAAGAATGTTATAGTAGTATTTACAGCCTTCCATTCTTGCTTGCGCTTTTTTATTTGCTGGGCCTGATCAAGGGAGATGTACAATAAATCAGGAACATATTTGATCCAAGGCTGCAATTAGATCTCAGCTGCTGAAATTCAGCAGCAGCCATCCACACTGCCATGAAGTGGTACATTTGGACACATCACATATTGAAGTAAGCACAATAATTGCATGTGAATTCTCTCCTATGCTGAGTAGCTAAAACAGTCAAAACTGAATACTTAATTGTTGCTGCCAGAATATCATTTGCATGGGTGTGGAAGGAGCAGGTGAGCCCACTGACACTGGTGGACAAGCTGAGAACTTGTGAATATGTGGCAGAGAAAAACATTGCTTTAAAGAAAACATGGTCCCCTTTGTACAACTCTGGAACCAAAGTTATCTAATAGATTAAGTTAAGATCACATATTTGAAATATATTTAATCTTCTTTTGGTTGTTGTTTCTAGTGATTAGTGTCTATGAAACTTTTTGGGTTTGATTTATCTGAGAGTTACTATACGTTGATTGTTAATGATGTAGTTATGTAATCAGTGATAATTATTTCAATAATGTGGAGATATATGAGGGTCATATAATTGTATAAAATATAGAAATAAAACAGAACAGGAAAACTTTAGAGAATTAACTTAAGTGTTGATCTGGTCCTTGGTTTGACATCTCTGTCCAATAACAGGATGGTACTGTTAAAGTTCCCTGCTATTATGTACCTTCCTTAGGTTTAACAACTGTAACTATATTGCACAGACCGTGTGGTATATTTAGAAGAGTCTCATAAGCCAGGTTGTTTCCAGGATTGCACCTCTAGCTAACTTGATTATTAAATGGTTAACCAAGGTCTACAGATTAGAGTTGTTGTGATAGAATGGAAGAGGAAAGAGTTGCCCTGAGCTTCTTGGAGGTCTCAAGATTAAAATGTGATCAATCAGTAGTGACAAAGAGCTCAAGTTTCATAGTTAGTCTTGCTTCTTTCCCAGTTTTTCATTGTATTAGTCACCTATTTAACAACATCAAAAATATAAGCTGCTTAAAATGCAAGGAGAAAATTGATGTGGAAAAATATGACATTTCAGGTGGCACATTTCTTTCAATACAGTTATTGAATTGGCCTTCAAATGCCATTTTCTCTTTTTACTCTTCTAAGATTGCATTCTTGGGATTGACCTCACATGAAAGGATTACCCTATGGAGGCAGAGCAAGCGTTCAAAGCATCCTGTTTCACTTAGGAAAACTCCATATAAGTAAGTAGCTTTGGGAGGGAAGCATTCTTTTTCAAAATTTACATTTCAATATCTGTTATGTCGTAGGTTTTTTTCTGGCTGTTGTGTACACACATGCAGTTGGCATTGCCAAATATAGAGCTATCTTTATGCAGTTTTCAGAAGTGATTAGTGACAGAGAGATGACTAAAGTGTATACATTTGTCTTAGGATACATTATCTGTGGGGAAAGTGAGGAAGCTCTGTTGTTTCACTCCAGTTAAACACCACCAAGTGCATGCTACAACCTTGTTTTGGTTCTGGTAGAGGTTTAGGGTGGGGTCAGGGATATGCACCTGACTGCAGTTTTTCATTCCACCTTAACTACCTTGTATTGGTTTAAAATATGTATATGCAGGGCTTTTTTTGAGCAGGAACGCACAGGAACAAAGTTCTGGCTGGCTTGGTGTCAGGGGTGTATGGCCTAATATGCAGATGAGTTCCTGCTGGACTTTTTCTACAAAAAAAGCCCTGCACAAAACAAGCCCTATGTTTATATGCTACTTTTCTATCACAGCATGGAGTACAGCTAAAACTCTGACCCACCTAATTTAAAGTCCTGAAATTACTTCAGTTCCCCCTTTGTCTTACTTCGGAAGTTGTCTAACCATAGTCCAAGTGAGTGTTATGCATTGCACAATCTAAGTGGCAACTAAATAACTTGCTACCTTGTACAGAGTTTTCTTTGGCATTTCATAACTCCTCAGCTGCTCCTGCACAAAAGTGGCAGTGCTCATTAAAAGCAAGACCATGTACCGTTATGTTAAAGCTGCATCACAGAGGAGTTCCTGCAAAATGACCAACATGACAGGTATTCTTTTTCAGTGGCTGAGTGTCAATTTCATGTTGGCTTCAATGCCAAGCCATGCCAGAACATTCACTGACACATTAAAAGTGACAGTGGTCCTCATCTTAAGATCTGTGTTGATTGACAGTAGTGTCTTGAGAGAAAAGCCTGCCATTCATCAAGATATGCTCTTGTTCCCCAGTAAGGCGTTGAATGATGTTCACAGACAACAGCTAAATCACTAGTGGTAACACGGTTTGTGGACAGGAGGAGACATTAAGCTTGCACCACCCACAATGGATATAATGTGAAACTCTAGTGAAATAAATTCTGATAGATAGGGGACCCCTTTTTTAGTTTTAATGATGTTTCTAAATTCTAATAATTCCTCACGTATAACTGACTTTGTTCTGATATGGTATTTACATTTTTAAAATAAACTGTTTCTTATGATCTGGTTAACACAACAGTCATATGTAGTGGTTCTGTTTTTAAAAAGCTAATCCTTCGTGTGGGAGGTATGCACGATCACATGGGATGCATCCATGTGGGTGTGTAGGTTCTTACAAACTGTACCTCCACATAGCTATAAGCCTGGGCAGTAGACCCTGCACTCTCCCAAGAGAAACGTATTGAGGTCACCATTGGTGTCGACCAGCATGTGTTTCCAAGAGTTTATTTTGCTGATAATTTAATTAAGACAGTTATATTTTTTATCTCTGTGTTTTTTTCCCTCCCCTTCCCAGCCATGGATGCCTGCAGAACCTAGCAGATTTCTTTCAGTGCAGATGTTTTGGGATGCTGAAGCCCAACATAGTCGACTGGACTAAGCAGTATACACTAACATTTCATTCAGTGAAAGAGAAAAACATTCTTCCTGTGTGAAGAAAACCTGTACCAAATACTTTTGGCTTCAGCTGGAATTTGGTAGATTATATGGTTTGTTCTGAAATAGCCTTTATTCCATTATTGCTATATTTGTGTAGGGGGTGAAGTTTGCATGCATAAACTGATGCAAACTGGGTAATGTGATGATGGCAGTGGTCTGTGTATGAAATTTTCAAATAATTTTATTTGGAAGGAAACACAGCTGTGAAATGTCACTTTTCAAATTGTTAATGAGATGTGTTTTTATAAAGCAACTCAGAAATCCTATGCATTGTTGTTTATATATGTCCAACTATCAAAATTGTATTTCATGGTTAAAAGAAATAAAGGATGTTTGGAAATTTCAAAATATTTTAGTATGTGAAACCTGATTTGTAACTTGCAATTGCTTATCTGTCTCTCTGATGTATAAATCTGTATATAAAGGCTGTTTAGATTTAATACATTCATGTGCACATTTATTAAATTAGAATTTTTTTTGTATTTACAAGTGTAGTTATTTTCAGGGGAAATTACATTTTCAAATCAGTTAACTAAATAACTGAGGCTGAGGCCTTGATATGACTGAAATGTTTCTCTCAGTTCTGCAAATGCATTTAGAAACAAGTGGAGGAAAATGGAATATGGGTTCTCAGAATGCTGTAATTTGAAGAACTCAGCTTTGGGTTGTAAAAAGTCCTCTGCCCTAAAACTGAAATGCAAGGCATACAGCTGTAACCTGATAGTCACATTTCACGGTGGGCTTGACACACAACAAGAGTTCCAGGGCACCCTGCTGTGAGTTTCATGCCAGAGGAGAATGGAACAAAGGTCACATTGAAGAATAGAAAATAAAAATTAGTAAACAGAAATGTAGTGTATGCTTGGGTGGGTGTAAAATAAGGCAAATATAGAATTCCTGCAGTTATATCTTGTGCCTACTACATGTGATATTCATTTACTTTTTATTGAATATACAGCCTAGCCTAAAAGCAACATTATGATTTGAACTAATGTTGTTTTCACTTTTATTTCTACTAGTCTGATCCTGCTAGAAATATTTTTCTTTCAGAAAAGATGATGGAATATATCAAAGTTATATTATAAAATTAAAATTGCTTTCCATTTAGTAACAAATTACTCTTTTAAAAAAGCAAAGAGGGTTTGAGTTCAGTCTGGTTTATGAACCACATCAGAGTCCACTGATAGAAGCATCTGAAAAAGAATAAGTTGTAATCAAAGAATATAACTTTCCTCTACATCCATAACTAGTTTTTTAAAAAATCCAACAGTAAATTTGGAAGTAGTAGCCATTCAGCAGTACCCTTGTTAACACCTGCTTGGAAATAAGATAGGGAATAACAAGATAAGAGGGAACTTGTCTGTAGCCTCCTAAGTGAACCTGCTTATAATGATAGCAAAAACATCTTTTGTGATTATCATGAAATATTTTGATATTATTTATTTATTTTATTACATTTGTATCCCACCCTCCCCAATGGGCTCAGGGCAGCTAACAACAGTTAAAACAACATAGTGCTAAAAATAAAATTGCAATATAATCATTAAAAACATTTCATACAATTTTGTACAATTTAAAAACATTCCATTCAGTTTCAATTTCATTCCCTGGAGTCCAAGATGGTGTGGTTAGTTCTTATTGAGCACTACATATAGTGATGTTGTAAAGTGATGTTTAGCGTTCTACATTTATATCACATTATAAGTGAATGCCTTTATTTCATGACATACCAGCACCATATCTTGAATGTACTATTTTGTTTTTTAAAAATTCTAGACTGCAAAATCAAGATTGAGTTCAGTTTAGGTATATTGGCATAAAAATAACCTTCAGGGTATGTTCTGCATGTAATTATATTTGGGGTACAGACAGCAGAACTATCAGAAATACTGAAATTATCTGTGAATATTTGAAGTTTTAAGTCATTAGGGTGTGTATTTTTTGTTCAGAACTGAATCAGTTTTAAACCAGCTATCAACAAATGTTTTCCTGCACTAAAATATACTATAAAAGCGATCTACGAAGAAGCTTATTAATTTTTCCAATGGAATTAAAAAAGTGTAGCCCTTAAGTAGCCCTTTTTGTTTTACATTACTGTTTAGACCTCAGCGAGAAAGAGCTTATTCTTGTTTCTCAACTTGAGTGAGGCCACCAAATCCAATTCCTTTAGGTCCAAAATTCTTAGCATAGCAAACTGCAAAAGAAATAAAAATGCATTATATTTTAGCTGCATTCAGAAAACACTCATCACTAAGCAAACCATAAAAACAGACAGTACTGGTCTTCTCATTGCCCCCCCAGGTGGAATAACGAGACAGACACCAAATTGGATTAAAGGGCCACTTTAGTAATGGCAAGGGCAAAACATGGGGACAGATCAAGCCAGGGGTCAACCCGACCACCTCCTTGACCTGAAACTGGGCGAGCCCCCTAAGCCCCGGGTATGAGCCAACCCAACGGCTCAGACCCGGCCGGCCCGGAAACTTGATCACCGCTCACCTGAGCTCCGCCATCCCCACAGCCGTGCAGCCTGGGATGCGGACACTCACCACGTGCCGGGATCCCACAGACTCCCTGGAGCCAACCTTGGGCCGTACAGCTTACGGTCCCCCAGGACAGTCATGCACCAAAATGGCGCGATGCTACGGGAGCTCACCAATCCCCAAAACATAATGCCAACCACAAACTGCCAGTGACCAACCTATATAACGGCACCACCATTCCAATTGCCAGCACCAAACATCAGCAGTACAGGGTAGGCAAAAACACCCCCGAACAAAGCCAATCCGTCTGGGGGCGAAAAATTCCTACCCGGCCCCTAGAAACAGGCGACCAGCCTCTGCCTGTACTGCTTGACGGGCGGGCGGGCCGAGAGCGATTTCAAACTGCGTGCTAGGGGGCGGAGGCAGCCTCTTAAGGCTGCTCCTTGCCCCCTCCCTCCAGGGAACAAACCATTGCCTCTAATCCGCGCGGGGAGGCAATGGACGGCCCCCAGCCTCAGCAGTCGATGGACTGCTCGGCTGGGAAGGAGGCCGAATTGCCTCTAACTGCATACCCCACCAAGGAATTTTAGACTTTCTTATCACTTGTTGACATTGCCTTAGAAAAGCCAAAAGACATACCAGCAGAACTGCTGTAATACACATTAGAACATTTGAGTAAAATTTGTAAGCATTTACTGAATAATAAGTATTATGGATTGCATTCTGTTTTTCCCCTGCTTTTTTAATATATGGAAGAAGAATGGGTGCCTCTCCCTATCTGCACTTGTAGGCTTTTGAAAGGTCAAAGGGGTGGGGGAGGGGAAATTGCAATATTTTCCTTAGTAAAAGAACTAACTTCACCAGAAGTAGCTTTGTCTGAACTTGTTGAGTGTACATTTGGAGTTCTGTGAGAGTGTAGTGGAGCTGCAATAGGAGTCTCATCTGTCTTAGTGAGAATACCTCCTTCATTCTACCCTGTCCTATGTTCACTGTTTGCTATGATGATCAGATCTAGTACCCCAATATCAGGAACAATCAATTTCCTATGACAGTCTATGCAGAAATGGTACTGTCATTTTTGTTATTTGTTGGGAGGAAAAGATACCACCTGGGTTGAGTACTTCCTCAACCCAGGTGATCCAAGTGGAGTTTGCCGGTTGAAATCTACAAGTGGAAAACCTATTTCTACAGATGAATTACCACTGCCACACTGCAGAACGGCTATTTAGAGTGAGGTACATAAACTGTAGTAATATGTGTATTCCACATTTATGAGATTCAAGTATGCATATGTAGGCTACAGAATCAAAAACCCACCTCTGAGGATGTATAGTATGTACAGTAGCCCTTCTGACAGGCAGTACAAGCCTTAACAAAGTCAAACTCTTCTAAGCTCATTTATATTTATTTAAATATATTTAAATATTATTATTATGTTCTGTAATGTCTTTCTACCCTGCAGCATTCAAGGCAGCTAACAATATGAATAAAACAACCATTACAGAACATATAAACGACAACAGTTTAAATTCTTCAATAGGCTTAAAAGGGTATAGGTCCTTAGGATCACACTGTATATTAATTTACTCCAAAAGATAATTTCAACAGCCTTCAATTCATAAAAGAACTAGTTTTGTGGTTATGTTTTGGAATACTGGAATTCAAAATTCTGTATAGTATGTGATGCTTCCTTTGTGAGGTAGGATTGGCATACTGACTCAGTGCAGTTTTACTACAGAAAATATTGGATCATTTTATGCTCTTTCTTTCCCAAGATGAATGGTCTCTGAGTAGGGTTTTTTTAACCAACAGTAACGTATCCTTGATTATGCTCCCTCCTCATGATTGGGCATGGTCCTTTCAGAGCATTGCTAATCATAGGAAGGGAGCATATGCATAGACAATGGCTCTGCACATAGGCACTGCACTCATGAACTGTGATCGCACTTGAGCAGGAGCCAGTGCACTCATGCCCACTCCCTTTGCATGCTTTCAGTCAATGGGCTGAGGGATTGTGTGTGCTGAATCAAACCAAACAAAAGCTCTAAAAATCTCAGTACACTGAATAGCAGAGAACATAGTCTACTAGTATCTGGACCTTTCATTGGAGATATAAGGCATTGAACCTTCTACATGCAAAGAAAATGTTCTACCGGTGAGCAACAGTCCTCCCTCTTAAAGCATACCAGCATTGTGAAATCTGTTACAAAGTGCCTTTGTCAGTTGGTTCACATAGCACACAAACTACCCCACTGATCCCAGTCACTTGAGAATACAAAAGCAGTGCCTTATATCAAATACAAAAGTAGTCTGAATGCCTTCCCCAGTCATCTACACTTTACCCCCAGCAATTTGGGCACTCATTTTACCGACTTCAGAAGGATGGGTTTATTACATGAGTATAAAACATTACCAAAATGTTAACTCATAAGTGTCTCTTCAGCTTGCACATTAATATATGTAACAAGGAGCTAAACATTCTCAAAATCTGTCCCTTGGAATGCTAACAACTTATTCAAAGAAAGTAATTGGTACTGTTTTTACCAAAGCACCAATATTTTAAGCATGCTCTTAGAATTCTGATTAATTGAAAGATACAATTGGCATTGTAACAGAACAAAAACATATTAGTATTTAATTTAAAAGAGAATAAGTAGTGTTTATGATACTTTATTAAAAGTGTCACATTGCAGGTTTTTCCAAAAACCTGTTTCTCCAGTTGTGTTAAGTCAGCAGCAGCACTGATATAGTTGTTTTTAATCTAGTGGTTTCCAAATATCATGGCTGCACAGAGGGCCAAATTAAATTTAACATTAAATGTGTCTGCTTTCAAAAACAAGATCCACACATCTTGCTCTCCAGCCATAATCTCCTCTGTAGACATCTGGTAGAATTTACCTGGGGCCCAGCCATCACAACATTCTGTGTTTCCCTGCCTCAGTTCCAGCAGGTTTGTTCTATTACATGCTATTGAGGAGGAACTAACCATATGCAGTGACATCACTGTAATGTTTGTCAGCAACTGGAAGTTCAGCATTACATTTAGCTAAAACTCAAGGTTTTTCCTCAAGGGCTGATATTTCTAGTCAGTGAACAGTTAAACACAAGAGAATTAGTTCCCAAATGTGTACCTCTTTGTCCTATAAAGTCGATTTATATAGTTTGTTTAAGGAGCGATGACTGCAGCATCTGCCCCTCACTGACAGCTTTCATCTAGTCCAAATGACATGTGGAAGATCTGGGATTGCATCTTGACTCCTTAAAATTTTAATAATAGTGAGGAGAAGGGAGTCTGCATTTAATCAAAGAAGCAGCGCTGAGTGATAATATGCTTAACCCTTTCCTCATACCATTTTCCTAAGCTAAATTTCCCATCTCAAGCCACTGCTCTGATGAAAATTGGAGCCTTCACCCACCATCTGCTTTAAAATTTCATAAATATTAGGAGATCCAGTCAAGGAACTCCCACAAAAGCAAATACATGAATGACATTCCTTGAAAAAGAACATATTTTTGCATCTATTACAAGTCTCCAAGAGGTATACTAATGTACACATAACTTAATAAACATTTATTGAATTATGGATTGCTGCCTTGTCATGGTGAGACGGCTTGTGTGGTTCAATGAGGCTGTGGGCTTGCCATGCAGGGCCACCCAAGATGGACAGGCCACAGCTGAGAACCCAGACTAAATCTGATCCACTGGAGAAGGAAATGGCAAACCACTCCAATATCCTTGCCAAGAAAATCCCATGAACAGTAACAAAAGGCTAAAAGATATGGCATGGAAAATGAGCCCCTCAGGTCAGAAGGTGCCCAATATGCTACTGGGGAAGAGCGTTCAAGTAACCACAGAAAGAGTGAAGCGGCTGGGCCAAAGTCGAAAAGACGCTCAGCTGTGGATGTGTCTGATGGTGAAAGAACAGTCTGATGCTGCAAAGAACAATACTGCATTGGAACGTGGAATGTAAGATCTATGAAACTAGATGTAGTCAAACAAGAGACGGCAAGACTGAACATCGACATCTTGGGAATCAGTGAATTAAAATGGACAGGAATGGGCGAATTTAACTCAGAGGATCACTACATCTATTATTGTGGCCAAGAGTCCTGTAGAAGAAATGGTGTGGCCTTTATAGTTAACAAGAGAGTGAGGAAGGCAGTAATAGGATACAATCTCAAAAATGACAGGATGATCGCGGTCCGTACCCAAGGCAAACCACTGAACATCAATCCAAGTCTATGCCCCAACCACTGATGCAGAAGAGGCTGAAGTGGACCAGTTCTATGAAGATATACAACACCTTCTAGAATTAACACCAAAGAAAAGATGTCCTCATCATAGGGGACTGGAATGCCAAAGTAGGAAGTCAAAAGGTGACTGGAACAACTGACAAGTTTGGCCTTGGAGAACAAAATGAAGCCCGGCAAAGGCTAAAAGAGTTTTGTCAAGAGAACAAGCTGGTCATAGCGAACACCCAACAACCTAAAAGGTGACTCTACACATGAACATCACCTGATGGGCAACACAGAAATCAGATTGATTATATACTCTGCAGTCAAAGATGGAGACGCTCCTTACAGTCAGCAAAAACAAGACCTGGAGCTGACTGTGGCTCAGATCATGAGCTACTCATCGCAAAATTCAGGCTTAAACTGAAGAAAACTGGGGAAGCCATTAGGCCATTCAGGTTTGACCTTGATCACATCCCTTATGAATATACAGTGGAGGTGAAGAATAGGTTTAAGGAACTAGAGTTGATAGATGGAGTGCCTGAAGAACTATGGACGGAGGTTCGTGACGTTGTACAGAAGGCAGCAATCAGAACCATCCCAAAGAAAAAGAAATGCAACAAAGCAAAGTGGCTGTCTGATGAGGCTTTACAAATAGCTGAGGAAAGAAGGAAAGCAAAAGGCAAAGGTGAAAAGGAAAGGTTCACCCAACTGAATGCAGATTTCCAGAGAACAGCAAGGAGAGATAAGGAAACCTTCCTGAAGGAACAATGGAAAGCAATAGAGGAAAATAATAGAATGGGAAGGACAGGAGATCTATTCAAGAAAATTGGAGAAATCAAGGGAACGTTTTGTGCAAAGTTGGCCATGATGACAAAAATGGCAGGGACCTAACAGAAGCAGAAGAGATCAGGAAGAGGTGGCAAGAGTACACAGAAGAATTATACAAGAAGGATCTCAATGTCCCGGACAACCATGACAGTGGAATCAATGACCTTGAGCCAGACATCCTGGAGAGTGAAGTCAAATGGGCTTTAGAAAGCATTACTAACAACAAAGCGAGCAGAGATGATGGTATCCCAGTTGAGCTAGTCAAAGTCCTAAAAGATGATGCTGTTAAAGTGATGCACATATTATGTCAACAAATTTTGAAAACACAACAGTGGCCTCAGGATTGGAAAAGATCGGTATATATTCCAATCCCAAAGAAGGGTAATGCCAAGGTATGTTCAAACTATCGCACCATTGCACTCATTTCACATGCCAGCAAGGTCATGTTAAAGATCCTAAAAGCTAGGCTTCAGCAGTATGTAGATCGGGAACTACCAGAAGTTCAAGTTGGGTTTCGGAGAGGTAGAGGAACTAGAGATCAAATTGCCAGCATTCGCTGGATTATGGAGAAAGCACAGGAGTATCAGAAAAACATCTATTTCTGCTTCATTGACTATACTAAAGCCTTTGATTGTGTGGATCACAACAAACTGTGGCAAGTCCTTAAAGAGATGGGAGTACCAGACCATCTCGCATGTCTCCTGAGAAACCTGTATAAGGGTCAAAAAGCAACTGTCAGAACAGGATATGGAACAACTAATTGGTTTAGAACAGGAAAAGGAGTTCGACAAGGATGTATATTGTCATCCTGCTTATTTAATTTATATGCTGAGTACATCATGCAGAATGCTGGCCTGGATGAAGCACAAGCCAGAATTAAGATTGCCGGGAAAAACATCAACAACCTCAGATATGCAGATGACACTACTCTAATGGCAGAAAGTGAGGAGGACCTAAAGAACCTCTTGTTGAGGGTGAAAGAGGAGAGCACAAAAGTAGGCTTGAAACTCAACATCAAAAAACTAAGATCATGGCATCTGGCCCCATCACAGCTTGGCAAATAGAAGGGGAAGACATGGAAGTAGTGACAGACTTCACATTTCTGGGATCCAAGATCACTGCAGATGGTGACTGTAGCCATGAAATTAAAAGACGTTTGCTCCTTGGGAGGACAGCTATGGCGAACCTGGGCAGTATAATAAAAAGTAGAGACATCACCCTGCCAACAAAAGTCCGTATAGTCAAAGCATGGTATTCCCAGTAGTAATGTATGGCTGTGAGAGCTGGACCATAAGGAAGGACGAGCGCAGAAGAATAGATGTTTTTGAGCTGTGGTGTTGGAGAAGACTCTTGAGAGTCCCTTGGACTGCAAGAAGATCAAATCAGTCAGTCCTAAGGGATATCAACCCATACTGTTCACTGGAAGGTCAGATGCTGAAGCTCAAATACTCTGGCCACCAAATGAGAAGGGAGCACTCCCTGGAGAAGATCCTGATGCTAGGAAAGACAGAAGGTGAAAGAAGAGGGGACGGCAAAAGATGAGATGCTGGACAGCGTTACTGATGTAACAAACACGAATTTGAGCAGACTTTGGAGGATGGTGGAAGACAGGAGGGCCTGGTGTGACTTTATCCATGGAGTCACAAAGATTCGGACTGTGTGACTGAACAACAAAAAAATTGAGTCAGAATTTCAGTACACTTTACCACACTTGCCTTTGCAGTAAATCTCTCCATCTTTGTCTGTAACATTTGTAGACTCTAGACTCTTTCCACAAAAAGCACATCGAAAGCATGTCTTGTGCCAAGGCTGAAAAATGAAAGCAACATAATTTTAAAATCATAGGATAACTTTTACATTTACATTTGTTTGATGGTGGGGGGACCAACTGGAAAAATTATACACTCTTTGCAAAATGATTATAGGCCTCAGTACAAGGAAGCTCATTCTTCCTATATGCAAACCTGAATTGCCATACTAGGGGCACATTTCTGTCAATGCTACAAACTTTATTTCATTAGGATAGTTAAACATGTGAAATCAACTGGACTGAAATTTGTTTTAATCTTGGCTCAACTGACCCATGAATGAGAACGCTCTTATGGCTCACTATCATTCTGTATACGAATCAAGATTTATGACAATAACGACAACAACAAAAACCCCTTGCGTTTGGCACACCATTACACCCAATAACATTTTACAAAATTAGTTAACTTCTTACCTTTCCTCCTCCCATTATCTTCTCTGCAGCATATACTGACTTGCCACAACGAGGGCATTTGTCTACATCTCCAAACTTTTTAGCAAACTTTGAAGGGTTGGTAGGTGTAGAAGGACGAGCAGGCTTTGGTGATGATCTGGTGGTAAAAATTTTAGTTCATATATAATTTATTTAAATAAAATTTCAAAACGAAGGTTTTCTGGAACACTCTCAGATCTGCTGATTAATCAAACCAAATAATCTCTGACATGAACGATATGGCAAGCACCATGTATGTGTGTCATGACATTCCAAATGCAGTCAGTCTTACCTTTGGCTGAAGAATATTGTCTTTAGAAGGCCACTGGGCTTTGACCAGCCAGTAACATAACCAGGGCAAAAGTTAACACAATTATGGTTATGAGTAATAAATAGTCATGTGTGGGGCTTTTGTTCTGGGGAAACAAAGCAGAACAGAGTTCTGGAACCTCTTCGTGGAAACAGAATTCTCAAAAAAACATTTAAAGGTTCATGAGGAGCACCTGTGCATTTCTCCTTCATTTTCCTCTTGAGAGTGCCAGCACCTCTTTTTCCAGAAAAGAGGGGGTGGGGAAGCCCTGGTTACGTGATACCCTGAAAATCTTGTTGGCCTCTAAGGCACTACCAGACTTAAATCTAAATGGTCAAGTGATACATTTGACTAATGAACTAAGAGCTGACTGGAAGGAAAAAATGGCACTGGAAAAGGGCTCCACAATTGGTCCACCTGGTCCGACCCCCCAAGGGAGGGAGAAAGCCTACCTAACCAGCACCGTGCTTTGCTGGGTGCCTTCTTTATAGCTCAGGGCAATACAAGACTGAGCTAGGTGCCTCCTTCCCTGTACCTTACTCAAAAGATCTCCCTCTGCCTGTACAACCTTAAGTAACAGTAAAAATAATACTTTTATTAGAACTAACAAAATTTTTAAAGTTGGTATAAAAGTTTTTGAGTTGCAGAAATATTTCTTAGGCTATGGACAAAAAGATCACACCTTTGCACTAAAGAATAAGTAAGCTAAAGTAAGCGCTATCTCTAATTCCATGCTGATGACTACTAATGTCATTAGAATCTCCCTCCACCCATGCCTCTATAAACATGTATATTCTAGACTCTGACCTACTCCCATACTAATATGGGAGACAAAAAATTGCCATAAGGAAAAACATACCATGGGGACATTATTTGCTCCTTTGGGGTGCTGCACATATAGCCTACCACTACATGTGCAGCCCCCCCCAGTGGGAAAATAACACTGCCAGAACCATTTGGGGTCAGGAAAATAGCACTGGGGAGAGGGGCTGAAGACCCTTCTTTCTTGAATCACAGTCTCAGTTTCAATCAGGTCTCTGTGCCCATAAGAAATTTGTTTCTCTGCTCTGACTATTAGCACTAAGTCAGGTTGAGAGAACTCCATTTTTCTGTTACAAATCATAAAGTGTTTAAGATGTTTTAATTAACCATTCTGCTATGATATTCTACTTGACTAGCCTGGAGATGGCTTTTGAAGCACAATACAAAAACTGCATCAAATTAAAGAAAAATTGAACTCAAAATAATGATTAGAAATAAAACAATAAGTGGCAAACAACATTGGCTGCTAGGGTTGGCAGACAACATGCAGCATGTGGATTGGTGAAGTCTAGTGTAAGTACCAGGATCACAGCCTTCTGCCCTGAGTTGCTCAACCATCTTCTGTTTGCTGCACTTTAGGCCCACCACATCTCCCACTCCAGCTTCTTGCTGTATTCTCATCAAAAGACAGCAAGGATCCTAATGTGGAAAGCTCCTTCCTGAGGTCTGGAAAAGCCAGCCATGATCTCTGCTGTTATTGTTGCCTTTTTGGTACAAGACAAAGAAATTAGGGACTTATTACATTTAAGCCCCACAATCACCAGGATCCCAGTTATGTGCTAATTCCTGTGCATGAAAGATTCCTATTAATTCAATGGGTGGAATTATCCATGTATAATTGAAACCTGCTTCCATTGAAAAGACTAGGGCAGTGGTGTCAAACATGTAGTCCAAGGGAGGGATGCTGGCTCAATGATAGAGCATCTGTTTGGTAAGCAGAATGTCCCTGGCATCTCCAACTAAAAAGGGTCCAGGTAAATAGGCATGAAAAACCTCAGCTTGAGACCCTGGAGAGCCGCTGCCAGTCTGAGTAGACAATACTGACTTTGATGGACCCAGGGTCTGATTCAGTATAAGGCAGCTTCATAGGTTCAAATCTACTCCCAAGCAACTTCCTTCTCCTGCTTTCTTTTCTGGAGCTGCAGCTGCAGCCACATGGTAGTTTGCTCTTCCCCAGCTCACCCAGTGGCTCTTTGCTTCCTGCTTTCTGTTTCCTGCCTCTTGCCCCTCCCTCCCCTCACACAGTGCTCCATGGCTGCTTCTTACTTCATGCAAGAGAGATATGAGGATGCATTGTCTTGAGCTTCATTATCAATCACAATTCAGCAGTCTCTTTCTAATTTCCCTTTGAAATTCCTTTGCAAGAGCACTGCTACCTTTATGTCATCAATTGAATGTTGTTGTTTCTATGTTAGACTTATGTCTAGATTTATTCTTTGCATCTTCCTGGATTGAATCCTCCTGGATGGAATCAAGGTAGGGTTGCCAAGTCCAATTCAAGAAATATCGGGGGACTTTGGGGGTGGAGCCAGAAGACTTTGGGGTGGAACCAGGAGCAAGAGTGTGACAAGCATAATTGAACTCCAAGGGAGTTCTGGCCATCACATTTAAAGGAACAGCACACCTTTTTAAATGCCTTCCTTCCACAGGAAATAATGAAAGATGGAGCACCTTCTTTTGGGGTTCATAGAACTGGACCCTCTGGTCCAATAGTTTTGAAACTTGGGGGGTATTTTGGGGAGAGGCACTAGATGCTATACTGAAATTCTGTGCCTCTACCACCAAAAACAGCCCCCCCAGAGCCCCCGATACCCACGGATC
The DNA here is from genome assembly GCF_032191835.1 of Heteronotia binoei. Lineage (NCBI taxonomy): Eukaryota > Metazoa > Chordata > Lepidosauria > Squamata > Gekkonidae > Heteronotia > Heteronotia binoei. The sequence continues at coordinate 119,441,986 of NC_083243.1, forward strand.
AATTCCCCATTATTCCCTATGGGAATCATTCTCCATAGGGAATAATAGAGTGCCCAGTAGACATTTCCCACCCCCTCCTCCGCAGCTTTCTGATGACCCTAAAGCAGGGGGAGGGCCTCCAAACCTGGGGATTGGCAACTCTCTCTCTCTCACACACACATACTTACTGGGTCTGGTTCCTCCACAACGACATCTGAAATGGGGTTAGGCTGCTCTCTCTCTCTCACACACACACACTCTTACTTCCTGTGCTGCTGACCCTTCCCCATGAAGTACTTCTGGCTCAACTTTAAAGGCACACAAACACACACACATTTTGAAACAGGACCTGTTTGCAGGTTTCTAAACCTGCCCGAGCTCTAGAGGTGCATGGTGCTTCGAACTCTTGAGATGGGAGGAGGAGAGCTTGGAGGAGATTGATCGTCAACAGCTGACACTGGTGACTGGAGAGTGATTGATGGGCCAGCTGCTGTTTGTTCAGCTGAGGAACTGACTGGCAACTCTTTCAGGTCTGTTAACCCTTCCAGCTCCTCCTTGTCAGGGCTCATAACACTATCCCCCCCCGGACCCTCCCACAGACGGGCCAGGCTGGTCAGGGTAGGCCATGTGGAACTGCTGCATGAGGTCAGGGGCGTGTAGGTTGTGTGTGGGTTCCCATGAACGGTCCTCAGGGCCATAGCCTTCCCAGTCCACAAGGTACTGTAGGTCCCCGTGGTGGATTCAGGAGTCCAGGAGCTGGTGGACCTCATATTCATCCTCGTCATTGACCAGGACAGCAGGAGACGGGGATGGCGGCAGCGGTCGGATGGGATCCGGTGGTGTAGCAGGAACAAGGAGGGACCGGTGGGAGACCGGGTGGATGCGGAGGGTGGCTGACAGCTGTAGCCGGAAAGCAACAGGGTTGATTTGGTCCGTGATCAGGTAAGGCCCCGTGAAGCAAGGATCCAGCTTGCGAGCGGCCAGGCCAACGCAGGTAATGGGTGGAGAGCCAGACGTGGTCCCCCCACCAGTGGGGGACCCACCTGCTTTCGGTCTGCAGCTGTCTTGTAGGCCTCTTTAGCCTGTTGGAGTTGCTCTCAGAGCAAGTCCTGAAGAGCCCGGAGTTCCTGCAGGTGCACATCAGCAGTAGGGACTGCTATGAGGGGCAGAACTGTGAGGAAGAAGCAAGGGTGGTACCCATAGGTGGCAGCAAATGGGGTCTGTTGCATTGATGCATGTACGGCATTGTTGTAGGCAAACTCGCCTAGGGGTAGCAAGGCAGCCCAGTCATCCTGCTGGTAGCTGGTGTAACAACGCAGGTATTGTTCCAGCGTGGCATTGGTGCATTTGGTCTGCCCATCCGTTTGGGGATGGTACACTGAGGACAAATACACCTGGGTGCCTAAGCTGGAGTGCAGGGCTTGCGAGAAACGGAAAGTGAACTGGGGGCCTCGGTCTGAGATCAAGTGTGCCGGGAGCCCGTGCAGGCTAAAGACATGCTGGAGGTAGAGCTGGGCTGTTTCAGGAGCCGCGGGTGGCTTGGGACATGGAACAAAGTAAGCTGTCTTGGTGAAGTGGTCCACCATCACCAGGATGCAAGTGTGCCCCTTGGACCTGGGGAGCTCGGTGATAAAGTCCAGGCAGATGGTGTCCCAAGGTCCTGCAGGCATGGGTAGGAGATGCAAAAGCCCTGGGGGCTTGGCTGGTACATCCTTGGCCTGCTGGCAGACCTCACAGAAACCGACATAGCGGGCCACGTCGGCACGGACGCAAGGCCACCAGAACTCCTACGTGAGCAGGTGCAGGGACTTGTGTTGGCCGAAGTGCCTTGCAGGAGGGGAGTCGTGAGTCAGGCAGAGCATGTCGGTCTGGAGGGGCCCCAGAGGCACGTATAGGTGCTCACGGTGCAGGAGGAGACCTTGGCGGGTAGAGAGGTCCCCGGCCAGGCCATCTTGCACTTCCAGGAGGCGTTGCTGAGCCCAGGGGTCTTGGGCCTGGCTGGCCTGGATGTCTGCAGCCAAGGTCGGGCGAATCATGGTGGCAGAGAAGACTGAGGGTGCAAGGATGAGCTCAGTTGGGGTCTCCTCCGTTAGAGGCACAGTGTACTCCAGTTTTCAGGAGAGTGTGTCCGCTTTCCGGTTCTGGTTCTGCGGGATGTAGGTGATCCGGAAGTCAAACCATGAAAAAAAGAGGGACCACCGGATCTGACACTAGGTGAGGCGTCGAGCAGTCTGTAAATGCTCCAGGTTCCGGTGTTCAGTCAAGACCTGGACAGGGTGGCGGGCCCCTTCAAGGTGATGCCTCCAAACCTCAAAGGTGGTCTTGATGGCCAGGAGTTCCCGCCCCCAGATGATGTAGTTGCGTTCTGCGGGCATCAGCTGCTGCGAGTAGTAAGCGCAGGGTTGTAGCGGCTGGGAGGGGTCCTCCCACTAGGATAGCACTGCACCAAGGGCCACACTGGAGCCGTTGGTTTCTACTGTGAACGGCAGCTGCAGGTCTGGGTAACGCAGGAGTGGCTCGGTGGTGAAGCAGGTTTTCAGGATGGTGCAGGCATGGTCTGCCTCTGGAGTCCAGTGAAATGGCTCTTTGGGCCGGAGGAGCTGGGTCAGAGACGTGGTTATGTCTGCTTAGGCAGGGATGAAGTGGTGGTAATAACTGGAAAAGCCAAGGAACCACTGTATGTCTTTGCAGTTCCATGGTGTCTGCCAGGTCAGGACTGCCTTGACTTTGTTCGGGTCCATCTGAGTCCCATGCAGTGAGACGATGTGGCCAAGGAACTCAACTGCTGTTAAGTCGAAGGCACACTTCTCTAGCTTGGCATAGAGACCATGCTCGTGCAGGCATTGCAGGACCTGGTGGACATGCCCTGTGTGCTGGGTGGGGCTTTGGGAATAAATTAAAATGCCATCTAAATAAATGATCACAAAGCGGTTGAGCAGGTCGCGGAAGATGTCATTCATCAGACTTTGTAAGACAGTGGGGGCGGTGGTCAGGCTGAAGGGCATCAGGAGATACTCGTACTGGCCATAGTGGGTCCCGAAAGCCATTTTCCATTTGTCTCCTGCGCAAATCCGCACCAAGTTGTATGTGCCCCGGAGGTCCAGCTTGGTATAGACCTGGGTCCCCTTAAGGTGATCTAGTAGTTCTGGGATCAGTGGCAAAGGGTAGCAGTCCCAAACAGTGATTTTGTTCAGGTCTTGGTAGTCATTGCAGGGCCGGAGCTCTCTGTCTTTCTTCTTGACAAAGAGAAAAGTGGCGGACAGCGGGGTCATCGATGGCTGGATGAAATCCCATTCCAGGTTTTTGGTGAGGAAGTCCCGCAGGGCTGCTAGCTCCAGTTCAAATATAGGGTAGAGCCGCCCCATGGGCAGGGGTGCCCCTGGTACCAAATTGATGGCGCAGTCATAAGGCCGGTGGGGGCGGAGCTGATCGGCCCCCTTTTCCTCAAAGACATCCCCAAAGTCTGTGTAGGCCGGGGGAAGTAGAGGACCAGCAGCCGGGGTGGTGGTAGCCAGGGTGGCTGACCGGGTCTCGTGAGGACAAAGGTCCTTAAAGCTCAGCTTTCCCTGTGCCCAGTCCACGACGGGGTTGTGCTCATGAGCCAGGAGAGTCCCAGAATGAGGGGAAAGCGGGGCATATGAGCAACATCGAATTGTACTTGCTCGTGATGGTGTTGGATCTGGAGCATGACCAGGTGGGTCTCCTGGGTCACCGGACCAGAGCAGAGGAGGTGCCCGTCTATGGCTTCGACCAGGGTCGAGGTGTTTTTGTCCTGCACCGGGATCTAGTGTTGCTCCACAAAGGCCACGTCGACGAAGCAGCGGGCGGCCCCGGAGTTGACCATGGCGTAGATGAACAGCCAGTGGCAATCCGGCAAGCCAAGTGTGACTGGTACGAGGAATGGGTGCTGGCCAGTAACATAGGATTCAGGGGATCCGGCTAGGTGCCCCAAGTCGGGGGGTCCACTCAGACTTGGGGCTGGTCTTTTACTGGCAGCGGCGGCAGGGTACTGGGCTGGGTGTGCTTGGCGGGGCAGCCAGAGGAGAAGTGCCCCGCCCCTCCACAGTACAGGCAGAGATTCTGTGAGCGGCACCATGCTTTTTCCTCGGAGATGAGCCGTGGCTGTGCAGCCCCGAGTTTCATGGGCTCAGGGTTGTCAGTCTCGGGACTGGTGTGCATTGGGGTTGTCACCGTCGCTAGGCAACTGGGCAGCTGAGAGGGACGGGCAATGCTTCGCACTTGGCGGCAGCTTTCCAGGTGGCCATCGATGCGGAGACACAGCGTGATTAGATCTTGCAGTGTGGCCGGTCGGTCTACTCATGCCAGCTCATCAAGGACTTTGTCAGCCAGCCCCTCCATATACTGGGCCATGAGGGCAGCCTCATTCCAAGCCACGTCTTGGGCCAGAAGCTTGAACTCAATGGAGTACTGGGAAACCGAGTCCCTACCCTGCTTCAGGGTCCGGATCTTCCAATTGGCAGTGGCTGCTTGCTGGGGGTTAGCAAAGGCTACCGCCATATGATCCAGAAAGCCCTGGTAGCCAGTCAGCAGGGGTGATGGGGCTAGAAGCAAGGGGGTAGCCCATTTAGCTGCCTGCCCCTTTAAGAGGCTGATAATGAAGTATACCTTGGTCTTGTCATTGGGGAAGTCTCTGGCATGTAATTGAATATACAGTTTTCACTGAGTCAGGAATGCACACAGGAATCCTCCACCTTCCTAGTGAACTTCTCTGGGGGAAGCACCGGGCACTTGGGTGGGGCAACAACAGTGGCTTGCTGCTGCTGTTGTGGTTGAGCCACCATTTGAGTGAGGTGCTGTGCCTGAGTGAGCAAGGCTGCTAGCTGCCCAGAGCCTCTGCTTGCCTCCTCATCCATCTTGTGGAGTGAGTGTGTGGGTGGAAGCAATCTGTCATGTTCTCAGGGTGCAGGCAGGCAGGAGTCCAAAGCCAATCCAAGGTCAAAGTCCAGGAAGTCAAGCAGGAGCCTAGGCACCAATGCAGAATCACAAACTGGAATCAGAAGTCAATGTCCAAAAGCCAAAAGGTCAGGATCAGGAAGGAGCGTGGATGCAAGCCAGAGAATAGACTTGTTGCTTCCACAAGGTTACCAGGTCCAGGGTGGGAGCTATATGGGAGTCTCAATCAGCCTGCTTCCTGGGTGGCAGTGACTCTGCTAGAACTCAGGGCTGAGAGATCTGAAGCATCGGCATGTCTCATGTCCTCGCTCTGAAAGTTCTTCCCGGAGCCTGCTTCGAACTATTGAGATATGAGGAGGAGAGCTTGGAGGAGATTGATCATCAACAGCTGACACTGGTGCCTGGCGAGTGATTGATGGGCAAGCTGCTGTTTGTTCAGCTGAGGAACTGGCTGGGAACTCTTCCAGGTCTGTTAACCCTTCCAGCTCCTCCTCATCAGGGCTCATGACAGCTGACCTGCCTTGATCCAGATGCCATCTTAAGTCATCTGTGAGAGTGACTAGGACAGTTTCCGTCCCATGGCCCGGGTGAAAGCCGGACTGGAATGGGTCCAAGGCGGATGTCTCATCCAGGAAAACCTGTAACTGCTCCGCCACTGCTTTCTCAACTACCTTACCCAGAAACAGTAAATTCGAAACTGTGTGGTAGTTGGCCAAGACCCCAGGGTCTAATTATGGTTTTTTCAAAAGTGGACGAACCACTGCCTCCTTCAATTTCTCTGAGAAGGTCCCTGTTGAATGGGACAGGTTGACAATATCACCCAGAGAATCCATGATAGCATCCCGACTGGCTTTCACCAGCCAGGATGGACAATTTATATTGTTGTAATTGTAATATTTTATGTTTTTATATTGAAAGGGACAGAGAATTTTACAAAAGAAGTAATACTTGCATACTTTTATTATTTTCTGTTCTTTATCCCAAAGATCCTTTAACTGCTCAAAGGAATTTTCCAAAACCAGGCTGTCACCCCCTAGGGAGCACATGGCTTTGTGACTATTCCAGTGTTAATAAAATCTCAGTACAAGGGAAGCTGGTTTCATCATTGTACTGAGAGCATCTCTCTTTGATTATACCACTCTTAATGAGTTACAATTACTATGAATATCTAAGTCTGAGATTATACGAAAAGCAAAGGCTCTTTCTGTACCATAATTGCCCACTGCAATAGGAAATCCTTTTTTAAAAAATGCTCTGCAGAGACTGAGCATCATTAAAGTGTGGAGGGGGGATTAAATCTATTGAAGAAAAGACTGCATAAGAGTCTATTCTACTGTTATTCTGCATGTTGTTATGGAAACAGAGTAAAATGTCTTAATACAATAGAGAATATTATTAGGACACTACCAAGAATTTCACTTACTGTTGCAGATTCAGGCCAAGATGCTCTCCAGTGTCAGTGCTGAGGCACCCTGCACCTTGTCCATATCCAATTCCTTTGGGACCATATTTTCTCCCATAACAGGTTTTGCAGTATATTTCTGATTCATGAGCTGATACTGTTGTACTATCCAGAGCCTTTCGGCATGCCACTAGAACAAAAGAACATTTGTCAACACATATTTATTAGAACATTACCCTGCCATGCCAGGGATGGATGTGCCGGTGTCCCTTCTTCCACATTTTCATCCTGACACAAACCTTCTGAGGTAGATCAGGCTGAGACTCACTGTCCAATGTCACCTTATAAGCTCCATGGGAGAGTGGGGATTTGAACCAAGGTCTCCTTAGTCTGACACTAACCACTATATCACAATGGTTTACCTGTAGGTTGCTATATTTTGGGAGAATACAGCTGACTACAAGTCTTATATTCAAAGATTCATTTTAAAAGGAAAGATGCAGGACTCAAATCTCCTTGGAAGCCATCTAAGAAGACCTGTGCTTGATCTTGGAGAAAGCATTTGACACATGCATTTTACACATTCTCAGGAACTTTCTCTTGTTTTTATTGTGGTACATGGAAGACAGAAAAATAAATCTTGTGGCTGAAATGTCACAGCTGGTATAGCACAGAGATCAGGATCAATTCCACTCTACTACAAGGCCAATACATTCAGCCACACGTCCTGCCCTATAGAGCAATTTACTATCCTACAACAGAGGTGTTGTAAGGATTTATTAAGAAGATCTGTATGAAATATCCTAAAGAATAACAAATGCTGCATTATAATATTGAATCCTAAAAAAGATTAAGTCTTGCTTGGGTCCTACAGATTTGATGTTTCTATGGCACAGCTTCACCACAACTTTGGGAAGCAACTATTGTCTGATTCTGTTAAGTTTTAGAAGAAGAAGAATTGCAGATTTATACCTCGTTCTTCTCCCTGAATCAGAGACTCAGAGCGGCTTACAATCTCCTATGTCTTCTCCCTCCACAACAGACACCCTGTGAGGTGGGTGGGGCTGAGAGGGCTCTCACAGCAGCTACCCTTTCAAGGACAACCTCTGCGATAGCTATGGCTAACCCAAGGCCATTCCAGCAGATGAAAGTGGAGGAATGGGAAATCAAACCCGGTTCTCCCAGATAACCACTACACCAAACTAGCTCTCTAAACTAGCTCTCTAAAACTCACTAAATACAATAAAAACAAAACCAGAATCTATTGTTCTCATTATTATGCCTACTTTCCACATTCTCTGTGGAGATGCCTGATATGTACTTAAACAAAAGGTGTTGCAAATAGTCCCAAAATGTGAATAACTATAATGGGGGTGGGGGCATAATATTATTCTCCACTATGTCCCTGGAAAAGCATTACATTCTACTAGTCGAAACTTGTTGGTGATCCCTGGCCCTAAAGAAGTCCAGCTGTACTTGACAAGAGCAAGGACTTTTTTGGTCCTGGCCCTGACCTGGTGGAACTCTCTGCCAGATGACAACAGGACCCTGTGGGATCTTCTACAATTCTGCAGGGCTTGTAAGGCAGAAATGTTCCACCAGGTTTTCAACTAAGGATAGTGACGGTTCCCAAGCCGACAGTTCATTCTTCCACCCCTCTGAGTTCCCCCTGCTCTGATACAGTGTCTGGTAATCTGGACCAGAAGAATATTAGTAGGACGCCATCAGGGTTTATAATCTGTTTTTAGCTTAATTTGTTTTATTGGTTTTATACTTATGTATCTATTGTGGTATTGATATACATCACCCGTAGAGCGATTCATTAAATTGAATTATTATTATTATTATTATTATTATTATTATTATTATTATTATTATTATTTCTTTCCTTAAATTAAAACTATGAAAGAAAGACACTCCTATGTGAGGCAGAGTCTTCCCTGTTCTGCATCATAATCTACAAGGAAATGATAATTATATTTAACCTATAAGTTAAGGGATGATGGAAACTCCCACCAGCAGATAGTGCTTCTATTTCTGGCACCTTTGGGACAGAGTATCTGTTTGACACAACAGATGGAGCAGAAGCCCTTGAAGTGCTATTGTTGAAATAGCTTTAAATTTGTCAGTCTGCTGGCAGAGACAGCCCAGCTGTCACCAAGTACTTCAAGGGTTACAAATTGTGATCATGCCACATGTCGGCCACAAGTGCATCTGAAGTAAAAGCCAGCAAGGAAGTATTATTGAACACATGAACACATGAAGCTGCCTTATACTGAATCAGACCCTTGGTCCATCAAAGTCAGTATTGTCTTCTCAGACTGGCAGCGGCTCTCCAGGGTCTCAAGCCGAGGATTTTAACGCCTACTTGCCTGGACCCTTTTTGGAGATGCCAGGGATTGAACCTGGGACCTTTTGCTTCCCAAGCAGATGCAAAACTGCACATGTGAGGGAGTCTCTATCAGGTTTGTCACAGGGTAGATATAATTAGGTGATTTGAAAAGGGTACATCCCCCCCATTTTTCCATCTACTGTCAATATAAAATGCCACACTTGTCAGTATTTAGCTACCATTGGAATGGACATACTCACTGTGGGGGCAAATAGAACCAATGCAGCTATTGCTTAAAGTGACAAATTATTGTTGCTCATCAGGTGAAAATTGGAACTTTGAAGGCTGCTATGGCCATTTGACAGCTAATGTCATAGAAACAAATTTAAAGGCTTCCTTTTTCACTTTAAAAAAAATAAAATTTGATGAGAGCAGCATTCAATAAATATATGATACATTGCCTTCTCCAACTGATAAGAATGATGTTTAAGGCTGTGGTATGGGCACCATGAATGCTCCAATCCATACTGATAATGACTTAAACTTTTAAGCTTAGGGAGGAATCTCATGAATGGAATAGTAGACTTAATATTGCCAGTCTGACATTGGCAGGTGGCATTTTTTTTTTTTTTTTTTTGCTTTTTTGCTTTGAGGAATCCTGAGGGAAACTTAAAAGAAGCATCATTAGGCAATTTCAATACAGAACATCTTATAGCAGTCACAGCAACTGGAGTTTCCTGGCTAAGTCTAGCACTCTGAGGGATGCTTATTTATGCAGTAAATTTTTCTCTTGCTTCCTCTAAGGACTTCAGGATGACATGTAATTTCTCCCCTTCCTCCAGCTTACCCACACGATTACCATCAAGCCACTTGAAAGTGTGCATAGCCTAACTCAGCCTCATACTTTAAGTGGCCCTGCAAGAAAACCAATTTTGTGGGTGGGTGTGTGAGTGCCCATGTCTGGAAGTCATTACGACCTCTGGAAACTCCTACTGGGGCAAGGGGGATGTCGGGGAAGTGGCTTGATAGCCAGCCTTTGTCTCCCGAGCCCTGCTATTCTCTGGAGGTTTCCCATCCAAGTACTTGCGAGAGTTGGCCCCACTTAGCTTCCAAGATCTGATGAGAATGGGCTTACCTGAACTATCCAATTATTGATCAGGCTTGAGGCAGAGAGCCTTTCTTTGTCTGATCTACAGTGGATTTGAGTCTAAATTCAGCAAAGACGGTAAAGGTCCATCATTACAAAAAATGCTCGGTCAGGATAAATCAGTAACAAGCTGTTATCTGTGCTCTCTCTCTCTCTTTCCTGCTTTATCCACACTTATCCTATTGCTATTATGAGTTGTTTTGCATTATGTGAATTCTGCATACCCACAGAACAGTCTGCGCTAAATGTTATTATGCTATATATTGTTCCTTTCCAGGGCTTTGCTGTTATACTTGTTAGAATCTGCCTCAGTGTTACTCTCCATGATCTGTGTTCTTTGTTCACTATGATCATTTATTAAGAACTGCGGATGAATGGAGCTCACAAAAGGGATCTTTGTCACATTCCCTTTCCCATTGGAGCTTCCTAATTTTTCCCAGTTACCGCTCCTGAGTGTTTGGGGACCTTCAGAAAGATATGGAATGCAGCAAGAGGGTGCAGCTGGAGAAGGACTCAAAAGAAACCACACACACACACCACACACACACTTGATCAAGTTCTTGCATAAACAAAGCAAAAGCTGGTGTAAGATGGACAGGTGATTTCCCCTTTCAGCCACCTGCTCTGTTTCCCATGCCAAACTGAAGTAATGCCTTTAGAGTGGGTTTCAATAGGAAGGGGAAGCAGTACAGGGCCTTTCTGTGATCTGTTTGTGATTTGTAAGATCCAAACTATGTTGGTGCCTTTTAAGCAGAATTATGAGATTCATAAGGTTATTGATGCATGAAATACTGGCAAAAACTGAACCTGTGGAGATTTGATGAAATGGTGCAGATCCACTTACTGCAATGGAAGCACGTCTTGTGAAAACTCTTGCCATTGCATTGGATTTCCTCAGCATGATAGACTGTCTGATCACAGGCACCACATTTGGCTCCTCCACCCCAGTTTGGCATCTTGGAAGCTCTCGGTGGTCTGAGGATAATACCTTTATTTCCCAAAACAAATAAACCAGAATTAGCAATAATTCATTCCTTTGCTATATTATCCCCCAGATACAAACTTTCTAGTTCTAATACATTTTTTTAGATGCGACATCTTGCTGGCCAAGCAGTCCACAGATATGTAATAGTAGACATAATGGAGTTATCATTGCACTCAGACAGAGAAAACTGCTTGTAGTGAAAGGTAGCTTTCTGTGCATCTCAACAACACAAGAATCCCTCCAGGTCTTTGACTGAAGAAACCCAAGGATGGCAAGTGGGACAAGGGTCAATGTAATGAAGTCTGCAACTGGGCTGGCTACAATTCCATTTTCATGGTATGGTTCATCTATGGCATATGAAAAATAAAACAGAATGTTTCATTCTGGGTTCATTTCATTGTATGTAGGGTAGTGGTTGTGTCTGCACATTATAAAGACAAACATGTTTGAAGGGCACATTCCTAATTATTTCTGCCTCGGAGGAGGAGGAATTAGATTCTCTCATAGAATCACTTATACCAAATCTTTCAAATACCTATCAGGTAATTTTTCATCATTACCTTAGCTGATTGTCAAATTGGGGAAAGGGACTAGTAGGAGATCTAGAAACAAACCAATAGCAAACTTTAATTGCAAATATACCTTTCAGTGGCATGGGAGACTCACCTACATTTTTAAAAGACACACAGGGCCACAATTGGTCATATTTTTAGCAGCTTCATATTTTAACTACAGTTAATTCTTCTAATTTCATCATAGCATATGCTATTTGAATACAACATGCTTTGTGGCACAAGCAAAAAGATATTCTTGAACACAAACAATGTGTCACTGAGATGATACAACTAGATAATGAAGACAGATTAAGGAATTTAATATGAACTGATATGCAAAAGCATTGTTCAATAATGATGGCTTAACCTTTGAGCATTCATAACAACATTGTTGATTTGCCTCCTTTGAAAAGTGCTGAGTTTCTAGATATGAAATGGGTGGACCAACCCTATGGAGAACTGCTGAGGGTTGAAAGCAGGCAGAGCCAAATGGGTCTACAGTGCTGGCAGCATCACAGGGTCCACTGCCCCCATTTCCCGCTGGTGGCCAGGGGACCTGGCAACCCTAGTTCAGACTGCTTTTGGCTGCAGAGATGACAATTATGAAGACTGTGGGTTTGCTGAGTCTATGCCAATTGTCAGCAATGCTGTAGGCCTAGGGTTGCCAAACCTAGGTTGGGAAATTCCTGGAGCCTTGAGAGCAGCCATTTTCTCTAAGGAAACTGATCTCTGTAGTCTGGAGAGCAGTTGTAATTCAAGGAGATCTCCAGGCCACACGTGGAGGCTGGCAACCCTATGCAGATCAGTTATGAGCTGAGAGGACAGCAGGACTGTCAGTACTGAGGGGAGGGCTGTCACTTGGATTGGCTCTCCCTGGGCTATTTTAACACCCTACTCTATTCCTGGTATAAAATTGATGCTCGTGGTGTTCTCAATAGTGTACCCACACAAAAGTATTTGAATTTAACAATCTTCAAATGGTGAACATGCCTATGCAAACTAGGAGTTAATAGGCTACATTTGAATCCACACTTTTCAGCACAAAGGGAAGAGGAATAAAACTCCAGACCCAAGCAACCCACTTGGATTTGAGGAAATAATGCTGACTTTGAATCTGAGTTGAAATTTTGGCAAGTTACTCAGTATCTCTTGTACTGCAATCAGGAAAACTGGCAGACATTCCATCAGAAGTAAAGGTTTCCAACACAAGCTCCATGAAAACATACAGACTGTAGCCAGCAGTGTAGGTTCAGTGAGTAGCATTTAGTGTGTTCCCAAACTCCAATTTGCTGAAATAAGCTGAATGTAAGGGGAGGAACACTTGTAAGGGAGGATTGCTTCACCCTTCCTGCCCCCACTAAGCATATCCTACACATACACTTACTCTTGCATTTTCTTTACAAGGGAAATGTATATTGGGAATCCCACATTTTCCTCTTGGAGACCTGACATGCTTAAAAGGAGAAATCAAGGAATATCAAATACAGTTTCAAATTGATCCGAACAGGTAATTACTTTCCCATCTTCACCTGTTCTTTAATTCACATTAAATGTGTGTTGTCATCTTTTTTTTATGTCTCTAAAAACAAATCAAAGCTATCTTTCTGCCAGAATTAGCTAAGGTCCCAATCCCCGGTTATGCAGGGTTTTCCAGGCAAGAGTTGTCAGAGGTGGTTTGCCACTGCCTGCCTCTGCATAGCTCCCTATTCATCATAATTTGTCATAAGGGAATGGAGACAAATATCTTTCCCTAATACAGGGGAACACGGTGGAACAGAGTTCCGAAATCTCTTTGTGGAAACTCTTGAGAGTTCTGGCACCTCTTTTTCCAGAAAATAAGCCCTGCCCTAATATATGGACAAGAACAAATACAGAGGGATGATATGATGGCACTAGGTTGGCAAATACAAGCTTGTGGGAAAAGCAGGTACAGAACTCACATGCTTGTTCGTTTGTTTGGGGGATTTCTATGCCAACTCTTCAGCCCTGCTCAAGAAGGCTTGATTTGCTCATTGTGCTTTCTTGATGTCTCTGAGTCATACTTTCTAGAAAGATCAGAATGTTCACCTGTCATTAGCACATCACATTGTTATTTACTGAGAAGTTCTGACCTCTTAGCTCCTTATCCTTCTCAGCAAGCCAGTCACTTTCTTATTATAGTTTTTTCCCTTCAAAGATAGCTATGTTCAGTGCTTCCCAGTTTATACATGGAATATGAGACAAAATCACAACTGAAATACTCCTAGCTGAGTCAAAGTGTATAGAGGGATTTTATTCTCTTCCCCTAATAAAATTGTTTTTATATGTAAAAACTGGATGAATCTTACATGTTGATATAATACGAAAAGGACTGTTTTACTGTTTACATTACAAAATGACAGACATGTCTTAACTATGAAACTGCATTATGTGAATCAGAGTGTTTTTGTTTCGTTTTTTAAAATTAGCTGATTTACAAATTTTTGCCATTCCTGACAGAAAAAGATCTGGCTGCAATTCCATATGCTTGGTAGTATCTAGATTAGATAACAGGCTCATTCTCCATATGGGGCTGCTGCTGAAAACTGTCCAGAAACTACAACTGGTATAGAATGCAATAGTGAACATCCTAACAGGAATGCAATAGTGAACATCCTAACAGTTTTCATACAAACTAATACATATCATTATATATGACCATTTTCATAAAAACAAAGTAAAGTAATAGTAAGAATTATACTAGGGATACAAATCATCTATATAATTCACATTCCTGGTCATTTTTCAACATAAAACCTCAGAACATTATACCTGAACATTTTCCCTTTTGTGCCCTATAGAATCACCTCATAGCGTAATAGACTTTCAGCTGTAGACAGATTAGTTTTCTTCCATTTGTGAGTATCTCTTAAAAGCTCACATTTTGCATCTCTTCATTATAAAAAACCAGACATCAACCCCATTTTCCAGCCACAGAACAGATGAGGATTGGGCCACTTGGGAAGCTGTTAGGCAGTACCTGTTGCTAGGCAACTAAGCTTGGTTTTGTCAGTAAAAGGCAAGGGAGGAGGCTCTTTCCAGTCCTCTTTTGGTCTTTGAGGGAGAACTCATTGGGGCCAGTCCTGACTAAGTTTGCCAGCTCCAGGTTGGTGGGAAATTTCTGGAGATTTTGTGGTGGAGTCTAAGGAAACTAAAGTTTGGGGAGAGGAAAGGCCTCAGCTATAATGCCACAGAGTCCACCCTCCAAAACAGTTGTTTTCTCCAGGAGGGAGATGTGTGTTGTCTCACTCACACTCACTGAATGTTCCTCCTGGAGGTTGGCTTAGGCCTGGCAGCATCCTCTGGGTGACCTGATGCCACCTGACTGGCATGAATTAACTAGGCCTGGCTGTTTGCTCCTGTTCAGCAGCCGCCCCTCTATGATAGCAAGTGTGACGTAGCAGTTAGAGCTTCAAAGATGGACAGCTGAAGTCAGATCATTTCCCCAACAGAAAATGGCTGTCTTGAGGCACATACTCTGTGGTTGCCACAACACAACACAACCAGGCCAGGCCAAAAAAACAGATAATGCCACAAGTTCACACTGATGCTAAATGCTGCAAGGCTGAATATGACAGGAAAAATTAGCAACAATACAATGCCAACAAAAGGAATGCTGAGCTTCAGCATCTAGGTGACCATCATCATGCCCCCCCCCCCCCCCCAATCCCATAATTATTCTTCCTTATCTCCATTCTGGGCCTGTTTTCAAGACTTTGTGCCACCACAGACATGAGGACACACATGGAGGGGGGGGGGAGCTGGCATCTGTTTCAGCTGCAGGGTGGGTGGAAAGACAGCAAGGGTAAGGGGCAAGTGAATGCCAAGGGTTGGGGGTGGGTGGGAAGACAGCAAGAGTGGAAGGGTGAGTGAATGTCACTGGTGGGGGGAGTAGTGGGGTGCCAAGGGTGCAGGGGTAGTTGACAGGAAGACATGATTGGAGGTGGGTGGTAGTTGGAGGGAGTGGGAAGTTGGAGGTTGGAGTGGGAAGACACCAAGGGTGGGGGGGGGAGTGAATGCCTTTACTTGAGTGGATGGGGAAACAGTGGGGGGGGGGGGCAGTTGCCCAGAACCTCTTTCTAGAGCACATTGTATTTCCCCTCACAACAGGCCTTATTCCTAGTCTTTAATAATTGTACAATCTCTACATGTTTTGTGTAGGGGTTGTACAATTATTAAAGGTTTTTTTTCTCTTCTGCACCATTTGTCTCTTCATTTTGCTTTGGCATGCCTCTTTCTTCTTCCTTGTTATCATATGACCAGTAGATAGTTACTGATGCAGCAAAAACTATGGGACCTATAACCACATCATGAATCTGAGACATAATTCCTGCTGAGACAATAAAGAAGACTAAACCCAAATATGTTTTGTGTGATTATAGAATAAAATGTATAGTCCATTTCCCATGCAAAAATGTGCTCTCTCAGATTTATTGCCTCTCTCTAACATGTGTTTTGTTTGTTTCAGCTAAACACAGGATGGTTCTGTCATTTCATCAGTGCAAGCCATTGTTCATTTATTGCTTATTTATCTAGAAAATATGTGTCCATGGCTGCCTCTGCAGAGACCTGCTCTAGTTGGCTCACAAGGTAAGAACTATACAATAAATCATTGCATCCACAAATACACCTAACTTTGAAGCCTTGGATAAAAGTCTTACAAATACTACTTAAAGGGACTTATCAAAGTTCAGCCCCTTACTGGTATAGTCCCTTATCAACCTGCTACTGTTGGAGCTCTAAAAGGAAAACTCAATGCTGATGTTAATTATAGTAGCACTGCTACACTTTTTCCATTATTTTCACCACCATTAGATGA
This sequence comes from Heteronotia binoei, assembly GCF_032191835.1. NCBI lineage: Eukaryota > Metazoa > Chordata > Lepidosauria > Squamata > Gekkonidae > Heteronotia > Heteronotia binoei. The sequence continues at coordinate 119,458,136 of NC_083243.1, forward strand.
AGGGCCAGTGGAAAGTGTCAAAGCCTGAAGCCAGCAGCTACTTCTGTGAACAGGTAGAGAAGACAGGCTCTTGGCCCTCCGTGAGCTGTATGACAGCAGAAAGCAGCTCTGGCACATCTCCTTGCCAAGAACTACTTCTTGCACAACATATTTTCTTGTTCCACTCTTTCCATATAAATATATGCATAAAATTGGCCCAAAGAAATCTAATGCTTATTTTTCATTGGGTGCTGCTGCAATAACCTCACACACTTAAATTGAGCTGGAATTTTATTAATAAGAAATAAGAAAAGCCATACTGTATCACAACCAAAGCTCCTCTAGTCCAGCATTCTGTTCATACAGTGGCCAACCAGCTACCTCTAGGAAGCCCACAAACAGTGTTGGTTAATACATTAATTAGCAGTTCTTGAATATCTAGCAGAATAAAGCAAAAGGGATAACTCTGCCTCAGGTGATACAGGATCAGATACCACAACATTCAGTGAGTGTAAGTGGGAATTTTGTGACATGGATACAATTAACAATAGAACATGGGAGGGAGGGTGAGATTTCCAGACATTAAATGGCTAATAACTTATTACTGTGTGAAAGTCAACATTTTTAGTTGGTTTTCCTGTCAAGTAGTGTGATTGTCAGGAAATGTGATAAAATTCCCATTCATCAGGGCGATATACAAAAAGGGCTTAGCCAGTGACACATGCACACCATGACAAACAAATTTGTCCACATTCATCTTCTTTCAAGAGAAGTGAGTACAGCAAAATTGTTCATATATGTAGGGTTGAAGTTTGTTCTGCCATGGAGATGCAGTGATAAGAAATGCTTCTCCTGCTGACTTCCATCTGTTAAAAAGATACACAGCCTCTGTCTATTTAAAAGATGGCAGCTTTAAACAGCAGCCAGGAATGCCTGTCATCAAATCCATCTGGCAATAAGTTGTGATCTTTTCTTTCCATTTCCAACACCTGCCAGAAATGGCCAGCTTGATACGGTACATGGAATACCCACTCTAGCAAGTTATAAAAGCTCTGTGAGGCTGCTTTGTTTCCAAGAACCTTTGGAAATTAAACCTGATGAAATGCAAGCTCTTTTTAAAAGTGGTTTTTGTTTGGCCTAGTTATTCTATCTATTTAAAGAACTGGGTTTATTTTTAGTGGGCTGAATTTTTTATTTTGTTGAAGATTGATGTTTTGGATTGGTTCTTAATATTTTATTGTGGCTGGTTTTGTTTATTGTCTGTGATTGGTGGTTATTGTGCATTTTATCAGTTTGGGAAGTCATTTTGTAAATGGTAGAAGCAACATATAAATGTTTTAAATAAATAAAGGTACATCAGTGAAATTCAATTGATTTTAGTGGCATTTACTTATAAGTAAGTGGTTTAGCATTTCAACTTTCATTACCCCACAATATACCTTTAAAGTGTGGCATGATTGCTAATGGAACCCAGACTCATTTACTTGGACTAGAGATGCTGATATTTTCTAGTATTTAAAAGCTACATTTGGCACTGAGTGATAATGCCAAATAACATCCCATCCACACCCGCACAATACAGGCTCCTCAAGTCATGTCATCTTAGTCCACCCATAAAATACAGCAATACCCTACAGCAGGGGTGGCCAAACTGCAGCTTAGGAGCCACATGTAGCTCTTTTGCACATATTGTGTGGCTCTTGAAATCCCCCCTGCCCCCCGGCTTGGAGAATGCATTTGTCTCTTTAAGTCATTTCTCCAAGCCAAGCCAGCCAGGGGATTGGAGAATACATTTAAAGTTAAAGTTGCTTTCTTTCCACCTTGCGCTCTTCCTTCCTTCCTTCCTTCCTTCCTTCCTTCCTTCCTTCCTTCCTTCCTTCTCTCAAACATCTGACATTCATGTCTTAGAATCATAGAGTTGGAAGGGACCTCCAGGGTCATCTAGTCCAGCCCCTGCACAATGCAGGAAATTCACAAATATCTCCCCCTACATCCACAGGATCTTCATTGCTGTCAGATGACCATCTAGCCTCTTGCGGCTCTTATATTAAGCAAGTTTGGCTGTCCCTGCACTACAGTATGCAAATGAAGTCTCCTGGATTTTGTATAGATAACTGCAATAACAGAATTTGTTCTTGCTCCCATGCACCTTAGCAACTGTTTACTTAGGAATGCTACAGTTGGAAAACATGAAAATCCAGTGCTTTTTTGCATGTAAATTATTTATGTAAATAAAAGGTTTAAAAATCTGAGTTTCATCTTTAAATTAGTCTACCCCCCCACAAATTGTTTTCTTTGAACTATGCTTTCTTGTGTCACACGATAGTAAAGTAGCACTTAGGGATAAATTTATAGCCAGCTCAAGAGCAAAATGTTTCATGTAGTAGTTGATTTATGTATTATCCATGGAACTAAATATTGATTCTATCTCAAAATTAACACCATCTGTTACCAGAAGTGAAATCAGTCATAAATTATTCTTTCTTCCAAACTAGCACTACTACTAGAAGAAGGATCTATATTTCATAGCACAAAACATACATCCCCTAGAATAAATATTTAATTTTAAAGTGGCATTCTGACATTTCATCACCATCACTTCCCAATACAATTTCCACCCACATAATATTTGAATCTAAATTACATTAGTTAAGACGACTTCAACTTAATGGAAAGGAAACACAACAGTGAAAATTCTTACTCCAGGTAATGCCATAGTTAGTCTGAATCCATACAAAGGACTTCTGGCCTTAGAAAAGAATGTTCCAGCCTCTTCCCTGCCCATTCCAGCCTACTGATTTCCCTGAAATGCTGTTCCTGGTACAGCATGTAAAGAAAATTGGGGGGACGAGGCAAAAGGAGGAATTGATTGGACTTGGCAGGAATTAGTTAATGGAAGAGTGCGTGCTTATACCCAGAATTAAACCCTGTGGGTCCTAAGGTGCCACCCCGTCTGTCAGTGGAAAATGTACTGTAGATCCAACACACGATATGTTAGCAACTACCAGAAACACAGAGATGCTCCCATAACACAGCACACTCTTGTACAGTATAGAATATAGAACTATCTCGAGCTGTTTATTCACTCAGTTTTATGAATATATTTCTCTTTTTGACAAAATATCCCCAAAGTGCTCTTTTATAAATAAATACAAAGGACCAGAGTTTCTTGATGCTTTTCCATCAATACATACCAGAGTGAGTTGTGTTCTCCTGCCTCCTGTTATCTTGTTGAAAAGTCTGCGTCTGATGGGCCCTGCAGTCTTTAAATACTTAGTGGTTATTGGCGTTGGCTAGGAAAGGGCAAGCGACGGACAATATGTGTGGGACTACGTGAGCAACGCTACTGCTATCAGATGGCTTAAAATAACTTGTGACAAAGCCTTTGATTCAGCACCAGCTATGAGCAAGTTAGAGAACAATGCAAGCCCCTCAGATTACACCCAAACACTCTCCCCAAATACAGTTGCCAAGACAGAACTACATTAAATAAATCAATATTATCATGGGACATGGTAGGATTGCCAGGTCCTCCTTGGCCACTGGTGAGGGATGAGGCACTAAAGTTACTAGATCCTGGCTGGAAAACTCCTTGGGATTTGGGAATGGAGCTTGGGAAGGACAAGAACCCCAGTGGAGTACAATGCCACAAAGTCCACCCTCCAAAGCATCCTCTTTCTCCAGGGGAACTGATCTCTGTGGTCTGGGGATGAGCTGCAAATCCAGATGATCCCCAGGTCTCACTTGGAGGCTGACATTCCTAGATTAGAAGTTGATTATGAGAGAATCTTTAAAAATAAAATTAAGGATAGTAAGAAAAGGAGTTAAGAATACAAGAAGTGATAACACAGGGGCCACTGCTAGGATGAACTGCCTTTCATTTAGAAAAGATTATATTCAAAAGATAAGCCACTGAAAGAAAATGAAATCAGAATGGCACTTGCCCAGTTAGGATCAGAATGGTAGCATACATGAAGAAGTGGCTTCAGGATTCCCTTGAGCCATTTTCCCAATTTAAAGCAGTCCCAGTGGGCTGCTATTTAGAGAAACCTACATATTCCCTAGGACATAAAGGTGGTTCCCTAACAGACCCAAAGGTGCCTCCTCCCAGTTTGTTTCAGGCTGAGAAAATAGTGCAGGGCAGGGGGAAGGCTGAAGCCCTTTGTCCACTTGCACTCCAGTCTGGATTGCAATCAGGCACCAGTGACATATGAATTAAGAAAAGTCACAACTTGCAGTGTGGGGAGGGACTCAGATTTCTGTAATGTGTGAAGAAGTTATTTTGATGGAGTGGCAACAGAAGTTTTCTAGTGTCAGGGATTCCATTTCAACACATATAATAACAACAGACCTTATTGCACTGATCATTCCTAGTTCAAAAAGGATGTCAGCAGTGCAGGATACTGCAGCAATCTTTCACAAGAATTTATTTATTGATTGGATTTATATCCCACTCTCCCTGCTGAAGTAGGCTCAGGGCAGCCCATTATAGCCACTGGGAATAATAGGTTCACAATATATTCAATATTCCATAGACTCTGTTAATCTCAATCTAAGTGGAAATAGTGATTTACTCTGCATCAGACTCATCATAGCTGCTGCATCAATTTTAAAAATAAAAATTGCTAGAAGTGCAAAATGTAGTTATTTGGTCTAACTGAACGTGCAGAGACTATGAATGCTGGTAAGATATTTGAAAGCAGCACATCAAAAACATGAAGTCAGGTATGATATCAAAGAGATCTTCACAAAGCAGGCAAGTGAATCAGGTAATCAGGTCATGTTTCAGGGGTGGAAGAAAGCACAGTAAGCAAGTTTGAAATGCAGATCACTGAAGACATAAGATATATGAATGGGGGGAAATTACAAAAAATGCAGTCTGCAAGGTGATTGTGAATCAGACAACATCCAAGAAATTTAAAATAAAAGTAGACACAAAGTCTACTGAGGATTTTTGTTTTGTTTTGTTTTAGATCAGAGCATCCTCTCATCAATATATCTAATTCTGAACATTGCCCTATCTGAGGACAGTTAAATCTAAAGACTGAAGCCATGAACTGATAGATCTTTCTATAAACTGATAAAAGCCCCAGGTTTGCAAAGATGATAGATAGACAGACAGACAGATTCATATATAGAGATATGAAAGTGAAAGAAACACATCATGGTAGTCTCCCCAAAATAATAAAAGCAGTGCCGGCACCTTTTAAGGAGATCAGAAAGGCCTTGGCTTCCTTTAAAACTTAGTTATAGGCAGTAAAGGGCAGGGGGGAGGCACTTTCAAAAGTATTTTGGCTTTCCAGTCCACCCTGCTCCCTTCTCTCCTACCCTGGAGGCAGAGCCAGTGTGTGGAAGCCTGCGACCTAGGAGATTGCCTAAGGTGCCAGCTCCCAGCAGGGGCGGTCGCCCCCTCCCTGCTTGCACCATCCCTGAGCTTCTAACTGGGCTCTGAGGGGTCGGAGGAGCTTCCCATCTTCGGCGCCCTCCAAACTCAGAGAGCGCTAGGGAGAAGCACCACATGATCTTTCTGGGCGCTGAGGGATCGGAGGAGCTCCCCCGGCCCCTCAGCACCCCGAAAGAACAGTGATTCTCATCCTTGGTGCCCACCAAACTTGGAGGGTGCCGGGGAGGGGAAGCACTGAGTGCCCAGCATGTTGACATCACCTCTGTGTGACATCATCATGCCGCACGTGAGATAACATTTTCTGGGGAGGGGATGGGCACATGCTGGGGTTCTGCCTCAGGTGGCAGAACCCCACACACTGGGCCTGCCTGGAGGGAGGATTCTTAGGGGTCAGGCATATTGCCCGCTACTGGGCAACATTGGGCCATGTAGTTTGCGTGATTCATCTGGATGCAGTAGGGGTTGGTTACCAGTTGAGTTGATACAACACAACTCACCTGAGTGACTTGCTACCAGATGACTTTTGCAACTTGGCCACATTGTTCCCAGGGAGAAACTAGAGGGGGAGTGAAAAAGGGAAGGCTGAATTCCAGTGTGATATAGTGATTAGAGTGACTAGGGTTTTGGTATACCCAGTTATGAATTTCCACTTTGCCATGGAAGCTTGCTTGGGGCAGTCACTCTCTCTCAGTCTAATCTATTTTACAGGGGTGCTATTGAAAGAACCAAGCTGAACCAAGCCGACTATGCTTCAGACAAAGAAACAAAAGCTAAAGTGAGCCAAAACTAGGAAAATGAAACTTGATGTTTCACGGCCGTAAAAGCGCTGAAGGGGGGGAAACGGGGAGGTGAGAAACACGGGGTGCGTGCGTGTTAGACTGAACGGGATAGGGCAAACAGATTGTAAGCCTGTGGGCTAATTGGTTCACAGGGCCAGCCTAGGCGGGACAGAGAAAGCTTAAAATCAGTTGCACTGCGATGCAGGCTTTGGATTTCTGGGTGGGTCTACTTGCCTGGATTTCCTCGTGCTTTGCAAACCACGCTTAATAAATGCTTGCTCCTCTGACCTACTTGTCCAGAACTCCTTGTTTTCAAAGGATTGGCCTTAGGGCCATAACACTGTGAGGAAGGGTTGCCAAGTCCAATTAAAGAAATATCTGGGGGCTTTGGGGGTGGAGCCAGGAGACTTTGGGGGTGGAGCCAGGAGACATTGGGGCGGAGCCAGGAGCAAGGGTGTGATAAGCAGAATTGAACTCCAAGGGAGTTCTGGCCCTCACATTTAAAGGGACACTTCCCCCCCGCCACCACCACGAGAAAGGGGGCTCCCCTCACCCTCGCCACTCCCGCCGGCCGTCCAGCTTCGTTGCCGCGGGGAGACGGAGGCGAAAGAACCTCGCGCGCCCCTTTACCGCCTTCCCGCCGGCCGCAAAAGTTCAAAGGGAGAAGAGCCTCGTGGCGGCGGCAGGGAGAGCAAACAATCCTCGTGGAGCAGGATCTCTCTTACCGTCAAAATGTCCATTAGGCAGGGTTGGGAACGCTCTCCTCTCTCTCCCCTCCCTTCCCTTCCTCGCGCTCCAGTCGCTGAGAGGAGGCGGCACCGGCGGAGGGAGGCGGAAAAAAGAGCGGCGATTTAGTAGGTGGGGCTGGGGAGCGCCTCGCGCCGCAGAGGCGAGGCTTGGTGAGGTGAGCATCTTTTCCTGCGCGGTTTCTCCCCGTCCCCCTTTTGCCATACCCCTATCCAATCAGGGACGGGCTGCCGCTGCCCCTGTAAGGGTCAACTGTCCCTGTGAAGTCTTAGGAGAGGGGAAAGGGGGGCACCCCGGCGCTGTTTCCCCCCCCGCTTCTGTTTTTTTGGGGAGCGGGGGAAGAGGGTGGAAATCCTGGGGTCCCCTTCCAGGGTGGGAGGGTTGGGAAGCCTACTGTGAGGATAAAATGAAGGTGAGGAGAACAATACAAACTCTTCCTGTTTTCACTGGGGAGAAAGGCATGGTATAATAGAAGCAAATAAATAATAAAACTGAAGACTGGGTGTGGCAAATGTAAGAAAGGCTGGTTGGTGAACGGGAAGGAAATGCTGGCTTAGGCTGTGAATAAACTTTGAACTTGAACGGGAAGGAGAAAAGGAAGCACGGAAAGGGGAGAGGAAAATGGGGCTGCTAAAAGTAACTGAAGAAATAGTGTGGCAAAGTGGATACAGGGTGAAATGAAATGACCCCCTATAAGTTCTTGAGGGTTCCCTGCTTGTACTAATGTAAACAACAAGCAGGCCTTGAATTCAGCAGGAGCTCACGGGAGTACAGCTCCTGAACTTTTCTGACATCCCCCCTCATCCCCACCTACCTACCTTGTCAATTGAATAGTAGGAGCAGCTGCACAACAATCTTTGGATTAGGAGAGCGGCCGGCCAGCCAGCTACCAGGAGCTTTGCCACACCCCCAGTAGCCCTCATTAACCCCTGCAGAAGCCTGCACCACCCTTTCTCCACTTCTTATGTGATTTTTGGCGGCAGGTGGCTTGCTGGCCTTTTGACTAGGGGTGGTGGGGGGGTGGCCAAGGAGAGCCCCAGGTGAGCAAGGCCTGCTTGGTCTAGTTGGATCTCTAGCCAGCCCAAGCAGGCCTTGCTCGCCCAGGGCTCTCCTTTCTTGCGTCAGGTTCCTTTTGGCTTGGGGGGGGGGCAGCATATGCTAATGAGCTCCAACACCTATTTTTCTACAAAATGACCCCTGACAACAAATAAGAAGTGCTTTTTCTACCACAAATATAATTCATATGTTTTAATACTGTTCACCTCATTCCCCATACAAAAACATTTTATAGAGCTTGCAGAAGTCAAGCCCAAAGGCATATACAGTAGGCAGCTAGTTTTAAATACTGAGGAATGGTTGGTATCATTATTAGCACCAGACACACACAGGGCTAAGATTAAAACTCCTTTGAAGCTTAAAACAGATTCTCATTCAGATGAGAAATGTAGGGATTTAGGCTGAACTTCTCAAACCAGTTTCTTGGGAATAATCGAATAAAATGGGACTGAGAGTTAGGTTTGCTCCCCCAGTTGGCTTTTAACATAACAGGCTGAGGAAACTGGTTCAAAATAAGCTTTGCCAAAAATAAGGGCACTATTCCCCCCCACACACCCCAAGTTTGCCAGGTGGGAATTACTGAAATTGATTCTTTGCAGTGAGAACCTATTGGGTATGGATGAGAGATGCTATTTGTATTAATGACGTTCTATAAAAGACAAAGTTCTCAGATTACAGTTTTAGAGTGCCAGGTGCTCCCCTTCAATATTTTCCTCATCTTTGGATCACATGAGAAGGGTGTCACATAATGTTGTCAACTGCAGATTGGGACATTCCTGGAGATTTGGAGAGAGGAGGGACCTCAATGGGGTATACTACTGTAGACACAACCCTCTCAGGCAGCCATTTTCTTTAGGGGAACTGATCTGTGTAGCCTGGAAACAAGTTGTACTTTTGGGAGATGTCCAGGCCCCATCTGGTGGCTGGCAATCCTAGGGGCAACTCATCCCTTAGTTTTCCTATCCACAGCCCCCACTGAAGAATAGCAAGTTCATTTACTTACCAAAAAATGGATGGAGGGGGAAGTCTTATTAGAATATGCTGCATAACAGTATTATCAAGGTTTGTGTCTTTTCTAGCATTGAACTTGCTTAAGTAGAGTCTGATCAACGTGAAAAATGATAATCACATAGTTACCATATGTAGATACCCATGAGCCATGGGAAATTTCTCTCAGAGAACGGAGAGAATGTGCTTGAGCCTTAGTATAATGGGCATATACTTGAAGCAAAATCTGCTTTTGCCATTTTATTGCAAGCATGATCCTAGGTTTCAAATACAATCTTTATTAAGGAGAGGTAAAGAAGAAACTCAAAGCTCCCGACACTTATTTCTTCACCATTACAAGCACCCATTATTTGGAGATAATCATTATCTTTGAAACGGAGGATCATTGAGGGTGGCATCTCAGTTGGAGGAGGCATAAGAAGTCTTCTACTCATAGGAAGAATGAATACATGAGCACTACAAGCACTTTCTACCTTTCATGTTTGGAGTTTGGACTGTAAAAAAAAGATTCATGGATATTTGAACCTAAGGCACCTTTAATATTGTATTTATGAACTCTTGAGTGAAATCTTGGTTGTGAGTCTGGAATAACCATAAGTAAGAAATTCATATTTTTGAACGGGTGGCATTTTTGTTCAATCATGGTATTATTTTGTTGTTTGACATTCTGACATGGAGGCATATGTAGTTTCAACCATGTTGGGAGATATACTGCCAAACTGGACACAAGCCAACATGTTATCAAATTAGAGAATGGAGTTCTAGGCATTGGCTAGGTGTGTCAGGCTTCCTCATTGTTTTTTCCCTTATATTTGAATCATTCCTGAAGAATCTTTTTTGTGTGTTTGGACTTCACCTGTTTAAACAAAAGTTCCATGCAGGAGTGATTGCTGAAACTCAACACATGGAACCAGAAGCCACATTCACTAGCACCAGTCTCATTGCCAACAGAATCAAGGCGAATCATGATTAATGATCCAAGAGTGAACATGTTTTTCTGGAGGTTGGGAAGGTGTCATGTCAGAACCCATTAGAACTTTGTCACATAAGTGTTTTTACTTGGTAAGCTGTTTTCCTTTTTTGCTTTGGGTATGCATTGTTTGCATACCCAAACATGTCTTGAGACATGTTATCTTACCGAGGCAAATTAAGTGAAATGTGTAAATAAAGTGAATCTTTGCCTCATACTGTGAAAACTGCGTTTTCTCCCCAGTTGAGACTAATAGCCATTCGCTGCTCTTCCATTTTATCCTCACAACAACCCTGTGAGGTAGATTAGGCTGCATGCGAGAACCCAAGGTTACCCCAGCAAACTTCCATGGCAGAGCGAGGATTCAAACCTGAGTCTCCCAGAACCTAGCCCAACACTAACCCCCACACAACACTGGCTATCAATGGCAAGGAGGATGGAATCCCATCTTTAAATTTTATTTTTCTTTAGAGTGAGGAATTTGCTTCACAGAAGAATCAAAGTTCTGAACATCTGTTGTTCACAGTGAAGAGAAATGAGGGAATGGTGAGGTCCTTTCTTCTCTCAAATAAGGAAAAACTATTGGAGAGAAGGGAGAACATCTTGTGTTCCAACTAGACCCAGAATTTTCCAGTTGGTTGGTGCAAGTTACATAGTAACTGCAACGATGAACTGAAAATTACACTTGGTTTTGCCTACATTCGTATTGCCTCATCTGGGTTGATTCTTAGTCATACCAGAGTGACCTTGAGTACTGGAATGTATTTGTGATCAAATATCTTCTGAAAAGATCCTGTCTTGATTGACGTGTTCATCAGGACCACTTTCATGTTAGCATTTTGAGTAAGTCATCTGTTTTACATCCAAGGCAAGATAGACCTAGAGCTTCTGAGTAATATCAAGATACCAAGAACTTAACAAAGTGCAATGCATACTCTCTAATGCCAACAAAAATTGCATTTTGTGGTAGGTATCCTTCCCAAGGCACTCGAAGATAATTAGCCCAAGGAGGAGGGAAGATGTTAATAACCCACACTTTGCCACTGATGTTGAATGACATCAAATCTTATTTGCACAGGCCCAGATAATTTGGCTGATTCCTGTATTGATCCGAGTCCATATCTGGCCCCATTAAGATGCTACACTGCTATGTGGAAAGCTAGTGGCATCTAAGTTTAGAATCATCTTGCTGTAGCACCTATTCACCGATCCCACATTTATCTCAGCACTGGCTAAAGTAGCTCATAATGTGCTAATTTGATTATGTTGCATTTCTACAGAAGATCCTGCCAGCTTTTTGTTTCATTAAAACATGGAAAACAAGAAAATTCACTCAAAAACAATTTGAAGAAATTGATGTATTTTGAAGAAATTGATTAGTGCCTTAAACAAATCTTATATATAGACGTGATTAAAATTTTATATTTTAAAACAGTATTAATAAAAAGAATTAAGTGTTATTTTAACTAAAATAACCAGCACCTTCACAGTTTCAAAAATATATTACATGCTTGCTATTTGCAATACACAATTCATGAAGCTAGTACATTTCTGTGCAAATAATGAACAGCTTTATTCTATACAACTACGAAATCAGATATTTAAATTGAGTTCTTATAATGCTTCTTTATGTAAGCTTTTTACAGATGTTGACAAATGTCCTTGTTCTTGTAAGAGCTCAAGTCAATTGAGTAGAACAGTAAGTTAAAAGCTACTTCAGCATGATGAAACCATCTGCACATTTCAAGATAATTTCCATATTACACATTCAACCAGCTTATAATATCAATTTACCAAGAGCTATGATTACATCTGTTCAAAAGAGATCAACAGTATTCTCTCTCAAGTCAAAACTGATCTTCTGTTGATGCATCAAGTTCTCTCTGAAACTCTAACAATGTTCCTTGGAACTTCCATCAATATTTGATTCAGGAGCAGACAAAGAGCTAGGAACTATGGCTGGTTTGCTTGCTGCGCAGAAGATTGTTTATTACCTTCCTGAGAAACTCCACATCTAACAGGAACTGTGGCCTGAATAAGAAGGAAAATCATGTTACTTGTGACTACATTAAAATAACTTGCAAAACAGCAGGCAGAAACCCACACACCTTATTTTGGAATAACAATCAGGACTATCTTTCAGGGGTGTCAAACTCATTTGTTACAAGGGCCAGATCTGACATAAATGGGACTTTGTGGGGCCAGACCATGAGTATCATAAAATGTAATGCCAGGTAGTGAAGACATAAACTTGCTTCCTGCTGCAGCCAGCAAAGACAAGGAAGAAGGAGCTAGGAACTTCAGTAGCCTCAGAGCTTCAAAGGGTGAGCACAAGAGGGGAGAAAAGAGCCTTGAGGGCCTGATTAAAGTCCTGGGTGGGCTGGTTCTGGCCCATGGGTCAGATATTTGATACCTTTGATTTATATTCTGTACACAGGCAGAAAAGAAAAGAACTAACCAGGAACAACCCAGCTTGCTTTCCATGGTCATATGTATTAGGATGGGGAAAACAAGCGAAAGAGTTACAGAGGACATTGTTGGCAAGTCTCAGGGATAGAAGGTGAGGTATTCCTAATGTAGTTTGTCCCCCATTATCCTGACAAATTGACAAACCTTTTACACCTGCTGAACATTGCCCTCAGCAGATGAAGTAGGCTCTTGCCTGCAAGAGCTCCTGCCAAAAAAGGTGTCTTAGTCTTCAAGCTGCCACATAACTCAGCTATTTGTGTAGACCTTAAGATAAAATCTCCCTCACTACTCATTAGAAAGAACACTGACCCTGTCTGTTTACGCCTTGATAAATTCATTTAGATTGACAGACAAATGAATTCCAAACATCAGGGTGCACCAATTTTGTAAAAAGCTAATTCAGTTTTGATTACAGTATCATTAAAGTTCCTGTATTTCTCCAAATTTAACCCTAACCCACAAAACCAGATGAACAGAGTCAAGTTCAAACCTACTCAGCCACCAAACAGGCTCTATCTGCCATGTTCTAAAAGCCATTAAAAAAAACAACAACCCTGCTTTATAGTCATTGACAATCTTATGCTTTTTCAGATGACAGGAAATTTGTAAGAAAGATGTTCATATGACATTAGCTTTGGCTATGATCTTGCAATTTTTCAAGATCCTTCATATAGTTTAACAAAGTAAGTAATGCTGCTTTAAATAAAATTATTAAAACTTATTTATATGGTGAGGTGGTATTCAAATATGTTTACTGCATTAGACTGAATTATATTTCTTTACTCTTTCTGTATCTCACCTGAGCATTCTACAGTTTTGGTTTTTCTGAAGATTCTGATGCTACAGTCAATTGTAAGGCTAGAGAAATTATGAGGTCAAGACCACAGGAAAAAAACCTGTTTTTAAAACAGATGTCAGCAATGCACATGGCTTTATCACATTTGCACAACTATCAATTCCAGAATGCTGGCAACAACAGACATTTATTGCCTATGGAAAAAGCTACTGTAGGCCAAACATAGCCATGTGTTGTTAGTATCTCAAGATCTTTTAGTCTGGCCCTCTTCCTGGCATTCTAATTCTGTGATGTGTTATGAGGGAGAGGCATTTAAACATTAGATTCTGAACTTGCTCTCTAGAGTAGTCCAATCAAGCAGCCAACCGCATGAGGTTGTCAATTGCACAGAGCAGCTCTAAGACCCAACAAGGAACACTGGCACATACCATATCAAATGCAGTACCTACCACACAAAATCTAAGTCAAAAGATACTTACAAAGGAGCCCTCTTACCTGCTGTAATGGAATTGTTAGAACTTGTTTTCCATTTATCTCATGGCTGCACTGCAGTGTTTTTCCTTGCATGAAATCTACCCTTTTGGAGACAAAATTAACACATTCTACTCCTTGATGAATCTGGGCAGATCCTGGATCTGCAGACATTTGCAGAGTCGCTGCTATCAGTCCCAAGTGCTGTAGTGTAAAGTTCAGGACAGAAGAACTTGGGGCCTGGGTAGGATTAGCATGAGCCACTGAAGAAAGAACAGTGCTGTTTACCACAGGGATGGTAGGTACAGGAGAAGTTGGTAACATTAGATTCATGGGTGTTATATGAAAAGCAGGGAGATTAACTGGTGTAAATTCAGATGTCACTGGAATGTCACCTATGCAAGGGAAGAGAAAGAACAAACCATTAAAAAGCACAATACTTTTAGGCCATGGGAAAGACTCCATTGTCCAGATCATCTAGACATGAAAAAGCTTTTGTAGTGCAGACATAGAACAACTATTTGGGCATGTTGGGTTTTAGAAGAAATATTTCCTTGTGTAAGAGGGTTAATGTTGATCAGCCTAGCTTCGCCCTGAAAGTACATGTCATTTAAAACCCACAAAGATCACTTAGGGTACAAAATTAAGATTTTGTTAGAGACACTAAGAAAGTAGGGCAGTGTACTTCTAAATACAGAAGGGATAGAGGCTACAGGTACCTCTGCCAGTCCTAGGTGAAAACTAATTAACTCCATCATCCTGCAGCCGCTGATGCTACACCATTTTTGGAAAGCTAACACTGCAAAGTCCTGACCTAGATAGCTTAGGCTAGCTTGTCAGATCTCAAAAGTTAAGAAAGGCCAGCTCTGACTAGTATTTGGATGGGAAACCACCAAGGAATACCAGGGTCATGAGGCAGAGGGAACACTAGAAAGCCACCTCTTAAAGTCTCTTGTCTTGAAAGCCCTAGCAGGGTGTCAAACACGCAGCCCACAGGATGCTTTCAGCCTGTGCAGGGCTCAAATATGGCCCCTGGGCAACTTCCTTCTCTTGCTTCCTTTTCCAGGGCTGCTACTGCAGCCAGACCTGAAACCTTTGATAGCCAGACCATAGCTTACTTTTTTCTATTTATGGCTCTTGGCTTCCTGCCTCCCTCTCCCTCTCCCACACACACACAAACAGAGCTCCATGGCGGCTTCCTGCAGGGGAGATAGGAAGACAAGCCTCTCTCTCTCTCTGTCTCTCAGACACACACACAGCTTCTGCTTCCTTCTTTGGGGCTGCTGCTCCTCTTTTGGTGAGGAAAGCAAAAGAGAAAACAAAGTTGGAGTCCATGGCAAGTCTACAGGTAAACAAGTGCTGCTCCTTTATTCTTCTACACAAGTGATGAGAGAACTATAAATTCCCTCAAAGGACAGGACAAAAGAGTAAAAAGTAATCTGTCACTGATAAGAGACAAGATGGAAAGAGACTAAAATGAGCTCTGAGAAACACCAGGGATAGTTATTCTTTATTATTATATTCATAAACTGCTTTTCTTCAAAAATAGGACTCAAGGTGGCTTTAACATATACATTAAATCATAGAATTGGAAGGGACCTCCAGGGTCATCTAGTCTAACCCCATGCACAATGCAGGAAATTCATAAATACCCTTCCCCTAAATTCACAGGATCTTCATGGCCATCTAGTCAGATGGCCGTCTAGCCTCTGTTTAAAAACCTCCAAGGAAGGAGAGCCCACCAACTCCTGAGGAAGCCTGTTCCACTGAGGAACCGCTCTAACAGTCAGAAAATTCTTCCTAATGTTGAGCCAAAAACTCTTCTGATTCAATTTCAATCCATTGGTTCTGGTCTTGCCTTTTTAGCCACCATATGACACTGTTGACTTATGTTCAGTGTATGGTCCACTAAGACCCTGAGATCCTTTTCACACATACTACTGCTAAGATAAGTCCCCCCCATCCTATAGCCATGCATTGCATTTTTCCTACCGAAACGCAGAACTTTACATTTATCCCTGTTAAAATTCATTTTATTGGTTTTAGCCCAGTTTTCCAGCCTGTCAAGATCATCCTGTGTCTGTCTTCTACTGTATTTGCAACCCCTCCCAATTTAGTATCATCTGCAAATTTAATAAACATTTCCTTGATTCCTTCATCCAAAGCATTTATAAAGATACTGAACAAAACAGGTCCCAGGACAGATCCTTGAGGCATTCCTCTTGTCACTCCTCTCCAAGAGGATGAGGAACCATTCACAAGCACTCTTTGGGTGCGATCTCTCAACCAGTTACAAATCCACCTAACAGTAACAGGATCCAAACCACATTTTACCAACTTGTCAACAAGGACAGTATGTGGAACCTTATCAAAAGCCTTACTGAAATCAAGATAAATGATGTCTACAGCATTCCCCTGATCCTGCAAGGTAGTCACTTTCTCAAAAAAAGAGATCAGGTTAGTCTGACATGACTTTTTCTTGAGAAACCCATGCTGGCTCTTAGTAATCACAGCCATCCTTTCGAAATGTTCCTGAACTGACTCTTTGATGATTTGTTCTAAAACTTTTCAGGGTATAGACATCAAGCTGACAAGTCGGTAGTTACCCGTATCGTCCCTTTCCCCCTTCTTGAAGATGGGGACAACATTCGCCCACCTCCAGTCTTCCAGTACCTCTCCTGTTTTCCAAGAATTCTCAAAAATAGAATGCAGTTCATCTGGCCCTGAGGACTTAGTTTCATTTAAAGAAATTAGGTGTTTATGTACTACCCCATGCTGATAATAGGTTGAAACGCCATATCCTCATTATATGTTCTGTTTTTGCCATGTTGAGCACTGTTTACCTCAGAAGAGAAGACTGAGGAAAAGTAGGAATTGAGCAGTTCCGCCTTCTCTTCATTACCTGTTACAATTTCACTTTCCTGCCCTCGCAATGGGCCTACCATGTCCTTGCTCTTTTTCTTACTCTGAACATAAGAAAAGAATCCTTTTTTGTCGTTTTTAACATCTTTGGTCAGCCTAAGCTCATATTTCGCTTTCCTAACCTTTTCTCTACAAGCACTAGTGATTTGTTTATATTCATCCTTAGTTGTAAGGCCCTCCTTCCAATTCCTAAAGGAGTCTTTTTTATTTTTCAAGTCTTTAGAGAGCTGTTTATGGAGCCACCTCGGCTTCTTTAGGCTTCTTCAATTTTTTTATCCTCACAGGAATTGTCTGTGATTGCGCTTTCAGTATTTAGCTTTTAAGAAATTCCCACCCCTCTTGAACCCCTTTCTATTTCTGACCATGGGATTTTACCCAGCATAGTTCTAAGTTTGTCAAAGTTTGAAGTCCAACCTATAAGTCTGACTATGTGTAGCTTTTTCGTTCCCTAAGACTGTAAATTCCAAAACCACATGGCCACTACTGCCCAGGGTGCCCACTGTTTGCACTTCTTCAATCAATTCTTCCTTGTTGGTGAGAATCAAGTCCAAGATAGAAGATCCCCTTGTTTCCTTCTTCACTTTCTGGAAAAGGAAGCTGTCAGCAAGACAAGTCAGGAATCTATTTGACCTTTCATTTTTAGCAGAGTTGGACTTCCAACAGATGTCCGGGTAATTGAAATCTCCCATGATCACTGTGTCCCTTCTCTTGAAGAACTTTGCAATCTGTTGTAGGAGTATCTCATCCAAGTCCTCTGCCTGGCTTGGTGGTCTATAGAAGACCCCCATCATAATATCAGTTATTTCTTACTTCTTTTATTTTTACCCAGAGACTCTCAACTGCGCTGCCATGCTCAGATTCACATATTTCCTCACAAGTATATACCTCCTTCACATATACTGCTACGCCTCCACCTTTTCTCATTTGTCTGTCCCTTTTAAATAAGTTGTACCCCTGAATCCTAATATTCCAGTTGTGAGTGTCATCCCACCAAGTTTCAGTAAGGCCAATTATGTCATAGTCTCCTTCCTGTATTAGGACTTGCAGTTCCTCCTGTTTGTTTCCCATACTCTGTGTATTAGTGTAGAGACATCGGAGTCCATGTTTTATGCATCCTGAGAGTTTAGTTTTCGTACATATCTGCAAGTTAACATTACCTAACATATGTGCCACTCTCTGCAAAGCTTTAGTGTTCTTATCCCCAGTTTCTGGCATCAAATGAGGCTTTGAATTATTGTCTTGCTCTCCCATACAATTTAGTTTAAAGCCCTCTTTATTAGCTTAGCAAGGCTGTTACCAAACACCGTTTTTCCTACTGTCGTAAGGTGCAAACAATCTCCCGACAGAAAACCACTGTCTCGAAAGTGTAAGCCATGGTCCAGAAATCCAAATTTTTCCTGATGACACCATCAACGTAGCCAGTTGTTTATTTGAAGTGTTCTTCTTTCTCATCCTAAGCCATGGCCTTCAACAGGAAGAACTGACGAGAACACAACCTGTGCTCCCAGCTCCTTCACCTTCTGACCCAGAGCCACATATAATCAAATAATACATACCAGCAGTAAGGGAACTGTAGGACTTTCGTTCTGCTAAACACATCTCTGCTTTCCCTTTGTTAGAAACAGTGATATCATTACCAAGTTGGGTGCACTGAGTAAGAGGTATAAGGTAACTTGAAGGAAACCAAGCCTGAAAAAAGGGTAAAAACGCTATTTATAAATGTTTCTGGCAAATTACATGGATTTCCTTTTAAGGTAGCTCAGCCATTATCCTGAATTTTCACTTTGCACATACATGGCATTGTATCATTCCAGCAGCCTATTTTGATCATGTAAGACTCTTCTCTTCTTTAATGACTGAACAGTGTAATTCTATGCAGCATTTATTTCAATGAATAGATTTAGACTGGAATAACTGCACAGGACTGCACTGCTAGTGTTTTAATCCATTAACTTTCTCACAGAAAGTATGGCCAAACAGAAATTAATGTTAACTCAGGGCTGGATTATATATTCACAGAAAGCTTATACATATTTTATAAGCTGTTCTTAGTTTTGATATTCACTGACATCATGTATGCAAAATAAACATTGAATTGTTGATGGCAATCTCATCCCTTACAAAAATACCATGTCTCTTAGTTTCCTTTTATCCCTTTTCCATAGGCGCTTTAATTACAAAGTTCCCATATACTGAGAAGCAAAGGCAGACACTAAATAATAAAAGATGGAACAGCATCAAACATGGGAGGAGGGGTTGTGTTATACTGTTGTATCTTATAAAAGGAGAAGAATTTCAATGTGGACAGCTTTGTTAGGATACCTGAGGTCTGTATGATCCATGTCACATGCCATCACTCCACCCAACAATCCCACATTGCTTGGTGGATTGAATAACCAGCCAGAAAACAGCCTACCAGCAATGAATGGTAGGAAAAACCACTGAATGTTAAAAAGGGTAACTACAGGATGCAGATTATCTTTTCCTAACCAGACCTGTATTTAATGTGACTTTTTATGCAAGTGTATCAAAATCTCCATGTATTATTTAGATAATGTGCATTTCTGTTTAGGGACTAATAAATTAGTCTAGTTTTAAACTCTCTGAATTGCAACTGTGGATGTATTGCAGTAGCAGAGGTAAGTTAGAGTATTTAGAAACATTTTATGGCTTTGTTTTAAAAAATCTCAATTATTCTCTCAAGAAAAAAAAATACCAACCCCATAGACACACTACCTATGAACAAGTTGTTTCTGAGGTAGTGTATAACAATGGAATATAAAACATCACTTTAAAATTCTAAAAATCTGACTACACATGATCTGAAACCACCAACAAAAGCCAGTTTAAAACCACTAGAGAGCAAAAAATAAAAGAACATATTATCAGCTCATCAGTATTTTAAGTCAAATGACTGCAGTGCAAGCGGGGAGATAAACCCAAAGCCTAAGTAAAGAATCTATTTGTCTAAAGCTAGTGAAACTGGGCTCCAGGTCAGCTGCTGCAGGGAGAATGAAGCAAGGTGGATATAAAATCAATAAAATAAAATATTAGATGTCAAAAATTTAAGTCAGGCTTTTAAAAATACATTTCAGCTAAAGATTTTTTTAGAAACAAAAAGCCAAAGTGAAACCTAAACTTAATGGCAACACAGCATCTCTTAAAGCTGAACTTGTGATTATTTTAGGAATGTAAGAAAGGCTGTGGACATCCTTGCATCAAGCTGGGGCTTCTTTTATTTAGCCTTGCCCTGGAAGAAAGCACCTTTGCTACTGCAATAGAACCACAGATTAGCTCCAAAGTTCTTAAAACAAGAGTAACCGATTAGCTCCTAAATAAAAGAGTGTACCAGCTAAATAAAAGAACATAGCTAAAACAAGCAGGAGGAACTGGAAGTCCTAATACAAGAAGGGGACTATGACCTAATAGGCATTACTGAAACTTGGTGGGATGACACTCACACTTGGAATATTAGGACTGAGAGGTATTTAACAAGGACAGACAAATAAGGAAGGGCAGAGAGATAACATTATATGGAAGGAAGTATATACTTGTGAAGAAATACATGAATCTGAACATGGAAGTTCAACTGAGAGTCTCTGGGTAAAAATAAAAGGAGTAAGAAATAATATTATGGTGGGGGTCTGTTGCAGACCACCAAGTCAGGCAGAGGACTTGGATGAGACCTTCCTAGAACAGATTACAAAGTTCTCAAAGAAACAAAACACAATGGTCATGGGAGATTTCAGTTACCTGGATAACGGTTGGAAGGCCAACTCTGCTAAAAATGAAAGGTCAAATAAATTCCTGACTTCTCTTGCTGATAGGGTTTTCAGGTCTAATTCAAGAAATATCTGGGAACTTTGGGGGTAGAGCCAGGAGACTATGGGGGTGGAGCCAGCAGCAAGGTTGTGACAAGCATAATAGAATTCCAAAGGGAGTTTGGGCCATCACATTTAAAGGGACTGCACACCTTTTAAATGCCTTCCCTCCATTGGAAATAATGAAGGATATGGCCTTCTTTTGGAGCTCACAGAATTGGACTCCCTGGTACAATCCTTTTGGAACTTGGAGGGCGCTTTGAGGAGAGGCACTGGATGCTATGCTGCAAATTTGGTGCCTCTACCTCAAAAAAACAACCCCACAAAAGCCCCAGATACCCACAAATCAATTCTCCATTACACCCTATGAGAATTGGTCTTCATAGGGAAAAATGGAGTGCTGAGCAAATATTTTCCCCCCATCCCCAGCTTTCTGATACCCTGAAGCAGGGGGAGGGCCTCCAACCCAGGGGATCAAGATCACCCTGTATCCTATCTCTGTCTTCTACTGTATTTGCTACCCATCCCAGTTTAGTACCATCTGCATTTCTTCTATTCCTTCATCCAAATTACTGGATTCCAGGACAGATCCTTGAGGCACTCCACTTGTCACTCTTCTCCAAGAGGATGAGGTTGAAATTAAATCAAAAGAGTTTTTGGCTAAACATTCAGAAGAACTTCCTAACAGTTAGAACAGTTCCTCAGTGGAACAGGCTTCCTCGGAAGGTGGTGGGCTCTCCTTCCTTGGAGGTTTTTAAGCAGAGGCAATGATGAATTTAGGCAGTTCATGGGAAGGAGGGCAGGAAGGGTTGCATCAGTGCTTAGTTTTCGTGACCCTTTCTTATGTGTCCAGAGAAATGCTGATTGCCACTTTGGGGTCAGACAGCAATTTTCTTCAGGTTAGTTTGACCAGGGATCCTAGAGGTTAATTGCCATTTTCTGGGAATGGAGCAGGGATCATAGTGCGTATATGGGAGGGAGGTATTTGTGAATTCCCTGCACTGTGCAGGGGATTGGAGTAGATGGCCCTGAAGATCCATTCCAACTCTATGGTTCTAAATAATAAATCAAAAATTTGGTCTACTGGAATTTTTCCTGTGTGAGTAAAGTCACCTTGAGGCAAACAAACCCACCCTGCAATGAAATGCTTATACCTTGTGTACAGGCATCTCCTGTGCTGGGAAGGAACTGTCATCTCCCAAACCATTTCTCTGTTTCTGCTGCTTGGATTCATCTCCCGTGCTTTGCTTCATGCTTTTGTATTTATTTTGTTCTTCTGCTGATGAAGCTAAGACTTCCTGGTCCAGATTTAAAGCTAAGGAAGGCTGAGAGTTTGAATTCTTAATGGATTCTCCCTGAGGAGAGAAAAAAAGTCTTAGTTATTTGGATATTTGTATGCCACCTCTCCAAAAATCTGCTCAAAATGGCTTACAATAAAACATAAAATATTTAAAAATACAAATTAAAGTAGTATTAATAAACTTACCACATCAAAACTAATTCCACCAGCAATGCAACCACTTTAATCTGCAGACAATAGCTAGGTAAAAACCACCAACACCTCCACTGCAGACAAACAGCATGAAAAGAACTCTAGAGCAATCATAGAAACCAAGAAACAGATGGGATACAGGCCTGTCTTCCAAATAGGTTAGGTTTTCAGTTTTATATATTGTACTATAAGCATCTCAGCTCATGTTGACTCGACATATAGACAAAGCCACTGGAAATGGTTTGCACTGTCAGTGTTTTCAAATTACTTAGAGCACCAGCACTGAACTAATTTATGAATGCTTCTAAGTGCCATCCTAAGCAGGCCTGCTCAGAGTCCGAATCAAATCTTTTTAGTGGGGCTCAACATCCAGGAAAGTGTTCTTATGATACCATCCTACATTACAAGCTTTCTCCCATCTCTGAGAATTCCTTTAAGTAATTTAAATTAAATGAATTTTTAAAACAAGAACACTGCAGAGTCTGCTTTTAAACGAACATTCATGTTTACCTTTCCTAACCTTTCTTTTCTACCTGCAAAGTGTCTACCTGTATGATGAGTTATAATTTGCATCCCATAAAAAATGGATATCTAAGAAATCGCCAGTTCTCAAAATTCCATAGCTATGTTAAACCAGTATCTGGAAACAGACTATCTCCTCCTGGAAAAACAGAAATGTTGAACTGAATCTTGCCCAGGCTTCTGTAGAAAGAATGTTCCCCTGAAATAGTTACACAGTATTGCATGGGGCCAAATAAGAGTCTCAGCGAACAGACTCTTATGACACCATGAAGACTAACAGATGTACTATGGCATAAGCTTTCAGAGGCAGGAGCCGAATTCATGAAAGTTTATGCCACAATACATGTTAATGTTTAAAGATGCCACAAGTCTCTCATTTGCTTTTCTTTCAATTAACCGATTAAAACAGCCAACAGGAGTCATTTTAACTATCTTCAAATCTTCCCCCCTCCATCCTCAGCAAAGCTGCTTAAAAACAGCAAGCTTTCTCACAATGTATCAATGTATCTGTGTACTACCTAATCTTCCCCAAGCCTCTGTCACTTTACTTTACCACTACCTTCCAAACCTCCACTTGTATCTACCTGCCACACACAAACATACTTCCTGCTTAGGAGCTTATTGTCTTCAGGGTAGCTACTAAAGGACCATCATCAGCAGTATCATACAAGTCACACAGTTCATCTCACTTCCTGCTTCTCACTGTCCCTCTACATGGGGTTTATTTCTGTACAAGCAGACCCCCAGTGTGACAATTCTGATGGATCTGTCATTTGCAGCTATTTTCCAGTGCTACCAGCCAGCCACTAAAAACATCGAGATTTCTAGCCTAGAGAATTTATTATTAGTAAGGCTGGCAGGACCAAGGACAAGGATGACAAGGATAGGTTAGGAGTATACAAGGCAAGGGAAGCTTGATCCAAGAAAGAACTTGTGAAATAAGTAGATTTTCAAGCAAAAGATGCTGGTTTGAGGAACAGAGGAGAAAAGGCTACCCCAAGCAGTAGGAAACAGTATATTACAAAGTGTGGTAGAAAAAGGAATCAGGAGGAAGAGATGGTGCATTTGTACAAAGGACCAAGAAAACAAAAGTTAAAAGAGTTGTTACAGAAGCGCATACTTGATAAAATACATGATGGACACTTGTTGGGCTCTAAAAAGCTGTTTCACATTTTTCAGAATGTTTGACCATGGGCAACTAAGTGGGTGGCTGGTTTTGACTTCAGATATACCAATATTTGTAAGAGTTCTTTCTTTCATAACAGCTTTACATTCTTTTCATCTGAGAAACATGGTCCATCTATATGCTCCTTCTTGCACACTGATAAACTTCCATCTGAATGACTAGGGTGTCAAAGTCCAGCCCCCAAAGGATTCCAATCAGGCCCACCAGCAACTGGCCATTGAAGAAAAGAAGAGATGGGATTTATACCCCGCCTTTTGCTAGCCAAAGGAGTCTCAGAGTGGCTTACATCTTCTTTCTCTTCCCCTCCCTACAACAGACACCGTGAGGTAGGTGGGCTGAGAAAGCTCTCCCAGAACTGTTCTTGAGCAGAACAGCCTTGAGAAAACTTGTGGCTGACCCAAGGTCAAATCAGAAGATGTGAAGGAGTGGGGAATCAAACCCTGTTCACCCGGATAAGAGTCTGTGCACTTAACCACTACACCAAACTTGCCTACTTTCTTCTCCCTCATCTGCTTCCTTTGGTCACCATTTTTTATTTCTCCTCTGTGATAAGGCAGCTGAGCAAAGCAGCCTCTCACTCTTTCCCTCTTCCCCTCCTCCCAAAGGGAGGAGCCTCAGCCAATGGAAGAGCTTAGCTCTGGAGCTCTGCTGTGTGACTGATTGGGTTGCCACGCTCTCTCAGTCACACTGCAGAGCTGCTGAGTCAAGCCTCTCTTCCTTCTGTTGGCTAAGGCTCCTCTTCCTCCTTGTACCTGGGGAAGGAGGGTGTGCCTTGGAGGGAAGGGGAGAGAGAGAGAGAATGTTTTGTTGGCTCGTTATAACAGAGCTCTCCTGGGTGCAACTGGACATGGTTCCCAGTTTTCACTATATTCATGCCTTTGTGATTCAGAAGAGGAACAACAACCAGGATTAGGCTGAGAGTGTGTTCAGACCAAGTTCACCCAGCACATTTCCATTGATTTTTCTTTCTCATTTCACATTTTCCTTTGATTGATCGGGGATTTTGAACTTAGACTTCCCAGATAGTAGGCTGGTACTGACCACTATACATAGCTGTCTCTATTCTCGCTCTGCCACATAAAAGTTGTAGTTATTTTTCTGAGGAAGACTATGGTTTTGTAGACGAACACATAGCTCTCAGTCTGCGTCATGGTGCCTTCACATGTTTTTGACCAGTACATGAAGCAATTTATGTACAAAAGCTCACAATGCCCAGCCATTTCATGTTTTCCTCTGGGTCTTAGGCTCAAAGCATTGACCATAAGATTTCTGTAATGAATGTCAATAAATCAGTAGGTTTGCAACTTACAGATGCACACCTGAGCAACACCTGAACAGCTTACTCAAGATTGCTACAGCACAGGCATTGTCTTCAGTTTTTGATGCAATAATTGAGAGCAAGAGGTGTCAGTTATCAGAGACTGTTAAACAAAATATTGCAAACGTGATAATCTTTTAAGCATGCTTTATTTTAGGTGAAAAAATCTTTAATTGTGTTTGTCTGTACCCTTATAAAGTTTATATCTCTGCTACCTTGCATTACATTTTATGACACACATGGCCTGGCCTGACAAGGTCTTATTTATGCCAAATCTGTCCCTCATAACAAATGAGTTCAGCACCCCTGGACTAGGGAGCCCTGTAGAGGGACTTGAAGTTTGGGAATGAATATATTTTTTTAAATAAAAATGAGCACAATTTGAAGCAAACAATCCCAGCACACTGTCATGCAAACACACCATAGCCTTCTCTGAGTGAAGGTAACTGCCTTGCCTCTATATGATGGTAGTGGAAAGCGCCATCAAATCACAACTGACTTATGGTGACCCATAGAGTTTTCAAGGAAGAGATGTTCAAAGCTGGTTTGCAATTGCCTGCCTCCACGTCATGACCCTGGTATTCTTTGGAAGTCTCACATCCAAATAGCAGCCAGGGCCAATCCTGCTTAGCTTTCGAGATATGACAAGACTGGGCTAGCCTGGGCCATCCAGGTCAGGACTGCCTCTGCATGGAGAGACAAAATGGTCCAAACCACACTGCATACAGAAACAGAGAGGAATTACTTTCATTGGAGGCTTATTGAAACAGAAAGACATAGCAAGCAGCCTCCTCTATGGCTGGATGCTTTGGTCTCAACTGAATTATATCTCATGACACTCAGTTTGGGATTTACTGGCCTAACGAAATGCCATGCATTTCATTTGTCCCTGTTCTCCATCATTCAGTATTTTAAAGAGAATGCACTTTTACATGGCTTACCTGTAACATGTCTTGAAGCTTTACCTCTTCACTTTTACATTTTTTAACTGGACTATACTCCAGTACTAATTTACACCTTTTAAGAAATTTATCTGGTGTACAGTCATCTTTGGAACCTTCTTGCTTCTTGGCAGCCCTGATGCTCTCACCTTTAGCATGAGCATCACTCTCTTCCAAGTTGTCATTGCCTTTAGCATACATTTTACCTGGTGCCGCTTTTGAAACAGTTTCTGCAGGGTATGTGATTCCAATCACATTAGCACAGGGAACAGGCTGCACTGTGAAATTTGGATTGTATGCTGTTGCTATCTGTGTTTGGGAAGGATGCACATACACTGTGTACGATACTTTGGAATGGATATTAGGTAGTACTGGTGGAGACGCTGAGCTGTGGATCAGAGGCAGAACTTCTACATGAGAAGGCAACGTTTCAGATTTCAAACAAGATTCAGGTTGCAAAGCCAGAGTACATGGCAAGGGAGAGGATGCCACTCTCAATTTAGTGTTTTTCAGTTCCCTAAGGGGGGAAAAAAAACCACTTAATGTTAAAATACTTTCATCCAAAATCACTTTTGTTAACAAAAGAACAAGATACAGATGAATTGGTTCTGTTTCTTTAGAAATGAAAGATGATGGCTTAGATCTGGTAATTTGTCTATAGGAGTCACTGATGGATATTAATTTTCTGGAAGAAGAGGGAATGCTTCCTCCTCCTCACTGCAGCCCCTGACCATGTGCCTGTTGGTCCATGTGGGTCCTGCAACCTCAGAAATTCTCATTCCTAGAGGCAAAAGGGACTGCTGGAGAGAATCTCTGTTCCTCCTGCTGATGGATTACTGGCTCCAAACCGTTATTTCCAGATCAACTGTTCAAAGTCAGTTACAGATCAGTCTTAGCAATTGTGGCAGTATCAGCTGTAATCATAATCTGAACTGTTACCAATTTCTGGCATAAAGCACTAGCTGAGAGTTGTCCAATTTTAGCAATTGGTTTGACATGCATTCACAAGGCAATCAAGAAGGCATCTTACACAGTTTTGACAAACATACCTTGATTGTTCATCTAATTGCTGTTTGCAAATCGCTGCAAGTTGAGCCATCTTGCTTGGAAAACTTGATGGAATGTGACCTTTGGGAAAAAAGATAAAAGGATTTTACTGGAACAATATAGTTTGCACAGTTAAAAGCTGGTTTGAGCAATTCATGGCCACTGAATCCTCTTTTCCGAGTCTATTGCTTTCTGGTAGGGCCTCTGTCACACAGTACATAGACCAGACTCCCGGCCCAATTAGAGAAATCAACGTACAAATGATATAAACATATGAAACTATATTAATGCATTGGCCAATCTACCCTAACTTGCAGCAGCTCTCTAGAGACTGAGGTAGAGGTCTTTTTCATCCTTGCTACCTGAGATCTAGAGATTCCCAGAACTGAGTATGCCACGCTTAATCTCAAAGCCTACTGGATATAAACATCTTCAAAATGCCTATATACATCTCTCTCTCTCTCACACACACACACACACACACCACATGCACAAGGATAAGAACAGGAACATTGAAATGCAAGTGTAAATTTCCCTCCTTGTATGGTGGTCAAACGACTGTGAAACCTAACATGTACACATTTTAAAATTGCCTGTTTTTCACACATCAGGAAGTTGACACTTGTGCATTTAAGAACTTCCTTTTAGTTTTTTATGCATGTATATGAATTCATAAAGGAACTAAAAAGAACCTTAAGTAACATTGGGAATTTGGCTGTGAAAGTATCTACACTACTGCACATTGGTCTTTCTAGACTTCTGAGGTTCAGTGCACATATATGAACTGGCTATGCTTTGGGGCACTCTAACCTTAGTAAGACAAACAAATTGTAGATTGCAGCCTGGCAAATATGCATGTGCTCCCTGTGCCCCCCTTTACCTGGTGCAAAAAGACAAAGAATGAACATTGTACACAGCATGACAGAATGCCCATCAATATTTTCAAGTGTCTGCAGGATAATACAGAACAGAATTTGTTTAAAGGACATACTTGTGTTTTTCTTGATGGGACTGCTTGGAGCAGAACGAATTTTTCTATGATCATTCTGTATATTCTTTGGCAATTTTATTAAGGATGGATGCCGTGTGAAGCCTTGTTTACATCTTGTGGGGAAAAGGTTCTTGGAACAATGCTCTTTGGAAGTCTTCTGTTCCACAGGATGAGCTGGAGCAATACCAGCTGGTGAAAGTACAGACAGTGCATCTATAAATAAATAACCAAATAAATACATGCTGCAAATTGTGCATGATATAAAAACTTACCACTTTTATTAAAGTTGTTAGTATTCTGAACAGCTGTGTCAAACCAGCTGTTATATCTATGTATAGAAGACAAGATTTCTGTTTTCTGAGAGGTTTCTTTCAGTAGTGGGTATTTTAACTAATACCAATTCTAATGCAGAAGGCAGACATAAGAGTACACCTACCCTGAACATCTGAAAAAACATCTGGTCCTGTCCATTTAAATGCTGGCTTGCAGCCCTTTTCTTCTTTAACATGAACCTTCTTGATTAGACCAAGGCTGCTGAGAACATTAGCAATATCATATAGTCTCCGGATTTTAGCTGAAACAAATTTAAAAGATCATGCAGCTCTGCTATTTAATAACTATTAAACAAGAGTTCAGAATTGTAAAATATATTTTCAATATAGTTAAAAATGCAAATTATTTGTTTGGCAAAATGTGAATTATTTCAGATTTGAGAATTACCAAAAGAAGTAAGCAATGTATTTTTTTTTAAGGCAGAAGCTCAAATCGAACAGTACAGGACACACATATAAGTAGCAGTTTCTCTTACTTACTTTTAAGCTTGCCTTTATCTAAATTCTCAGTGTGGTCTTCACCAATCAAAATTTTAGCAGCAGTTTCAAGACTCACAACTTGAGGGACTGATACAAGGAACAACATCACAAATTTCTGACTCATCACTCTTAATGATTTGTCTTTACGACTGTTTACTGAAGCTGTACAAAGACAAGAGATAAAAACTGCCTTTATCTTGAAGCCACTCATTCATTATGTCAAGCTGTAACAATCATGTTCTATCTTGCTTGGGGTGCACCCCAAATGCTGTTGCTATGCCACTTCCATTCATTTCAATGGAGCTTGTGTTAAGATTGCACATTCTAGCTGATATCTGAAGAAGTGAGCAGTGATTCACAAAAGCTCATACCCGACCACACATTTAGTCAGTCTTTAAGGTGTTACCAGACTTTTATTCTTTTCTGCTATTAAGATCACACTTGGTGGAGTGCGATGCATTTTGTTTTATATATTTAGAAAAAATAGTCAAGTTTCATGAGATAAGAAAGTATTATCTATCATAAGAACCCTGGAAACACAGCAAACTATTACCTCCTCGAAATTCCATCCCAGGAAGTTCAACAAAGCTTATATCCACATGGTTATTTGAAATATCATGCTTTCCCACCAACTCAATCTTCTGATTGTTCCCCTCAGGCTCTTCTTCATGTACTCTTCTTTTAATTAACTGAATTTGCTGCAGGTACTTGTTCTCCTCAGCCACTTTTTTCAAAACCTGTAGTGTTCTTTTAAGATTATGACTTCCATGCCAAGCATACTTGTTTTTGGCAAGCCGGTTCACCATATGAAGACTTTCTAGAACATTCATTATGTCATATAAGCGTCTGCGTTCAACATCTAGAAGAAAAATAAAAGGTTTCTTTGATTATAAAAAATGTTGCAATAGAATACTTACTTTAACATGCCTCTTGTAAGCCACTGAGATTGAATACATCTATTACAATACAATGATGCAGTTATTATTATACTAAAATCATTGAATTTTTGAGTACATCTATTATAATACAATAATGCAGTATTATTATACTAAGATCGCTGAATTTTTATCTCCTCGTATTCCTGAAAGCATTGAGTTAGATTCACTGCAAAAACCATGCAAGCATGCCCGGCGTTCATTATTTTCTCCTCTCCCCAGCAGCCATTTCCAATCCAGTGAAATTTATTCCTGTGGTTACGGGGGCAGTGTGGAGTAATAACTATTGTGGTTGGGAGGCTATATTGAAGGGAGAGAAGGGGGCAAAATTGCTCCTTTCTGTTTCTTGCATCAGTTGAGCTCTGCTCATACAAGATGCAGGATGGAGGTATTTCACCCTCTTGCTACTGCAGCCTTCCCAACCCACATGGATATTACTCCACATGGGTCCCACAACCCCAGGAATAAACTTTCTTGGAGCTGCAGGGAGTGGAAAGCCAGGGAGACTGTTGACCACCACCACCTTCTATCCAACACATTACCTGGACTTCAGCCAAAGCTTCTCTGCAAAGTACTTCTAGCATCATATTACAATAAATGGAGAGAAAATCAGTTCAGAAATAAAACAACTGGAATTTTCACATCAGTGATCACTGGGTTGGATCCTGGAATCTATCAGTAAAAGTTGCTGATCAGTTACAGGTCTTCCCCATTCAAACCTAGCAAAGTGTTTCCTTGGGTCCTGGGATTCACATGGATTAAGCACAAGGGTCAGAAAAAGCCAGCGGGAAAGGCAAAGAGGGCTCTTTATTCCCCTCAACACACTGCAATTTCCCTACCCATGTAGTTATTAGTCCATTTAGGTCACACAACCCTTGGAATCAACTTTTCTATGATCAGATGGGACTGTTAGAAAAAGAAGAATATGGGAAAGATCCTCAGTCTTTGTTTTGATAGATCACAGGAGCCAACATGTTAGGCAAATCAGTAGTCAAAGAATTAAAAGTTTATATTATGATAAAAGTGAAAGAACATTAAAATTTGC
Organism: Heteronotia binoei; assembly: GCF_032191835.1. Lineage (NCBI taxonomy): Eukaryota > Metazoa > Chordata > Lepidosauria > Squamata > Gekkonidae > Heteronotia > Heteronotia binoei. The sequence goes on from NC_083243.1 coordinate 119,488,847, forward strand.
TGCACCAAAATATGAAAATAATAATAAATTGGGGCAGCCACTAGCAGGGCTGGTGCGCAGAAGTAGGCCAAGCAGGCAGCCGCCTCGGGCGCCACTTAGCCTAGGGCCATGGCCCGCTCTCCCCACGCCCCACTGCCAACCTGACTTTGCGGAGGCTTCCTGAGGCCTCTGCAAAGTCGGAAACGGGGGCAGAGCCAGTGCTCTAAGCACACCTGCTGCCTTCAGGACTTTGCGGAGTCTCCCTGAGACTTGGGCAACTTTGCAAAGTTGGGGGGAAAGCGCTATGCGGAGGCTTCCCAAGACTTGGGCAGCTTTCACAAAGTTGGGGGGGGGGGCGCTTTGCAGAGGCTTCCCGAGACTTGGGCAGCCTCCGCAAAGTCAGGAATGGGGGCAGCACCAGTGGTCTAAGTGTGCCTGCCGCCTTCGGGACTTTGCGGAGGCTTCCCGAAACTCAGGCAGTCTTCGCAAAGTCGGTCTGGGGGTGGGGCGCTTTGCGGAGGCTTCCTGAGACTCGGGCAGCCTTTGCAAAGTCAGGCGGGGGGGAGCCCTTTGTGGAGGCTCCAGCCTCCGCAAAGTTGTGGGTGTGTGACAGTGACGTCATCGGGAGCGGAGGAGAAACATCTAGCCTGGGGTGCTGAAAACTCCAGCACCGGGCCTGGCCACTAGGTTATAAAGAAGCAAAGTAAGAAGATAATTCCATTAGTTTTGGAAAAGCAGCAACAAAGGTTATCTAATCATAGGTATGAATAATTCTATATGTTTTAATAAGAACTCCAGATGAACCAACAGAAGATTTTATCAAAAAAGTCTACCCAACAACTGAACAGAGAATCATGAAATGCCCAAAATTGTACATAATGACTAGATTTTTTTAGAGATTACAGGGTTGCCACTAAAATTTTATTTTTCATTTTCCTGACCAATGTTTGTCAATTTCCCTGACCACCATTCAAATATAAACACAAGTTAAAAAATGAATAGGTTGTGTTGCATTCAGGGGTGCCCTGACGCCCCATGGCGCCCTAGGCAGACTAGCTGTCTGGCACCCCCTGCGCCTCCCCCCTCCCCGCCGCGGCTCTGCTCCCCCCCCTACTGCCTCCTCCCTCCCTTCGGACCCTTTGCCGCCCCCCCCCGTGCCAATTTCAAAGCTGGAACCAGCTCTAGCGCCGCATTCAGGCTCTCTAAAGCCCCCCCTTTCCGGCCGAACACTGGAATCACGGGTAAAACTGCGCCGCGGAGCCGGGCTGTGCTCACCGTCTCTCAGCCTGGAATAGCGTCCTGAAAGGGCAACCCCTGCTGCCTCCTCTCCCATCCAGGAAGTGGGGAGGGGAGGAGTCAGTGGCAGCAGGGGTCACCCTTTCAGGACGCTATTCCAGGCTGAGAGACAGTGAGCGCAGCCTGGCCCCGCAGCACGGCTTTACCCGCGATTCCAGTGTTCGACCAGGAAGGGGGTGGGATTTAGAGAGCTGGAACCCAGCACTAGAGCTGGTTCCAGCATTGAAATTGGCACAGGGTGGGGGTGGGAAAGAGTCCAAAAGGAGGGCGAAGGGAGAGCCATGGCGGGGGGAGGCAAACGGAGGGAAGGGAACAGAGGGGTGGGCGGCGGCAGGTGGGGGGCTGGGGAGAAAAGCAAACTAGGTCCTTGCCTGGGGCACTGGGAGGGCGGTGGGGAGCCCAATTTTGCGCCCCCACCCTCCCGGTGCCCTACTAGTTTGCCTAGTGGAAGGGCCGGCCCTGGTTGCATTAATGCAAGGCTTAATTAAATGTTCCACTCTACAACTACACAAGTCTCAACTGCAAAAATATTTGTCAAAGTAAGAGATTTAATATCAGCTTCTTTTAACATTAACTGCAGCAAATCTGTTTTGCAACTGTATCGAAAATTACACCAAGATACAAACTTCAATTCAAGTAAACTCTGAATGCTAATTAGTAGGAACTTTCCAAAGCTAGGAAAGTTTCACTTTCACTTTCTGGTTCCAGAAAGTGTAATGTGCAGATCAGAAGCAAGAAAGAAGGTGGAGTTTCTGCATTCTAAAGAAGCAGACAATCCTCATTTGCAACCTTTATGCATGGGAGAAATCAGGCAAGAGGATGAGAAAGCTGGTACTCTGTAAACTCCAGCAGGAACAAGCAAGCACATTCGCAAAATTTATTTTGCGTGGTGCAGAGCAGAAAGTGCTAGTTGTCTATGAAATCCAACAGCAGCAAAACTGATTTGCAACTCTGTGCTGGGTTTTTAAAAAGGTAGTCCCCTGTGCAAGCACCAGTCATTTTAGACTCTGGAGTGACGTTGCTTTCACAACGTTTTCACAGCAGACTTTTTACGGGGTGGTTTGCCATTAAACAAAACATTCATTCCATACACAAGTATGACCCAAAAACATGCTTATCTTTATATGTAAGTTAAATGCAATACTAGCAGGTAGGGATGAAAACAGATGTTTAAAGTTTGTATACTGCTAAACATTTAAACAAGCCTTGCTTTGCTAATGCTACAGACCTTGGAAATCATGCAGGGACAGAGCTCTACAAACACATCAGGCTAGTTGGGGGTCAGGGGTGGAGCTGAGTAAAAGGGCATCATCAAGTTTTACTTGTATTCCGCTACTTCTCTATTCCAGTTGCCACAAGAACAGATCATGCTCTTGGGGAGGGACGGTGGCTCAGTGGTAGAGCATCAGTGTTAGAGCATCAATGTTGTAAGCCGCCCTGAGCCACCTCAGTGGGAAGGGCGGGATATAAATCGAAATATAAATAAATAAAAATAAATAAGAAGGTCCCAGGTTCAGTCCACAGCATCTCCAACTAAAAAGGGTCCAGGCAAGTAGGCGTGAAAAACCCTGAGTAGACCATACTGACTTTGATGGACTGAGGGTCTGATTCAGCATAAGGCAGCTTCATATGTTCATATGCAGCAGTACTGCTTGAATATATTTTAATCACAATTTCCCTGACTTCAGACCAATTCCCCTAACTTTCCTTGACCAATTTCCATCTCCCTGACTTTCCAGAAAGTGGCAACGCTGGATTAATTGTATTACTGCTAATTGAATTTTAAATTACTGTTTAGATGGCTAGTAGTTTTAAGACTATTGAAATGAGACAAGATAACTTTAATTCTTAAAAATGATAAAAAACCCTTGCAATGGTTTCTGCATTCAGCCTATATTCTTATTCAATCAGGACTGTAAGATCTCTATTATAGTGTTCCATGAGAGATTTGGAAATATTTATTACAGGTTCAGTGCTGCCGGATAGTATGGAAAATTATCAATAGCCTTTGTAATCTGTGGAACTGATTCTGAGCCTGCTAGATGTGGAAAAAAATTTGTTTGAAACAGAAATTTTTTTCCTGAGCTTTGATTATCACTTTCATTGCATTGCAGCTATTTGGAAGAGTATGAGAACTAACCTGTTGATTAATACCAGTTGCTTGACATTCTATCAGCAACATCCCAAACAGAGTTAAAGGCTTCTAAGTCCATTGACATCAGTGGGCTTAGAAGCATTTAACTTGGCTCAGGATTGTACTGTCATTCTTCATAACATTTTAAAAACCATGCTGGATGCGATGAAAGTCTCATCTAATCAAGCATTCTGTTCACAGTGACCAACCAGCTACCTCTAGGAAGCCTAGAAACAGGAAGAACAAGGAAGCTCTGCCATCTGCCAATATTTTTGTTTGCTATTTTTACTGAACCATTTACTTCATGTTAGAGGTACTGAAAGAATACTGTATTTGGAGCATTAAAAATAAAATTTCACTAGATGCTAACAATATAGCATTAACATTATCTAACCCATCACAATCCATTTATCAGATTTTACATTTCTTCAATAACGTATCTTGATGAAAGTTAATACAAGGAAAACAAAATGCATTAAAATTTATGAACACATGAAGCTGCCTTATACTGAATCAGACCTTTGGTCCATCAAAGTCAGTATTGTCTTCTCAGACTGGCAGCGGCTCTCCAGGGTCTCAAGCTGAGGTTTTTCACACCTATTTGCCTGGACCCTTTTTTGGAGATGCCAGGGATTGAACCTGGGACCTTCTGCTTCCCAAGCAGATGCTCTACCACTGAGCCACCGTCCCTCCCCAATTTCTAAGAGGCTCAGTAATATCAAGTTTATAGGTAACAATATCAGTTTCAAGATCTCTTTAACGGCTAAAAATCACTTATTTGAGGCCAACATTATTTTCTCATTGATACTGTTAAAAGATCCTTTTAATAAATGGGCTCAGTATATCCTGGATATATAAAATGCTGGTACTTAAAATTAATATTTTGCTAAGGTTGTTTTTCATGTAGGATAACATCACAACAGCTCTACCAATTGTTAATCTTAGAAGGACAATTAATTTTTCCAACACAGCATCAACAAATCTAGAATTTCAACACTGATCTTACAAGAACAATATGAAAATAGATGCTCACAATAAATTACTTCATGTCACAGCTGGTATAAGCAACTAGAATGATCCAAATGCTATGCTGACATGCCTTTTCTTTGAGTATGTTCAAATATATATTTAGTCTTCTTAAGTCAATAAAAAGGTGGGGTATAAATATTTTAATTCAGAATTATTTTTTAAAATTCTGTTTACTATTATTATACTAAATTGAGCATTTATTACTACCTTTGTACAATTGTAACACTTGGAGTTTGGGCCAATACCAGAAGATACAGCATCCATCAATGTTACTATCTTCTTTGCCCATGGGATGCAACAGAGAAATTATTTGTGGGGGGAGGGTAGGGAGAATGCCACTTCACAGCCCACAGAATAGCCAACATTCTGACAGGGCAGAACCAGATGCCTATCCAAGGGGGCCCACATTGTTCTAGAAGACTGATTCTGGCCCTAGCTGTTCAAATGGTGAATGACTGGTTTAACATATTGCTACCATGCTGGTTTCAGAAAACAGGGGCAGATTAACATACTGCTAGAAATACATACAGCAAGTAAGCTTTGTAGATCGTCTCAGTTCTTTTTATTCCTGCAACTTCACAAAAGCCACTATTACTCTGTTGGAGCTTTTCTGTAAGAACAGGTTGCATTTTGAACATGGTAAAGCACTGGTGAACACAGAATGCAATTGTCATGTTTTTGTACTTGTCTATAACCATGATTGCATTCAACAAGACTTGTTGATCTAATAAGCATAGTTTAATCTAAAACCTCTAAGCAATGCTAAGCATTTTATAGCACACATCAGGTCACATTTTTAAGTGCTAAAGACCAAAGCCCATCCTCAAACTTACTAAGCTCTTCTGCTACTTCATCAAGGCAAATTTCATTGTTTTCGGAAGGGCTGGGATAATGTGGATAGTAAGCTAAAAATTTGTGACACAGCAATCCTAAACTTTTCTCTTTACGGCTTGGTTGGGATTTTTCATATTCATCGCCTGATAAATGGTCCTGTATACAGAAAACAGAAACACCAATTGGTAATGTCTTATATACAAATATTAAGATTTGACAGATTTAGTGTCTTTTCAGTGCCAGCCGATGTCTCAAAATAATGGACCTACCATTCAGCATCTGCTGCAAAGAAATTGTTACCCCTAAAAATAGCAAGCACTCCAAAATTTAAATTTACACCAGAGACTTGAATTAAGCAACACCACTTGCCTAGCTACTTTTCAATAAAAATAAGCACAGCTGACAAGAACATTTATAACGAAACAACAAACAGAAATATTTTGCCTCAAGAGTTTCACTTCTGCTGTCCATTGATTTTTTCTTCTGTTCACGATTTCTAATCTCAGGACTAGCTGCACTGATCAGCATTTTAAGATTAGCTGTTGGTGTCCATGGATCTGCAGGAGAGATTTCATTAGGCTTTGGTGGTGTCCTCAGATGGCAAGAAGCAGCAGGCTGGATCTCTACCAAGAACAAACTGGAGGCAGCTTTTTGTTTCAGAGGAGTTTTCACTCTGCTTTCATGTGGTTCAAAAAGCTGGTTTTCCTGATCCAAAAACAAAAAACAGTGAGACACAAAATCAGGCATAATAACAATGCTGAAGTAAAGCTGTTGCTATTATCCACACACCAGAAGTATAATGTTTAAGGCAACGCATGCTTGTTGTCAAAATATATATGCAGTCATTATTTCTCATTTTGTGGGCATCAGTTGGTTTCACTGAGTCAGTTTCTGGGAGAGTGGGTTAGAAATCAAATAAAGAAATATCTCCATTTTTTGTCTCTCTCTCTTTTTGTACTTTGGTACTTCTTTGGCATTTCAGAAAAGTAACTTTTCCATTTTTCCTTTGCCATTTACCTCTTACCATATTATATGGGATTGTGTTTAGGAATAAATTGTTGTAGAGAAACAATACAGTACAGTATATATATATAGCTCCAAAAAGCTTCCCTCTGCACAATCCTTCTCTCTCCATAAAGTGCAGGAATGTTTCTCTCCATTCTAGCATCAGAGCATCATGTGTGGTATAATGGCTAGTTTTAAACCAGGGGCATTCAGATTCTTTTAATTCTCATATTCCCTCCCTTCTTCAGCCCAAAATGACCCCCAGTGTAGCATTTTGGGGCTGCAGTGGGAGGTGAGAAATTCACACCACATAAAGAAATAGATCTGTCCACAGAACTACTCCACTGGATCCGCCTGTTTGTTTTGCTTCCCTTGTGCCTGGTTTTATCCTTTGCCAAATGCATTTTTAAAAACAATGATAACATCTAAGACCCTATCAGGGGGAACTGCATGTGTATTCTCAGGGGTCATTTCGTAGAAAAAGAGGTACCGGAGATCATTAGCACAAGTCATTTGCACAACTCAGTTGCATATGCCACACACCCCTGACATCACTGGAAGGTGCACTAAATTATATCAGCTCAGCATCTACCTTAAAATGCTTCTTGAATTATGTCATAATAAAACCTGACTCCCATCATACTTTTTAAATTACTTTCTCCTATGTGGCCACAGTAGCATGATGACGATTTCAATCTGTTTTATCTGTTTTGGTTATTTTCCCATTTTTTTGTGGGGAAAAATATTAGAAAGTTTATTAGATCTTCAGCAAAATTCTCAAAGGGGGGTGGAACAATGGAGCCCAGAAGCAAGGTGTGTTTTGTTTGTTTTTTTTGGGGGGGGGGGTTAGAAAGAAAGAGTACAATAAAATGTAGAGGTTCCAGAGTTCCGTTCCTGTGAGCTCCTGCCCAAAATGAGGCCTGTATATTTTGAATAATACACTGGGAGGGTATTGGATTTTATATCTGTTTTAATCTCTGTAAGCCACTAGGGAAGGATATTTAACAATAAAGGCAACACAGAGATCTGTTACAGAAGTAAATAATAAAATAAGAGGAAGCACAATAGCCTCTTGTGTTACATATGCCTTAATCATAAAGTTTTGAACACTGGTGGTGGTACAAATTTAGATATTGCATTACTGTATTTTTATACATAAATATTGGGATCTACTTTTTAAACACAAATCAGGACTTTTTGTAGCAGGAGCTCCTCTGCATATTAGGTCACGCCCCCCCCCCCCATGCAGCCAATCCTCCTGGAGCTTACAGTATGCCTTGTACTAAGAGCTTTCTAAACTCTTGGAGGATTGGCTACATCAGGGGAGCGTGGCCTAATATGCAGAGGTGCTCCTGCTACAAAAAGAGCCCTGATACAAATTTTCATGTTATTTTATTTATTTATCTTTTGTATATTGGGTTAATTTCTATAAGAAAGTGTTATTTCCCCCTTGTAGTTATTCACTGTGTACCTATTTGGCTATTTTCTGCAACAAACACTACCTGGGCATGATACTTTTGAGTCACATATAAATTGTCAGTGAAATTATACCTGTGGCTTAATTAATGGAGTTCAATTTCCAGTTATTACAGGACCCTTTCCTCCCTGTGACCTTTGCAAATGGGTTGCCATAGTATTAATACATAGAGCAAGACGTATGACTGCAAGAGGGCTAACTATTCATCAAAAAACTGAAAGTTGAGCACTAACTGAAAGCAGCTCAGCAGATCTACAACAGAGTAATGATAATTCTGGAGCTGCCTCACCTATTGTTGAAAAGGACAACTGCAGCTTCATGCACAGATTTCTGTGGCCTATGCAAGAGTAACATTACTGGCACTGAAGATCAAATAGAGGAGACTGCAAGAGTTTTAAGAGCAACAACTTACTTTGTCTTCAGTGTTCATTTTGCCACTCTAAACTTCTTCCCAGTTCACATTTACTTCAGGTACAGAATTTCTCTTAAATATGTCATGTACTATTTGATTATGTAGCATTTTGAACATTCTAAGAGAGAAGGGAAATGTAAAAGTCACCTTGGGAGCAAAATGAGGTGACATCTGTGCCTTTAACAAGGACAATAGGAAAGAAATGTGATTAGAGCTGGTGGAACAAAGCTGAATTGGAAAATGATGCAAGACTTCTTAAGAAACAATGAACAAATTGCAACACAATGTATACTCAGAATCCGCTACCACAGTGTTTTAAAGGCCAACACGATATTAAGTGTGCTTTGTAGGGTTTTTTCCCACTGCAGTAAAAAGAATCCCATTGTTAGACTGTATCTAGAGGAATTATAATTATTCAGTTGCAATCTTCCCCACCATTCTTTCTGGTACTAATTTTCCATAATTTTCATTCATAAGCACTTCTTTTTCCTGCAATTTGTTGCTCAGGTTTTTTAAATAATGCTGAATTGGCACTCATACATCCTTTGATTTAATTTACTGGGAATGGAAAACCTCATTGTGGTGAAACGAGCAGGTAACAGGAAATAAAAGAGCATACTTTACAAATGGTGAACATGCACAGAAGAAAAAATGTGCAAATACACCATGAAAATAGCTCAAATAATAAAGGTGTGTGTGGAGAAAAGACTAGGAATAATATGCAATAGCTGTATAGCCCAGTTACAGGAACATTTGTACTTCTTTAATAAGATCCATTTACTTGCCCTTCTCTCCCAAATATAACATATGTGCTATTTCCTTGCACTATAGCCACAGTGGGTTGAGCAAGAAATTTCTAGGCAGCACACATACTCTTGATATTCTGAGGATTGCAGGTGAGGTCACCCTTTCAACAATCCAGTCCAAAGTGATATGCCCTGCCTGAGCAAAATAACATGTATCAAATCATGTATCCTGTTCAGTTGTTAGGATAATATTTGGAGAGTGATCCAGAGCTGGTCTACTCAGAATGTTAATTTCCAGGAAAAGGTTCTTCAAATGGCACTGTACAACAGAGCTACATGCTCACTGAATTTCTGCATTATGAAATAGTAGACCATTCAATTAACTCACAATGCTCTAAAACAGAGTACCCACATAGTAAGAGGCATTGTCTGGAAATTGTCTCTCCAGAGGGACACAATCATTTTTTTAAAAATCCTGCATTTACCTTCTGACTTACTTAGAATTCAAGGAATATGCAGCTAGTTGCCTATTTAGACACAAATGTGTTTAGCTTGTTAAATCATGCACCCTCAGAAGTTATCACAGGACCTATCCCAAGAAAATATTTTGGTGTGGAAAGACCCACCCCCCCCTCCATCAGTTAGATCTGGGCAACACACTTTCTGGAATACATTACAGATCCATTTTGGTGATATCATTCACAAATCCAGATAGTTGAGTTGACCTATGAAGAGTTCTGGGGCACTTCCAAGGCAAGCAAGTTTATTGTGGAACATGCATTTACAGTCAAAAGCCTGGTGAAACAAATTTTGTTCTTACCTAAACATTTAATATTTACAAATCAAAGCACCACCATTTTGTTATTTACTGTTGTTAGCCTGTCTTCTGTATGTGTTCTGAAAGGACACTACAACTAAACTAATAACTTACAAAATATGCAAATATACACTAAGAAATGCAAACTGCATTTAAGAATAAAGTTTGAGTCCAGAGGCATCTTTAAGACCAACAGTTTTATTCAGGGTATGAACTTTCATGTGCGCGTACACTTCCTAAGATACAAAAGCTCATACCTTAAATAAAACTTTTTGGTCTTAAAGGTGCCACTGGACTCAAAGTTTGTTCTCCTGCTTCAGACCAACACGGCTACCCACCTGGATATAATCATATTAAAGCATAGTTACACTGTTCTAAGTCCGTTGAAATCAATGAATGAGCTTAGAAGGGTGTAACTCTGCTCAGACCAGCACTGTAAGTGTGCCACAGAACGATCTGACACCCGATGAAACTCACATCACGCCAAATCCCACCATCGTCTCCCACTCGTCGCTTGGTGACATCCACTGATGTCCTTTTATCTGGCCCCACGCGCGATCATTTCTCGCGCTTCACACACCTTTTTCTCCTTACCCCCCGTTACCCCTTAGCTTTCCCGCTGACTCACCTCCTTCCCACCCACCACAAAACTCCCCTTCAGTCCCGGAATTCGCCCGCGCTTCTCAGACCGAACTACCCGAGACTCCACCCCCTCTTGCCACGCCAAGCATACAGTTCCATTGATTGGCTGCTAAAGGAATGGGGCGGTACCTTTCGAGGATCCAGTTTAAAACGTTTGGCGCCACCAACCCCGGGAACGGAATCTCTCCTCCCTTCTAGTTACCTGCAGCCTACCTACTCCACTATCTTTTCCAGTGCAGGAAACTCCAGTATTAGGTCCCACTACTCAGCTAAGCCTGCTGCTTGTCGTATCTTCTCTGCCTAAAATCTACTCACTCACTCACTCGGTCAGTGTCAGCGATTTGAATTTGGCCCGCGGCAGCAGACGATGAGCGGAGGAGGGGGCGTGGTCGGCCTTCCTTGGAGATGAAGCTTCAAGCCAATCAGACCACAGCGACCTTCCTGTTATAGCCAATCGCAGACTCTCTTTGTCTGATATCGGCTGGGAGGGGAAGTTCGGGGGCGTTGAAGGTTTTCTTGGCCGCAGTTGTCAGAAGTTTGGCGTTCGTGGAGGACGCGAGGAGAAACGCTCTTGGAGCACCAATGAGTGCTGGGGTCGAATATCTTCTCCCCCGTTCAATCAGGTGAGGTAGGGCCCAATTCATTGGAAGACCAGCCTGGTATTCAGTTTTTACTATCTGAGTTAGATCTTGGAACATATGAAGTAAGAGAGAAGTACATCAAAGCCGAACAGAGCTACTTCTTTTCCCTACTATTGAAAAAGCCTTCCACTTGTAGTTCACGTTAAGGATAGCCTCTGGCATCTGTCTTAAAAAAAATGAAACTGAGTTGCTCCCTTTTCTCCTCATCGGAGGTTGGGTTCTGTACACTGGAACAGCTGAGTGATGAGCGGAAACTCAACATAGAGAACCGACTTTTCCATGCCCATTGGGGCACTTCTTAGTTGGGGAAAGGGCTCCTGTTGACTTTGGACACGTCACATAACATAACCATGCACATTTGCTTTTCTCATGTTATAGTCACCAGGTCCGGATGGCATACATCCAAGAGTTCTGAAAGAACTCAAAGTTGAACTTGTAGGTCTTCTGACAAAAATATGTAATCTTTCATTGAAATCTGCCTCCATTCCTGAGGACTGGAAGGTAGCAAATGTCACCCCCATCTTTCAAAAGGGTTCCAGAGGAGATCCGGGAAACTACAGGCCAGTCAGTTTGACTTCAATACCGGGAAAGTTGGTAGAAACTATTATCGAGAACAGAATGAGTAGGCACATTGATGAACGCAAGTTATTGAGGAAGACTCAGCATGGGTTCTGTAAGGGAAGATCTTGCCTCACTAACCTGTTACATTTCTTTGAGGGGGTGAACAAACATGTGGACAAAGGAGACCTGATAGATATTGTTTACCTTGACTTCCAGAAAGCTTTTGATAAAGTTCCTCATCAAAGGCTCCTTAGTAAGCTCGAGAATCATGGAGTAAAAGGACAAGTCCTCTTGTGAATCAAAAACTGGCTAATTAATAGGAAACAGAGTGAGTATAAATGGGTAGTTTTCGCAGTGGAGGACGGTAAGCAGTGGAGTGCTGCAGGGCTCAGTACTGGGTCCCATGCTCTTTAACTTGTTCATAAATGATTTGGAGTTGAGAGTAAGCAGTGAAGTGGCCAAGTTTGCAGATGGCACTAAATTGTTCCGGGTGGTGAGAACCAGAGAGGATTGTGAGGAACTCCAAAGGGATCTGTTGAGGCTGGGTGAGTGGGTGTCAACGTGGCAGATGAGGTTCAGTGTAGTCAAATGCAAAGTAATGCACCTTGGGGCCAAAAATCCCAGCTACAAATACAAGTTGATGGGGTGTAAACTGGCAGAGACTGACCAAGAGAGAGATCTTGGGGTCGTGGTAGATAACTCACTGAAAATGTCAAGACAGTGTGCAATTTCAATAAAAAAGGCCAATGCAATGCTGGAATTGTTAGGAAGGGAATGAAAAACAAATCAGCCAGTATCATAATGCCCCTGTATAAATCGATGGTGCGGTCTCATTTGGAATACTGTGTACTGTTTTGAGGTCACCGCACCTCAAAAAAGATATTATAGCATTGGAAAAAGTGCAGAAAAGGGCAACTAGAATGATTAAAGGTTTGGAACACTTTCGCTATGAAGAAAGGTTAAAACGCTTGGGGCTCTTTAGCTTGGAAAAACATCAACTGTGGGATGACATGATAGAGGTTTACAAGATTATGCATGGGGTGGAGAAGGTAGAGAAAGAAGTACTTTTCTCCCTTTCACACAATACAAGAACTCGTGGGCATTCAATGAAATTGCTGAGCAGTCGGGTTAGAACAGATAAAAGGAGGCACTTCTTCACCCAAAGGGTGATTAACATGTGGAATTCACTGGCACAGGAGGTGGTAGCAGCTACAAGCATAGCCAGCTTCAAGAGGGGGTTAGATAAAAATATGGAGCAGAGGTCCATCAGTGGCTGTTAGCCACAGTGTGTGTGTATATATATATATGTGTATATATATATATATGTGTGTGTGTGTGTGTGTGTGTGTATATATATATGTGTGTGTGTGTGTGTGTGTTTTTGGCCACTGTGTGACACAGAGTGTTGGACTGGATGGGCCATTGGCCTGATCCAACATGGCTTCTCTTATGTTTTTCTGTTCATGCACTTACAGCTGAACGTAAAATTGAAACCCCTTTGCTCATGCAGGTAACTGTTCCCTGACTTAATTTGTTAAGTAAATTTGTTGGCTCTTTTTTACAGAGTGATGCACATACATGCAGGAAGTATGTTCACTTTGAATGTTCACTCTGAATAAGTTACAGTCTTTGGAGGTAGTGGGGCTGGGAGGATCTCAGTGAGTTCCAAAGCAGCCATTTTCTCCAGAAGAACTGATATATGTAATCTGGAGATCAGTTGTGATTCCATGAGATCGCCAAGTCCCACCTGGAGTCAGGCAACCCTAACCTCAGGGTTTCTTGCAATGCTAAATAGAAAAATGTCTGTATATTCTGCCTTGAGTTATTTGGAGGACACAAGGGGGGGGGGGGAGAGAATAGGTCAGCTGCTCATCAGGAGGTGTTTTTCTCTTAGTTCTATACCCCGGAGAACAAAAACATCTGTGCAGCAAAAGCCATGCATTTGTGTTCTTTAGGAATAGTCATTGAGTATAAACAACAAAGTGTATCACTTTAAAGAGTACTTACTTCTGAGTAAACACTTGGAATTGATGCAGAGCTCCGAATTCCTCACAAAATATTTGACTGCAAAACAGCAATATGGTGTCTGTTATGCAAGGAAAGGAGCAGTTTGAGGTAACTAAATCCATAATCTTAAAAATATTTTCCTGAGTGATTTCTTTAGGATTGCTCTCTGTATGTTGTTTATGTTTCAAATATCTGCTTGTGACTGATCTTAGTTAATTGGAAATTGTATTGGCAAATTTGACTTGTGTTTGCATTGTGCTTCAACTGATTTAAATTATTATACAAAGTTGTTTACTTGTTAGTCACTTTCAACTGTTCTACAGGACACTTTTAAGGACAATTATTATGCTATTAGGCACAACATTTTTATTGCAACCTCTAGGGTAACTACTCTTCTAACATAACGTAAGATTGTAAAAGGTGCCCTGAAGAGTCTTCACAGTGGCCAGTCAGTTGCCCCAGACGGCTGACAAAAAAGGTACAGACACCAAGGTCTCCACTAAATGCTGCTTCCTAGTACCCAAATTCAGAGGTTTACTGCCTCTGGATGTAGAGGTTCCACAGAATTTGCAAAATAAAAATAATGAGGAAAGCATTTATATAAACAAACTGTAGTGTAATGGAACTGTTCAGGAAGATGCTTTTGTATGGGAATAGGGTTGTTGCCTACTGCAGACCGTTATTATCATATGAGTAATCATGCATTTACTGTTCTTTGTAATTCACTTTCTTCATTGTTTATAGTATATCTTGCGTTACACAGTTGTTTGTTCACATTGTTTTCTAATTCTGTAATCATAGCCCTATTGCCTGGCTCATTGATTGTTTTATGCATACTTTTATACTCTGAAACACACTATGATTTTCAGTGAGAAAAGCAAACTATAAATAAATAAATAAAATAGTCATCATAGCTATTAACCATGGAGGGGTCAAATAGTTTGAAAAAAAATAAAATGAAATAAAAAAAACTATGGAGGGGTCTATCCTTCACAAATCTGAATAATATCCTTTCTAAGCCATCTATGCTAGTGATGAACACTACCTCCACTGATAATTTAATTATTTGTTGAATAATTTCTTTTGTCTATCCTGAATCCGTTACTTGTCAAATTCATTCGGTGCCCGAGTTCTAGTACCATTGTAGAGAAAGTTCTCTTTGTCCGCTTTCTCTATCTGATTCATAATTTTATAAACCTCTATCAAATTTCCTGAAGTAATATTTTTTGTGAACTGAAAACTACTGGATTATCCAGCCTTTCTTCAAAGGAAAGGTACTCTAACCTTTTAATAATTTTCTTTTTTTTAATTAAAATTTTATTTTTAAAAAATTAATAAGGATACAGAAAGGGAAAAGGGGTTTAAGGAATGAAATTGAAAATAAATAGGTGACAATATTTATATAAGTCAAGGACATTCACATTGTATATAGTATGTTACACCAGGATATAATAAGTTCCAAGATGCGTCATTTCTCAGATTCCCTTATCATAACAATTAAGATTACAGCATCAACAACAAGGGAGGATAAAGCATAGTTAAGTAATAGTATGTTAAATCTTTTCTAACTATATGCCATATGTTATAGATTAAAACTGATAATATGTGAGTTCCAATATTAATATTGATAAGAGAATTTCCAAACATTGAATTTGATCTTGACATACCATTAATCATACTTTGCTCTATCAATCTAATTTACAGAAACTACACTGAAAAAATAACAAACTTTTAGATAAGAGTTGTTAAATATATACAGAAAAATATGTGTTCTGCATTTCTCCAATTATCTAACTGGATCAAAGAATTCAGGCGTTATATAGACATTTATACATAAACCTAATACATTATGTCTAAACTCCTCAGTTATAGCCATAATATGAATAATAGGCTTTCCATTTCTCCTGGAAGTCTTTGGTTGGTCTTTTGTTTACATGACTCATTAATTTTGCCATTATAGCATATTTAGTTAGTTTATCTTTCCTTGTCTTTAGAGTTGGACATTCTTCTGATTTCCATTTTGTTACTATCATTACTCTACCCACCATAAGCATATAAGTAAGTCTTGTGAAGTTCTTTCAATGTTGTCCAGTAAGATTCCCAGTAACATAGTCTCGGGTTTTATTGGAAATTTAATTTTTAAGATTTTCTGAACTGCAGCATGTATTTCTTTTCATTATTTCTTAACCAGTTTTGTTCCCCTCATCTGCATTTTTGTGCTTTATAATATCTATTCTGGACTCCTTTTTAAAAATTGGTGTTACACTAGCCACTTTCCAATCCTCTTGGAGGCCCGTTTAGTGACAAATTGATTATCACATTTGAGTTCTTTAAATATCTCGGGTGTATGCCATCCAGGCCAATTAATTTTTAATTTGCTTATTGGTCCTAGAAAGTTATATCTGCTTATCTCTGAATTAGTTCTTCTGGCACCCTTCCCTAAAACAGCTGAACTAGGAGCCCAACCCTAAAGAAGTAATGAGATCTGGTTAAAAACAAGTTTTATGAATCAACTGAATAGAAACTGCTTCAAAAGTATTGTCATGCTTTACATCCTATGGCTTGGACGCAACTGTGCCATAAAGCCAGTATCTACCATCCCTGAGCATGTTTTCTCAGAAGTAAGTGCCACTGGATTTAATGGAATTTACTCCATAGGGAAGATGCTTGGAGTTATAAACAATTAGTTGTAAATACCATAGTTGATCTTGAAGGGCAAATATATATGCAGTTCTTATGTTATTTGTTTCTGGAGTAGTTCCACTAATCCAAGTGAGACTTTTCCAGAAATAAGTTAAGTGGGTTAACTATCTTGGAGATCACAGTTTAGCAAAACTATTCTCTAAACACATTATTTCAGTGAAACTTGCTTCCAAGTAAGTAACTTTAGGATCAAAGCTTCTATTTCTATTGTTATAAACATGTAGACACACGTATAGGTAAAGCTATGTAAAAATATTTGCACAAACACCTCCCAAAACACGTTCACTAACTGTAGTTACCCAATGGCAAAAAGTTAAGGGAAATTCTGCCTAAGGAAACCAGTTTGGCTTGAATGACTTGAACTGGCTGTTAAGGTAGATGCTGCTGGGATGCATATTTTCCTTTTTAACAGGGTGGAATGCTTTTAATATTTTACCAATTTGTTGTTTTTATTGCTGAGAAAAGCCAGTCATTGTTTACGTAGCAGATAATTTGTGTTTGTTATGTGTTTATGGGGAGATAAAGTAAGTATTGTCTTGTATGATGATAAAGAACATGAAGTATTTGTTCAGCTTCCAATTCACTTTTCCCTCAGGGGCTCTGGTGGGTGGATGGTTCTCTCCCTCTGTTTTACCCTTACAAACAGACCTGTGAGGTAGGTTAGCCTGTGATAATGTAACTAGCAAAAGAATATGAAAATAGTTTGTGTTTTGGGGCTAGTTACTCTCTACAGCTCCAGCAAATGAATTTCTGAAATACTTTATGCTGAATTTAACAGCTTAATAGAAAAAAAATTCTATGCCATTTGCTACATTAAGTTGGAGTTTTAGGTTTTTATTATCTGCGTGACACATGACTGATCCTTGGCAAGTTTATTTAGAAGTAACTGCCATTGAATGGAACTTACTCCCAAGATAGCATATATTCAGTTGTAGCCTGAAAATGATGGAGAGGAAGGGATTGGCCGCACTTATAACTTGGCAGGATCATCTTTTGAATTTTTTGTTTCTTTAATGGAAAAGTAGACTTAAGGTCACCATAGCAATATTAAAGAGCCTTCAGATCCCAACCAAAACCAAGGGACAATTTGGGAAAGGATGACAATCTGTTGCCCAATTTTATAGCCTGTTAGGCCAGGATACAAAGGGTCAGGCTGCTTACAGGTGGCAAACCTAACCAAGGTTAAATAAAAATGTGCACAAGCCCAGATTGTTTCTGGCTAGAGCAAGATGATAGAATCCCAGTTATCAGTGAACTCTAACTATCCAAGAAGTAATGAGTCAGACAACCAAAACTGGAAGAAATCCCAGTTCATGCACATTTTAGTTTAGGATATTTGCCATCAATGCAGTCTGCTGGTGAACATTATCAACCTGTCCCTTAGTTCTGGGATCTACCCAGAGCTATTAAGAGAGGCTATGGTAACACCGCTCTTGAAAAAGCCATCTTTGGATCTGTCCAATTACTGCCCAGTTTTGAATCTTTCATTTCTGGCCAAGGTAATTAAGAGAGCAGTGGCAGAGCAGCTCCAGAGCTTCCTGGAAAACATGTCAGCCCTAGACTCATTCCAGTCTGGCTTCTGCCCTGGCCATGGGATGGAGACAATGCTTGTTGCCCTCACAGACTATCTCCACCGACAACTGGATTGAGGTGAGTTGGCACTGCTGTTGCTTTTAGACCTGATGGCAGTGTTCGACACTGACCACAATCTGGCCCACTGCCTCACCAATGTAGAAGTGCATGGAGTAGCCCTTGAAGTGGCTTACTTAATTCCTCCATGGTCAGAGACAGAGGATGGCGCTTGGAGGGAGGGTATTCCCCAACACCCAAGGGGCAAGCCTCTCACCTATGCTGTTCAGTATCTATGTGCACCCTCTTGCATAGCTGGTGTGGAGTTTCAGGCTGGGTTGCCATCAGTACACTGATGACACCCAGCTGTTATATCTGTTGGTGGGTGGGTGTCCAGCCACAGCCCCATCTAATTTGGCTGAAGGGTTGGAGGCCATGACTGGATGGCTGAACCCAGCAAAGATGGAGGCCAGATGTGGGTGATCCGAGGTTGGGGTGCCAACTCCTGACACTTAACTGTGTGCTGTTAACACTGGTGTCAACTGTCAGGAATTTGGGTGTGCTCCTGGATTCCTCCTTATCTATGGAGGCCCAGGTTGCAAATATTGCCAGGCTGGCATTCTTCCAACTGTGCCAAGTCAGGCAGCTGGCCTCCTTCTTTACCACCCCTGGCCTTGTCACAGTGATCCATGCAGCGGTCACCTCAAGGCCTCTATGTAGGGCTGCCCTTGATGCCAACCTAGAATCACCAGTACCCAGAATGCAGCGTTGAGGGTACTTACAGGTACCGCAGTAAGAACACATCCAACCAGTGCTTCACCAGCTACACTGGCTCCAAGTTGAATACTGGATCTACTTTAAGGTTTTGGTTTTTAACCATTAAGGTCCTCAACAGTCTGGCACCAGCATACTTATGGGGCCACCTCTCCTGGTAAGAGTGTTAAATTCAGGAGATCAAAACTTATTGGTGGTGATCCCTGGCCCAGAAGATATCTGGCTGTCCTCAACCACATCCAGGACTTTTCTGGCCCTGGCTTCTGCCTGGTGGAACACTCTACCTTGTGATATCCACACCGTGTGGGATCTAACTGAGTTCTGTAGGGTGTGTAAAATGGAGCTGTTCTACCAGGTCTACCGTTGAGGACAGCAATAGCCTGTTGCCAGATCTGGCCTGCAACTCACACTATGGAGGGAGAGGGAGAACA
This sequence comes from Heteronotia binoei, assembly GCF_032191835.1. Lineage (NCBI taxonomy): Eukaryota > Metazoa > Chordata > Lepidosauria > Squamata > Gekkonidae > Heteronotia > Heteronotia binoei. Next base: position 119,507,904 of record NC_083243.1, read on the forward strand.
GTACGCCATCGATGATCTGGTATACATTATCTCACTAATGTTGTACATCATCCTGAGCCCTTTGGAGGAGGGGGATCTATAAACTGAATTGTTGTTGCTATAACACAGAAGGTATAAGGAACTCACTCCCATGAACTGTTGCACATGCATAATTAATTGATACAGTAATACAAGGCAGTGTGGCAAGGTGGATGAACAGCACTGTGGTGGGACATTTTAGACCAACAAAGTTTAATTCTGGGTATAAGCTTCTGTGTGCATGCACACTTCACTGGACTCAAACTTTGTTCTATTGCTTCAGTCATAATATGCAGAGGATTGCCACTGTATTCAGAAGTAGTATCGTAGCATAATGAAAAGATGTGGTATAACAAGTGTGGGCTTTTGGCTGATTCACTACATTCAATTTTAAAAGTTACTCAGTCATCACTGAACTGGTTGTGGTGTTGCAAATCAACACACATAATGCATAGTAATAAAGACTTAAGATAGCATCAGATATGCTGTATTACCAGGTAGACCTGCTGTGCTTGCCTAGCATAGGATTTCCACCTTATGCAACTTTAAATATCTTTAAAATTAGTACATATCTTTCTCCTTCTAGGTCTTTGAGGATCCAACTGTGAATTGATTCAGTTCCTTGCCCCTGAATGCCCCACAAAGTATCCAGCTGCAAAATGACCATATAGTGTTTGATAATGCAAGGGAAATATCAGTTCTGAGATAACTAAGGCCTCAGTCCTAAGAACACTTTCCTGGGCGATCTGATTAGAATTGTTCTCTGTATGTGGGTCATGCTTCAAATAACTGTTTGTGACTAATCTTAGTTGCCTGTTTTCCTTCCCAGTTGGTCATTTTTTAAAACACATATTTTGAATTCAGCAAGAACTGAAGAATCAACAGCAGTGATTCCACATGATTCCAAGACACAAAGGAAAACATTGGTAAGTAACTTCCTAGCATGAAGAACATCAGTTTAGTGACAGAGTTAAGCAGTTACTGAGTTCCATGTACATTTATGCACTTCACAATTCGTTACTGAATTTTGTTGCAGTCAGAGCAGCTTACAGAAAACTACATATTATTTTTTGACACCAGTGGGAGAAGGAAACACACATGTATCATATAAATCTCTGACAACTATTTGCATCATTATGCATCTCGTTCCCTTGACACCAAGGTTAGTAAATACTCTCCTACAAGAGCTATGAAACTAAGGGGAAATCTTTTGTTGCCCTCTTTTATTCCACCCCTCCTTCTAGTGGCTCCCTTGGTCTTGCTTGGTGCTTGGGGGGCTTCTAGTGTCCTGACCCCACTGGTGGACTTCCTGATGGCACCTGGTTTTTTGGCCACTGTGTGACAGTGTTGGCCATTGGCCTGATCCAACATGGCTTCTCTTATGTTCCCTGCTGTCAGTCTCTGGGCGACCTCTGTGGTAGAGAAGAGCTTGCAAGCCTGCCTATTTTCCTGCTTCATGCATGGTGGAAAAAGTTACCTACCTACTGGTCAGCACTCAGAAGCTGACTGAGGTCCTGATGCTAAGCATACTTACTTGAGAGTAAGCCTGCATTAATTTCCTCCTCAATCTCCAGGAACCACACAATATGTGTGAAAGAGCCACGTGTGGTTCCCAAGCTGCAGTTTGATCACCCTCCTCTATAGTCTGGCTTAAGTGCTGTATTTTTCCAAGCAAGAGTGGATTCACCAATGCACTTTGCCCTTGAAAGAATGGTACTGGCTCCAAAGTCTAAACGTAGATTGCCAGGCTCCTGAGATGTCCTTGATGTAGTACATGTCTAGCGCTTCACTGACCCACTGACAATATGCAGATTAGCATTTGAAGCGATGCCAGTATTCTGGGGCTTCATGCCCTCAAAAACACTAATAACAGGCAAAGCTCATACTTGCTTTATATGAGGGGTTGGATTTGGTCAAGAATGTCCATCACGGGTCCAGGGCCAGCTTGTTCACTAGACAAATTAGGCTCTCCCCTCCCCCCCCAGCACCCAAGACAAATGCCCTATTGCCCTGGGGCAGTTAGGTGGCAGCGGCAGGCAGGCCACTCCCCCCCCCCCTCATGGGCAGGCCACCTCCATCAGCCCCCCTCCCTCCTGGTGCTTTCAGATGCCAGATGCTTATCGGCTTCGGGGGGCATCAGAATAGTGCTCTCTTAATAGCAGAATAAGGCTTTGCTCCCCCTCCCTTCCTGTTCTGGAAGAGAGGGGTGAGAGCAAAGCCTCTTCCTGAGAGATGGGCCTATTACGATGCTGGCCAAAGTGGGTAAGCACAAGGCTGGTGTCACTACTCTGAGCATGCCGTTGCGGGGAGGGGAGGTTGGCCACCTGTCCCCCCTGGCACACTCAGAAGGGAGAGGGAAGCGAAGCCTCATTCTGCTCTCTATTAAGAGAGTGCTATTCTGATGCCCCCCAAAGCTGGTAAGCACAAGGCTGGTGTCTGAGGGCGGGGGGATGGGAGGGGAGGGGATCGGCCTGGGGGCTTGTGGGCAGTAAGTCTGCCTGGAGTGCTGTGCACTTTCAGACCAGTCCTGCGTGGGTCTAATAGATAGCCACATTAGCTTCAATAGATGGCAAAAGGTATTTAACATTTGGATTTTCTTTTAATTGTTGCTCTGCCCAGCCACCCTCTTTCTGGGTCTTGATGAGAACATCCAAGGATATCCTGATAGAACTATTTTGCACAATGTTTAAGTATTGAAATTTGAATTAATGTTATATACAAATACTAGATTCTTATATGTTTGGAAAGTTATAGCATTATGGTTTTAATTTTTATAAATGGTTTTAACTTTGGAGCAGCTTTCTCTCTCTCTCTCTCTCTGGAACTATAGGATCACTGCCAGTCATCCCCCTGCCTTAACAAACGTGGTGGGAATGGGAGTCCTAGGCAAGGTCCCTCCACTCCTAAATTCCCTTAGTCTCTGGGGTATGCTTTTCAGGTTCTCTGGACAAAGAGTCTCTTATATGTGCCCTTCTTCCCCTCATAGAGAGATTGCTGGGCAGGATTTGGGCTCAGGGCACCCACTGCATTGTGGACACTCCCTTATGGCCCAGGCAGGTCTTGTTTGCAAAACTGCTTCTCCTGTCCTAGGGGAGCTACATTCCTTAAGAGCACTGCACCAGGCTCTCTAAGGCATCAGGATTTAGCCAGATTGTGCCCGATGGCATGGCTTCTAAACTCTTCTATTTAATGTTGTCTTCTGGAGTGTTGGAAGTACTCCTCCATTCTTGAAAGTTGTTAATCTCTAACGTCTACGCTAAGAAATGGGACTGCTTTTCCACCTGGGGAAAGAGGAAAGGTTCCACCCCTTTCTCCAGGCTCTTGCCTCTACTTTTGGAGTACCTCCTGTATCTCAGGTTTAGCTCCCTCCTCTGTGAAGGTTCACCTGGCTGCAATTTCGGCCTTCCATGATTTTGTGGATGAGGTATCAGTTTTTCCCATCACACCTCTAAGCAGTTGCTCTATAATATATGTCCTCCAAAACTGCATGTGGACCTCACTGGTCCCTGTCTTTGGTTTTGTCTTGTTTGATGCTGGCTCTCTTTGAACCGCTTCACAGCTGTTCCCTCTCCTTGCTCTTTCTTAAGGTGTGTTTCTTAGTGTGGAAGGACTGAGGAAAAATGACACCTCTTGTCTTCAACATGGTTTTGGCAGGAATGTTCTGGGCTTGCAATGAAGGGAAAAGCACCCTCTCTTCCTAAGAACCTAGAAAATTTTCTCCGTCAGAAGGCCTAGACATGCGCGGTCTCTAATGTGTGGCTGCACAGATGACAACTCGACTAACAACAGTTACAGCTAAGTGCAACCCTGTTATATTCCCTTATAGTTAACAGTGTTAGGGAACTGATAGTGTGAGGATTTGCTTTAAGATCAGATGAGCTTAATTCTAGAGCAAGGTTTAGAAACTGTTTTCCTTTCCATTCACATTAAAGTTGTTTCATGCTATTCTTTATTAAGACAGTCTTTATCTGTGGCTCCAGAAATATTACAGACCATCTGAGAATAACTTCATCAGCAAAACTATAGCAAGTTTGTCAAAGTGGGTATTGTATAGTGGGTTCTAAGCTAATATTGCTAATCCATTGTGCTATGCATGTGTGGGTTCGAATCCCATCCTCATCACCACTATTGTATAGTGGGTTCTATGCATTGAAGAGTCGAAGTATAAGTGATAACCAGCTCTTTATTAAGTACAGCATGGTAGGTGGCTGCACTGTGAGAACTAGGCCAATGGGGCCAAATTTATATACATCCCTGGGATCCCGTGCAAGCACGTTATTGGGTCATTCAAACCAGCAGGGGCTTGTGATTGGTCCAGGGCGGCAGAGATTTGGATCCTGCAGCCCATTGTTCCCAAGTCTCCAAGCTCAGTCCATATGGCTCCAATGAGCCAGGCAGGAACACCCAAAATCTTCACTTGAGTCCACATACATAACATCGGGCAACTATACTTTTCTCTTCCAAAGGAGTGGTGGTAGGACTAAAAACACTTTGGATCACTCTTCTGGATGAGCAGAGAAGCACTGGTGGCAGAGAAGACTCCCCCCCCCCACTGTCATCACTTTGATCTCATAGGCTGACCCTTTGATATATTTACTCTGACCTGAAATTAGCTAAATAAATAATGGGAACTAATGACCCCTTTACCTTTGTCTCCAAGAGAGTATCTGACAGGTGCATATTGTTCATGCTGGAAAAATCTTCCCCTCTGTAGAAGTGCCCAAGGTGAATGAGAAATGATCACGTTTATCCCACTTTTCTTTCTCTGGAACTGATGCTGGCTTACATAGGACTCCTCAGAAGTCTGCTGTGCAAGCACTTCTGCCCATTTTTCCTTGGCTTCAGAAAGGCTGCTCATCAGGTGCTCTCTAACTATAGCCTGGGACCCCCCCCCCCCCCGGCATCTTACTGAACACTTTGTAATTGGTATATGACCCCTGTAAAACTTCATCACTGTTGCAGGGCTATCTCTAAACAATTTTACAGAATGATGTATGACATTTATGTAAGAGATTATAGTGAACCGTCCTATTGAAATACTTGCCACTTCAGTAAAACCTGGATAAATTGGATGAAATTGGCTTCTTTGGTTATTGGTTTTGTGGCTGTAATCTCTCATTTTTATTCTCTTTTTTTTCTCTAGGTATTATCATCCATGGTGTTTCATTTTAACTGAGATTGTAAACTTCGTATTACATTTTGTCTTTGTTCTGAGAAAACTAATTTTAACATGCTTCAAAATACTTCAGTTTACACTAAGTAAATAATGGTGCTAATTGACAAAAATAGAAATTACTAAGAGCACACATGGCAGAGTTTAGTGGCCAGTAGATGGAGCTGTTTGATGCACAAGGCAACTGCTTTAATTTACAAAGGTTGGGGAGGAATCTCATGTTTTATTCATTAGCATGGATAAAATTAAATCAGAAGCCCTATTGTTGAAAGGGTGGGTTTAAATTTTATTTTAATTTCATTTATTTGCTTTTAATTGTTACATGATCCTTTGGATGGGGAAAGATCCAAATCAATTTGTCTCAAAGCTTGCTTGTACAAAAAGAATGAGGAAAGAGAGGAGGGAGATGGATCCTGGCAATCCAGATTCCTAAACAAATTAACACCTCCAGTGGTTAATAATAGGATTCTTGCTTTGTTTGAGGAAATGCTAATTAAAGTTAATGCATACAGCTGGAAAGATGCTGAGAGAATGCTAAGGAGGGAACATAAACAAAAGCAAGAAATGTGTCTTGCCAAGCTCTTCAGTGTTGTAGAATGTATCTTGAGGTTGGACAGGCATAGGAATTAAAGTGGCATGGTTGTTCTGACTTGTGGTATGAAACAGGAGCATAACTAGAATTACAATTTAACTCTTTGTGGTCAAAGCACAGGAAAGCTTAATTTTTTCCCTGTATCCAAAGTTTTGGGGACCAGTTAGCTGGCTTTTTTATTGCTGTTAGTTTGCCAATTCTTCAGTAATAAAAAATCATTTTCAAAGCAGTTTGGAAGCAAAGTCAACTTCTTTGTGAGAAAAGGGTATGAAGACTTTTTGTGTTTGTATAATATCTCTTTATTTACAAATATACAGATTTGGCATGTAGGAAATAATCAGGCACATAAGTAGTGCTAGTGAAGTGGCATCAGTCATGACCCCGCTCCCTGACACACAGTGGCAGTGTTTTGCTCCTGCTCCGCCACCAGCCATCAGGGGAAGAAGAATATTTTGTATGCTCTCAGATATGACAGAGGGGCCTGCAAGGAATCATGCCAAGAGAGAACAATCTGAAAGTTCTATTTAATCCCCACAAAATGTCTTGCTGAAGTATTTTCTAAGTTTTTAGGGACTTGGCCAGGGGATTTCAAGTTCCCCTGCCTCTTTTTCTTCAACTGACACTCAGGCACTTTGACAATTCATCCCTATGAAGTGTTTTCAGTCCTCCTTGGGTTGAGCTTTTTCCCTTTTGGTTTATTTATAAAGTCCTATTTTTCTCCTTACCAAGGTTGTCCCCAAGAATATAGAGACCCTGTGCTCTTAAGCAGGTGGCCTGGTTTTGATACTGCTTCAGTCATTTTCATAGGTGTTAGCCAGTGTTCTCTTAGAGACCATGACTGGGTTTCCTGTGCCTGGAAATCTGACATTCATGAAACAGACCTTGCGAGAGAAAGTGAAGATTGTGAAGAACTGAATGCAGTTTCATTGCATAATATAACGAATAATATGAAACATCCTAAAAATTTGGAATTTGGCGTAGCTGCCTTTATAGAAACATCCCGCAAACATAAAGGTAAGCAAAATTATTGATGCTACTAGGTGTAAGGCCCGTTGTGAAGAAAATATAACTGGTTTTAGAAGGAGGCTCTGGGCGATAGCCTGCCACCCTTGCTGTCTGCCCACCCACCCAAGTGAAGGCATTGCCTCCCCCCACCTCAGGGGGAACTAATGTCTGCCATCTAGAGAACAGTTGTAAATGTGAGTGATCTCTAAGTGCCTCCCCAGAAGGAAATGGCTTTGTACCTGTCTGAGATCCTATGCCTTCTCAAACCCCAACCTCTCCAGGTCCCACCCTAGAGTTGGCAACCCTATCTCCTTTCCTTTATCTGCCCTTCTGACTTCAGCTTTCCACTGCCTTCCCCCTCCCTGCAACTTCTACAGTGGAGGGGTCAAAGAAGTTTGCATCATTCTCCTCTCCCCCCATGTGATCTGAACAACAACCCTGAGAGGCAGTTTAGGTTGGAAGTAAATGCCTGGTCCAAAACTACAGTGGGGAGACTGCTGATTCATGCGTAATCACTGCCATAATATCATCTATATATCGTTTGAACCATATTATGGACCCAAGCAGATGCTCTACCACTGAGCCACCGTCCCTCCCCTCCTATTGGTCTACTTTGGACTACTTGATGAAAAAAGAAATCAGGATGAATTTACATGCGATTTCTTTAAGAGATTATTGTACATCAGATATGATACCACGAGGGTTGAAGATTCAGAAACCCCCGGCTATGTTTGTTGAGGATAATTCTGACGTCAATCCATTTTTTGGGTCCATAATATGGTTCAAACGATATATAGATGATATTATGGCAGTGATTACACATGAATCAGCAGTCTCCCCACTCATGGAGTGGATGAATAGTATACATCCTTCCATTAAATTTACATACACAGCTGATAAGACATACTATTGCTTTTTTAGACACATGCGTCTTTAAGACGGAGGACAGTACCTTAGTAGTAAAAATCTATAGAAAGCCTACAGATAAGAGTGCCCCATTACATTTTCGTTCATGTCATCCTACACATTTAAGGGCAAGTTTGCCCTATAGTCAGCTTATGAGAGCTAAACGAAATTCAACAAGGACACAAGATTTTGAATAGGAGAGGAATAAGATTTGTGAGCAATTTAGATCTCGTGGGTATCCGAATAGAATCTTAACAGAAGCAGTTTCTAAGATCAATCGGATACATAGGGCCACGCTGCTTGAGAACTCCCGACAGTCATGGGGGAAGGATTCAGAGAATAGAATAATTTGCTCTATGCAATTTTCTCCTCTCACTCAATCCATCTATAATGTCATTAAAAAAAATTGGTTTCTCGTGAGGGACTTACCAGGGTGTCAGGAGATACCACAAATGGGCTTTAATAGAACTAAGAATTTGGGAGAATTTTTAGTACAGACAGATATTGTATAGCCTGAACCAAAAATGGTGGGGATGGGTGGGCATTTTAAATGCGGAGCTTGCTCTGCGTGTGGTTTATCCTTACAAACTGCAGTGTTTGTTCATCCAGACACTGGTTATAAAATATTTTTGAAGGATACCACAACATGTGCTACCCAGAAATATATTTATGCTATTCTCTGTCCGTGTAAAAAAAATTATCTGAGTTCCACCACACGTGCTATTCGTATATGCGTGTTGGAGCATAAATCGAGATTGAAGAATCGTGTGGTAGATGCTCCTTTGGTGGAACACTTTATTCAATTCAGACATGAACCAGATCCTTTACGTTTTTGTGTGCTTCTTAAATTTCCAACATGGCTGCAAGGGAGAGTAGATAGCATCAGGTGGTTACATCAACAGGAAATGCGCATTTTTAAATTAAGGACTTTAACTCCCCATGGACGCAATAGTGACTGGGACCTGGCATGCTTCTTATAATTACAGTAGGGCGTTGTGGGTTTCAGATTTTGTACTGCATGTTTTTGTTCTGTAAGTTTTGGTTTGGACATTGCTGTAGCTGGTTACATTGTTTCTTTAAGGAATGTTTGAGACTGCTGACACCTGTTGCATATAAGCAACAAGTAAGAATTCACTTTAGCACCTTTTGTGTGTTCAATTAAGAATGGGTTGACTTGGTTAGCCTAGGTTATGAAGAAATTGCTAAAAGGTTGGTTATTTTTAATGGGTTTGTATAAAATTTAATGTGTGGCTTACGTGCATATGGTTTCCTTTTTATATGATCTTTTTATATGTTTAGGAATATTTGCAGCTTGAAGAAGCTCAGGCGAAAAAAGGGTTCCAGTACGACCTTGTCTTCGCAAGAGTTGGATTATTGGCTGCATTCCTCAATAGACATTGATCTTTCATATTACTGCACCGGGATTCCAAGGAATGAACTGATCGTTTGCTACAGAAAAGAGTGGACTCTTGGTGTATACGTTTCCTTTTGTACTAAGGACCAAATGTCATGATTGCTTTTGAAATCAATATATGTGCATGCTTTTCTATGTTGAAATTGTTTATTTTGAGATGGAAGCTGGTTTTCGCGGTAGGCTTTGTGTCTTATTCTCTCACCTGGAGATTGGCAACAAAGGCCTTTCCCTCAGTGGTCTGTAGTGATCTATTAGGAATTTTCCACCAACTTGGAAAGGTACCACTAAAGGCCTCTGGGAGAGTGCCCTCCCACCCAATGAAGTCATTAATCCCCGCCCCCCCTCGCCCGACACATACACACACCTCAAGGGGAGCTGATTTCTGCCATCTGGAAGTTCCTAACCTGGAATTGCCAACCCTGCAGCCTCTAAGGAAAAGGACAGTCTTTCTTCACAGTGTGTGTGTGGTGGGTGGCGGGTAGGGGACCAAAGCAGCTGACCTCATTCTCATTTCTCTCCCCTCTTTGATCTGAACAACCCTGTGAGGCTTCTCTATCTCCTTCTCAGGCAACCATCTTGGGGCAAGGCTGAGGAGAGAGAGAGTGAAAGACAGAAAAGGTGGATCAGCCATGCCCTCTGAGGCAGAGTCAGGCTTCCTAGCTATTGCAGTCGCCTTCTGAGGCTGTGTGTGCTGGGAGTCCGTCTGTGTGGGCTGTTGATAGGGCCTTTTGTGAGGCTGCAGGAGCTCTGCAGCCCTTTCTGAAGCCAGTTGACAGAGAAGAGCTAAGAGATATGACTGTCTCTGAGGTAAGACTGCTTCTGGCAGTTTGTTCAACATTCCAGATCCTGAGTAGGCGGGAGCAGGGGAGTCAGTCAATGGGAGCCCAGAGACTCCGACTGAGCTGTGATGGGCCAATGATTTCTGGAGTGCATGGAATGCCCACAAGAGAATTATGATATATACTAGGAGTAAGGCCCCTTGAGGCAAAAAATACAACAGGCTCTAGAAGGAGGCTCTGGGCAAGTGCCTGCCACCCTTGCTGTCTTCCCACCCACCCAAGTGAAGGCATTCACTCCCCCCCACACCGCAAGATGAACTGATCTCTGGCATCTGGAGAGCAGTTGTAATTCTGAGTGATCTCCAGCCCTCACCTGGAGATTGGCAACAGTGTTTCCAGGAGGAAATTGTTGGTTTGGAGTCTATGGCATTGTACCTCTCTGAGGTCCCTTCTTAAATCCTGCCCTCTCCAGACCCAGCCCCTTAAATCTCCAGGAATTCCCTAAGCTGGAGTTGGCAACCCTATCTCCTTCCCTTTATTTGCCCCTCTAACTTAAGCTTTCCATCATCTTTGCCCTCCCTGCAGCCTCTATATAGGAAAATTAGTCATTCTTCACAGTGGGGGTGGGGGAACCAAAGCAGTTTACATCATTCTCCCCCCCCCCATGTGATCTGAACAACAACCCTATGAGGCAGGTTAGTCTGGAAGTCTGACTGGTCTGAAATCAGTCAGTCAGCTTCCACAGCAAGAACCTAGGTCCAGCAGACCCCACTCTGAAGCCCTAACTGCTATGCCCTTCTCAAACTCCACCACAGAATCTCCAGGAATTTCTCACCAACCTGAAACTGGGCCCAATGAGTTCTGCCTCAGAGGCCTGTAGTGAGACCTTTCAGACCAACACTCTCTCTCTGACAGACTGTTTAATAGGGAGGAGTCGTCAGCCGTTGCATCAGCTTACAGAATTCTCCTCTCCTCTCCCCCCTTTGATCTGAACAACAATAATCCCATGAGGCAGATTAAGCTGGTTTGAAATCACCCAGTCAGCTTCTACGGCCCTCACCTGGAGATTGGCAACAGTGGTTCCCCAGGAGGAAAGGCCTCCTTCAGAGGGCTTAGGAATTTCTGACCAACGTGGAAAGGTACCACTGAAGGCCTCTGTGCGAGTGCTCCCCCCAGCCTTGTGTCTTCCCACCCAAGTGAAGGCATTCACTCCCCCCCTTCTCGAGCTGATCTCTGCCATTTGGAGAGCAGTTGTAACTCTGAGTGATCTCCAGCCCTCACCTGGAGATTGGCAACAGGAGGAAAGGCCTCTTCCTCAGAGTCCATTCTGTCATGTGAGCCCACTGTAGCCTAATTGGAATAGGAGTGAAGCATATTGGCAGGTGGCAAGGGCCCCTCCATGCTGTGAATAAATATTCCTTTTGCCTCAGTTGAAGAGAAGGAACCCTGCTGTTTTCTCATGAGCACAGGCCCATAGCTGAGGGGCGGTCTGGGGGGCGGGGGCAGGCACCACAAATTTCCCCCCTGTTTTACACCCTTGCACCTCCTTGCCCACTCTCAGACAGACTGTCCTGGACTTCGTACAACCAGGCCCTGAGGAGAGGCAGTACTGATCAGGATGCCCCCTGTCAGCAGAGAACTGTCTCAATCGAAGGTCAGTGGGCTTATGCTAGAGTTATTGCCTGATGGGCTGGCGGTGGGCGGGGAGAGCAGAATCAGCCAATGGCACGGCAGAGACGGTGTGAGCCAATCCTGTACAAGCCACATCTAATGAATGAAAATCCTCAGAATTGCCACCACGGTTGGGCTTTTATTTATGTAACTGATGATAATCATTAATTGCCATATTGGTGGACAGTAGCAGTTAACTGATTTGCTTGATAGTTTCTTTAGCTAGCATCTCTTTGCCCCACCCCCCAGTGAAGATAAAGCTGAATATGATGGAGTAAATGTATTGTCCCTCGGAGAGGATAGTGCAGGATTTTGTCTATTGACATCATTGTGAGCTTTGTAAACATAAAGTTTCCAAAGCCAGGGCAAAGCATGTAGCTATGCAGGGATTCACAGTTGCTCTCAGCTTTGGAGAGCTCAAGGACCCCCAAAGCTGAATGTGATTGGGAAGACCATGGGTTGGATCTAGAGGTTCATTTCTGTGGACAGAGGGATTTCCATCCAAAGAGTATGACTTTCTCGCCTTGCCCCTCCCCCTGCAGCCCCAAATACTCCTGTGTTTCAAAGGATATTTTGGGCCTCAGTGAGATGATGGAGACAAGGAAATATCACTCCATGGATAGAAAACCTGACAACATAAATGCTCTGTTAGATTCAAACTCTTACCCCCTTCTCCATCTTGGAGCTTAGGAAGGAGATAGGGTCTTTTCTGCTTGAAGGCAATATTTTTTCAAAATGCCTGCAGAACAGACTAAGGCCTGACACCAGATGTCACCTTCACCTTGGGAAATGGATAGGATTGGTAACTCAAATTCTGGCTAGCTACTAAGATCAGTTACTTCCAGTTACAGTGAATGACTGTCAATGACTTCAAATTCATCTCTCTGCAAACTAAGTTAGTCATATATATTTTGATATTAGTGTGTTTTGGTTGTCCTTTCATCAGAATTGTGGGGGATCTTTATATCAAAGAGTGTGTTGAGGTAACAATTTCTGATACTCCTGGTTGGCACTTTTGTGCTATAGTAGAATCATAAGAAGCAATGCTTTAAAAATTAATTCCACTGTATAGCTAGACTGTATAGCTAGATACTGTAAGAGCCAGATTGGTGTAGTGGTTATGTGTGCAGATTCTTATCTGGGATAACCAGGTTTGATTCCCCACTCCTCCATTTGCACTTGCTGGAATGGCCATGGATCAGCCATAGCTCTGGCAGAGGTTGTCCTTAAAAGGGCAGCTGCTGTGAGAGCCCTCTCAGCCCCACCCACCTCACAGGGTGTCTGTTGTGGGGGAGGAAGATAAAGGAGACTGTGTCCTGCTCTGAGATTCGTAGTGGAGGGCAGGATATAAATCCAATATCTTTACTACATTTTGCAGATTGGCTGGAACAGCACTTGCCGCATTTTGTGTAGTGGGTGTATAGCGACAGGTAGGGAACTTACCGAGTTGGTATTAATGCATTTAGCATCAGAAATGGATTTTCACAATTGTCATTTTCAGTTGCTGTATGGATATACCCAGAATAGGAAATATAAGCCAAGGTCATTTGCAATTTGTTATTCCTGTGATTTTTAAAGGAATCTAATATGGAATTTTATGGGTGGCCTATACAGTGGGTCCACACATGTGGAGATGTAATACTGCCCTAGAGCAACTCGTGTGATGCAGTAACACACCTGTCTATTTTTTAATAACCACTTTTAATGCTAACAACCATATAATAATTCTGAGAAAGTCACTATTGGCATTAAAAGCATTTTTACAATGCCTCCATTCATATAACTGGATTAGCAAAACAAGTGCCTGAAGTGAACAAGAACAAGGAATTATTGTAATTCTCCTTACAAATAAATGTATTAACAATATTAATGGCTGAATTCCAGGTTGGATTAATCTCTCTTGATTTAGAGTAAAGAATGTGACTTGTTTCGTACAAATGACATTGTCATCCTTAGTATAATTCATCTTTTTTTAAAAAATTTGTTTAGGAATTGCATCACAGCAAGGTGTAGCCCAGGGGTTTTTGTCACTTCAGACTACATATTCCTATAAAGCATTTTGGCTTGTAATTGAAATAGTTATAAAATATTCCCTGATTTTTTTTTTTCTTCTGGTCTCATTATTCCTTGTCATTCCTTAGTTCTGAAACCAATCTCTTTTATTTTGTTCTGAGTATCTTATGCCTTATACATTTTGGTCAGATTTAGCTTTTATCTTCAATTGTCCTTTCATCTTTTGAATCTGCTCTGTTGCTTTCTTTCTGGGTTCTTTTTCTCCTAATGTCTGACAATGTATTTATTTCACACAAATTTTAAAGCTTGTTCTCAGAAGATGCACATGAATGCTTTCTTTCCCTTGTTTAAAAGTGTGCAGGTGGAACAAGATCCTCAATAACAGATTCATATTTGTGTCCCAGTTCAAGAGATGAATAGTAATTCATTTGAATTGTTACTCTCTAAAAAAAATCTTAATATTACTGCTATACATTTACATTGAGGAATAGAGTTAATAATGAATTTGAGTTTGTAACATCAGGTTTTATAAGGAAATGCCACCGGTAGGTGCCATTTTTTTGTAAATCACCCCTATTTACTAATAAAAGCAGTTCACAGACAAAATCAAGGTATTGTTGCAGAAAATGTAATCTTTGTTTTAGAAAACTGCATTTCTTGAAATATGTAAGAGCAAATTACATAGGGCGTTTTCGCACTGACCTTCAAGTGGCGCGACCACCCTCTTCACACAGGAGGATCTGCGCGGATTTCGCACAAGAAGCGCCGGAGCACCCAAAAGAGCCGGCGACTTCCGTTGAAAAAGCCGCTCAAACGTTTTCCTGCTTCTTGGCGGTTTCCGTTTGAGCGGGTTTCGCGACGGAAGTCGCCGGCTCTTTTGGGTGCTCCGGCGCTTCTTGTGCGAAATCCGCGCAGATCCTCCGGTGTGAAGAGGGTGGTCGCACCACTTGAAGGTCAGTGCGAAAATGCCCATAGTGATGTTTTTCCTACATAAATTATTTAACTCTGTTTTCTTCTGCAGAAGCCCCCTTTTATATATATTTTGAGTTAATTTTAAGACACCTTGAATACGTTGAGTGATGTTGTAATGTTATGATGATAGGTCAATTGCCTGATGGGGAAATGCTGATGTGGGTGGGACTGAGAAAACCTGGATTTTCCTGTCTACATGGCTACCACCCCAGGTTTCCTGAGATCTTTCCTAAAACATTGCAGTGAAACAAGCATGGGAAAGATTGCAGGAAAACCAGGGAAACTTGGAAGGTACACTGATATACCAAAATGCTATGGGAGAAGTGGGGAGAGAGACTACTTCCCAATATCATCCCAGCTGGGGCATATAAGTTTATTTATAACTCATTTTTCTCCCCAGTAGGGACCCAAAGTCATTCTTATCGCCTTCAAACCTGTGAGAAGAACAAAGAAAATGTACTTATTGCTAAAATAAGAAAATAATTAAACAGCCTACTTCATACAGTGCATAGATCATAATTGTGCTTAATACATGCACGCACAGTAGAAATCAGTTTGTTTTTTGAGTGGATGACCTAGCTGCAATTTGCTTTGTTTGTTCTACCCCCGTCATGGCAGGAGTAGTTGGGACGGTGACTAGTGATTGAGTTGAAGGGTCAAGTAGAGCAGATTCCCTCCAAACTTATCCTTTGTGACAACTGCAATTCTGGTCAGCCATGGCAGCAGGCCCGTAGCTACGGGGTGGGGATGGGGGGCTGGAGGGGCCTGGCCACTCCATGTAAGCCTCCCTTCCCTTTGTAGGGCCCCTCTATTCCCAGGCGATTCCCCCCCCCACAAGACAGTACAAGAGGGAGCAAGTGAGAGAGAGTGGGCAAGAGGAGGAGGGGGCACAGGCCCAGGCAACCAGGAGGCTGGTTGTTGGCCTCCTCTGGGTGGTGGGGCTGGAAGAGCTGAGTCCTCCCATACCCCTCCCCAGAGGGCAGCCTCTCTACCCCAGTGCAAAAAGCCTCATTTCTCTGGCTGCACCACCTGCCTGCGGGTGAAGAGAGTGAGAGGTTTACATGGTAAGAAGTGGAGAGGGAGCGGGCCTGGGCAATCGGGGCTGGTCATCAGCCTCCTCCATGTGGAAGCGCTGAGTCCCCCACGCCCCTCCCAGGAAGGTGGCCTCTCCACCACAGCACAAAAAGCCTTGTTTCTCTGGTGCCGCCACTTGCCTGCTTGCCTGCTTGGGCTGGCTCGGGGTGCTGCAGCGCATCTCTAGCTGCTGCGAGCGGGTGAAGAGAGCGAGTGGAACTGAGCCAGTGGTGGCAGCGGGTGTCTCTTCTGCTGCCGCCTGGCTCGCCTCCAGCACCGGACGCCAGGGAGAGGTTGGGCTGGCTCTTCCACCAGATCCCTTCCACTCTCCCCCAGCCCACCTGCCTTCTACACCACTGCATGCACCAGGGCCTGCGGGCACCTGTTGGGGACCCCAGGAGAAGAGTGCACACTGGCTTTTGCTGCCTCCTCCCCCTTCTTTCCCACCCACCTCCCCATTTTTTGCCTCCTCTTCAGCGACAGGGAGAGAGAGAGCGGGAGAGTGAGAGGAGGCAGCGACAGCAAGAGCAACAGAGAGAGAAGGGGAGAGAGAGCGACAGAGAGAGCACGAGAGAGAGCTGGAAGAAGCAGCCAAGCCCCACGGACCCCTCACCCAAAATTTTATCCCCTGGGCCCCTCCACCCCAAAATTCTGGCTACAGGGCTGCATAGCAGTGGTGAAATGTGCATTTGTATCCACTGTGGACGTGATAATGTTATCAGGCTGAGCTAATAACATTTTTTGTGAGCAGGTCAGGGCTACAAAATGAGCTTGGTAGCAACAGACTTTTTCTTAGAGGCACTTTTATCTTGCACCTCCTTGCCTGGAAGTGTTTCTACTTATTTCAGCGCAGTCTAGCATTACATTCTACAGTAGGAGAGAACTAGATTTTGTAACACCAGGGTCTCTTACATTCTTTGGTAAATTATTCCAGCACTATAGTATATACTGGGGGTGGCCAACGCTCGCCAGATGTTTTTTACCTACAACTCTCATCAGCCCCAGCCATTGGCCATGCTGACTGGGGCTGATGGAAGTTGTAGGCAAAAAACATCTGGAGAGCTACTGTTGGCCACCCCTGGTATATACTAATTTCTGTAACATACATGTAACCTAGCATAGTTTTGACTGCACAGTGAGGCTTGCTTAAGATATTTTTCCTCATGGCTAAATTGGGTAGGTGTCCTCCACTGTGTTACCTTGCCTTACTTTCTTGTGTGTGATCCCAGAAACCCCCAGTACAGATCTGATTTATTGAAAGTCTTTCTTTTGACATATTTGTCACCTGAGATGACCACCTCTCATATTGTCCTTATAATGGACTATTTAAGGATAGTGTTCATGTGAAACACTTATTAAAGACACAGCCCCTACTGAAAGAATACCTTCCACAACCAGCTCTGTTTTTCACAGGAAGCTTGCATTCATCTTTATGCGTTGAAAGAGAATAATTATGCTGCTTCTTACAATGATTACACGTTAGCCCGTCAGTATGAATTGCTATCTATTTAGTAACTACAGTAAGGTTTTTACACCTTTAAACTTTTTATTTCAAATATAAAACTTACAGAATTTACTGCAAACAGTCAACAAAATATACAAATATACTCCTATGACGACTGGTTACAGTAAGGAACCAGAAGGTGATCTGTTCCCCAATGTGCAACTGTATAAGTCTCTGGTGGGGTCTTTACTGCATCTGGCTTGTTGGTCCAGGCCGGACATAAGTTATGCCGTGCACATTCTGTGCCAAAAGAATGCAGAGCCTCACACTAAAGACTGGGTGGCAGCAAAGAGGGTGCTGCGCTACCTAAGTGGCACTTCAGAGCAGAGGCTGTCACTCAGGGTGGGGGAAAAGCTCGCGTTATGTGCTTACGCAGATGCCAGCTGGGGTGATCGACCCTAGGCCAAATCAACAACAGGAGTGGGAGTATTCCTGGGTAACGCTTTATTGCTTTGGAAAGCCGTAAAGCAAGCATTGGTGGCATGTAGCACATGCAAGGCTGAATATGGTTCACTCAATGAGTGTGTAATGAATCTTGAGTGGATGGTACAACTTCTGAAAGATCTGGAGTTACCTGTTAGCCTACCTGTCACAGTCTATGGTGACAATTCAGCAGCGAAGGAGCTGGCTGAGAACCAATGTGTGAAGGGGAGGAGTAAACATATCCTCATCAGGTATCAAAATGTGAAGGAGGCTATTGCCAACAATTTGATAAAGCTGGAGAAATGCACGTCAAAAGAGAATGCTGCCGATATTTTTACAAAATGTTTAACCTCTGATGAGCATGGTAGAATTGTAAAGCTATTGGGCATGCTGTTACCTACGGACTAGGAGGTGTGTCAGTATATGAGTCCATAGTGCACAGCATGGATACAGCATGGTTAGAGCAGGTGCATCTATTATGACAGCTTCTGACAGCTCAGACCAGAGCAACCTTGGAAGAAGGCCGGTTGAAGCTGGATTGTATCTGGGGAAAGCACCTGCTGCAAGTCAGCATATTTGTGGACTGCTATGATTGGCTGACCAATGTATATATGGAGTGCAGTGCCAGACAATATCTCTCTCTTGTGAGAATGAGTTCCTGGCGAAGCACTTTGATCCTGAGTATTGTATATGGTATTCACCGCACCACGTCTGTTGTATATAGTTGTAAATACACTATTTAACACAAGGTGCTGGTGTGTGGCTCATAGTCTTTCCTCGCGTCGACCCGGTGGTTGTTCCCTGTTTCTGCACTCTGCACATGCTCTACCGACAGGTAGCATCAAGTATTTTATCAATGATAAGACATTCTCCAAGAAGTCTTGGATTAGAGGACAATCCCACCAGCAATGTTTGAAAGATCCTGTTTGTATGCAACCTTTCCAGCAAAGTGGATTTGCTTTGTGCTTGGAATGAAATAGCCTTAAAGGTGTTAAATACCATCTAGTCTAAATCTTAAATTGCAATAGTTTAAAATTTAAGGCCAGGGTACTAAAAAGAGAGTTAGACCAAAAGTTAAACCACTGCTCTTCGTTGAAATTCTTTTGACAATCTTTACTCCAAGCATTTTGTTGTTCCACTTCATAATTAGAGATAAAAATAAGAAATATTGCTGATTTGGAAACATTTATTGAGAAGCCTGAAACCTTGCTAAATCCCAATCCCAATCATTAATTCTTGCAAAGATAAACCGAGCTTTGAGCAATAGATAAGAGCATCATCTGTGAAAAAATTTAATTTATGAATTTCATCATTAATTTTAATACCTGTTATAAAGGGGGTCAGAATGAATGACATGCGCCAAAGGTTCTAGAGATATTGCAAAGAGTATGGGTGATAATGGACATCCCTGCCTAGTTCCCCTATACAGATTGAAATTATCTGATCTGAAGTTGTTAACAATAAGTTGAGCTTTGGGTTCCTTATACAGTGCTGATATGATTTTCAGAAAATTAGGTCCAAAGCCCATGACTTCTAGAATCTATTGTATCTCCACTTTATCAAATGCCTTCTTGGCATCCAATGATAACATGACCGATTCAATTTGATGTGATTCACTAAAGTGAACTATATTAAGGGCTCTTTTTATATTATCAGAAATTGATCTATTGGACATAAAACTTGATTGGTCTGGATGTATATAACATGTAATTATTTTATTAAGTCTATTTGCTATTGGTGCTGAAAAAATTTTGAGAACATGATTTAAAATGATGGAGAGCCAGTTTGGTGTAGTGGTTAAGTGTGCGGACTCTTATCTGGGAGAACCGGGTTTGATTCCCCACTCCTCCACTTGCACCTGCTAGCATGGCCTTGGGTCAGCCATAGCCCTGGCAGAGGTTGTCCTTGAAAGGGCAGCTGCTGTGAGAGCCCTCTCCAGCCCCACCCACCTCACAGGGTGTCTGTTGTGGGGGAGGAAGGTAAAGGAGATTGTGAGCCGCTCTGAGACTCTTCAGAGTGGAGGGCGGGATATAAATCCAATATCATCTTCTTCTTCTTCTTCTTCTTCTAATAGGCTGAAAAGATGCTGGCGTCAAGTCCCCAGTGCTGACAATGAGATCCTTTGTATTTTCAAATAGATTCATTTATTGTAGATAGAGTAGGACATATCACTGACGAGTCAGTGAGAAGATTGAACAATGAAGGCAGAGCAAGCATTATACAGATGAACATTAGCCGTTAGCAAACAGCAGTAACATTCAAAACTATAGACTATAAGGTTATAATAACATTGATTTTTACTACAGAGTTCTACAAAGCACACAGGAACCGATAAGAGGCTTGCGAAAAGCATGGAATGGTTAGAGGCTTTGATACCTCATATTCTTCTGAAGACGCAACACAGGACTGACTCAAAAACCAAGGGCTGTAATTCAGCAGGAGCTGTAAACCAAATAAGATGAAAGGATCAGAGACTTGACAGCTGGATCCAATTTGTCCTTTCTTGGTTTGTGGAGAAGAATCATTCTGCCTCAGACCAAGAGCTCGGGATGGTTCCAGTACTCATTATAGTGTTACATAAGTTTGTGATAGGTTGCAAGACTTGGGGTAAAAACTTTTTATACGGTTCAATAGGAAAGCCATCTTTGCCTGTGGCCTTGTTTGATTTTATGCCCATGATGGCATCTTTAACTTCAAGTGGAGTAATTGGAGATAGATTTTATTTACGACAAAAGCCAATATCTTAAACAAAAGTGATAACTATACATCTCCATAAGAACTAACTGTAAAACATGATAAAAGTATTATAACATAATTAAAACTGAAAAATATACAGAAACAGCCATTAAAAGCTACTAGTAATTTTCTCATCCTAAAGGCAAACCAACCAAATTTAGCTATTTTAAGAGTAACTGTAGGATATTTGCCCTCCAAGAGTAATTGGAGAATCTAAAGCCATACAATGGTAATTGGAGAATTTAATATCAAAATTTATGTTTTAAAATTAATCCAAAATATCCCGTTTTGGAAGAGTATAGATTTTGATAAAAGTCCTGAAAGATTTGTGTAACCCCTTTTGAGGTATTAATGATTTCTTCTTTAGGAGAACATAGTGCATGTATTAAAGTGGAGGATCTTTTCTGTGCCATTCTATGTTTTAGTAATTTTACTGCCCTTGGCGTTTTTGTTACATATTTCTGCTTGTGGTATCTCAGATTGTTTTGAATCGCTGAAGTCTCTAGAGCTTCAAGCTTTTTCCTTTCAAAATTAATTTTTTTAAGTAGCTTGTTTTCCCCAAATTTCATGTGTTTTCATTCCATGGTTTTAATGGAGGCTCTAAGATCTGAAATTAATGCTTGCCTTTCTTTTTTGCATTATGAAGAGATGGACAATAGCTTGCCTTGCATTACTGCTTTAAATGAGTCCCAAACCTATTCAGGGGAAACACCACAATCAGAGTTGAACTGAAAATATTCTTGGATTTGTTTTATAATGTCTTTACAAATGCTGTTTTGTTGTAACAATAAAGGATAAAAGACCAATTAAAACCTTTACCATCTGATTGTTGAAATTTTAATCTGCTGATTACCCAAGTATGGTCTGATAGTGCTGTCTCCAAAGTCTGCATCAAAGACTTTGCCTATTAAAGAGTATGAAACAAGAAGATAATTCGAAAATAAACATCATGTACTGCTGAGCAAAAAGTATAAGATCTGGAAGTAGGATTTAGTTGTCTCCATACATCATTAAGATTGTAGGAAAAGTTAAGGTCTTTAAGAACATTTGAGGAAGTAAGATCATGCATTGCCTTGTTAGTTTAATAGGTGTGATCTAAAACTGGATCAGCAGTGAGATTTAAGTCACATCCTATAATTACCTCTCCAGCTTGGAATTCAAAAAGTCTTTTACGAACTCAATTTGGTGTGAATTGGGTGCATATAAAGATGCTATGGTTATTGGTTGTCCATCAAACTCTCCTGAAAGAAAAAGAACTCTATGAGCTGACTAAGAAGTACTTGGTGCTCTTATTGTATATAGTTGTATTGTTTCTCTATTAATTAGTTACCTTATGAATGCTTAGTTCATTAGATTAAAGAGGTCCTATATGTTAAGGCAGTGACTATACATATTGAACACTGAAAACAAAACCTTAACATATTTATCCTGACCTATACACTTATTTAATCTCCTTTTAACTTTCATAGATAGGATCTCCTCACATTTATTAAACTAATAAAAACATACTCAGTTTTCCTAAAGATTAACCTACATGTGTTTGTATTTAACTCAGGCCATTCAAACTTATATAACATTACACAGTCATTCTCAGAAGCACACTAAAAAACATGTTCACTCCTATATCCAGTACTAATAGCTATTTGTGTCATTTTACTATATGATCAAGAAATATACTTAGCAGTCAGCCCAATTCCATACTAGCTATTAGAATATCTAAATAAATTGATTAAATCACCCTTAATTCTTGAAACCTGTAAAGATCCATCAGAAGTTAAAAAAGCACCTAAAACCTGCTTTATAAATTTTATTAAGATCTATAAAACTCAATTGGGTAATCAATAAGTATTTGATGAACTATAAATTATCCAGGAATTATGCTGACTTAACAAACTATCTATTTAAATAAATTATGTTTTATAAAACACTGGATCACACACCTTACATTGATTCATTCTCATACAAACACACGTACACATTCATTCATTCTTTCTCATTCAATTGCCTCTCTTTCATACTCATTCATTACAGAAGTATCTCCAGAAACTAAGCCTATTATCTAAACTTCTTAATACATCTTAAGTAGTTAGGTGGCAATCATAAGTAATTTTGCAGAAATCCAATGTAGATTGAAACAATAATAAGTTTAAGCATAGGATTTAGCTTTGTGCTCCGTCAGGTTCATCTAGCGCTAAAAGTACTTCCTCCTCTTGCTGGGTAAGACACAAATTTAAAGCATTAAGTAAAACTTTCCCTGTAACACCATCAGATGCTTGGAACACATTTACATTCTTTGAACTATTATGTCCAAGGCAGGGTTTCATCTGAATTTGATTTGGCTCTCTAGCAGTTTACTAATCATCGGTCTTAAAAAGCATGGTTTAGCAATCAATTCAGGAGATAAGTCCAAAAGCAGGAGAATGCGTTTTCCATCAACAGAAAGCTCTCAATGTCACACTTCTTTTAAGATGGCGTCTCTCACTGCTGATGAAGTAACCTGGACTAGAATGTCCCTGGGATAACCCCTTCTTGCCAAAGTGATGGAGCCTAGTCTGCAGGCATTTGCCACCAATATATTTGAATTGCCCAACAATATTGACTTAGTTGCCTCCACCTCCTTTGGAAAACCCCAGGATTTCGAATTTTAAAAACACCATCGCCCTTCCAACATGTTTAGGTGTTTGGTAAGTTGCCTTTCTGAGGTCTACAACACTTTAATTTTTTCTTGAAGTGTTAAGGCTAACTCTGATGTATTTTCAGCTATCTCAGATGTCGCTTTTAACTCTGCAGGGAGAGTGTCCAGTTTAGTATTAACCAGAGCTAGATATTCAGCCATCAAAGACTGAAAAAAGGCGCACATGTTGGATTTAAGAGGCCCTTCCTGGCGTGAAGGTCTGGGCGAACCATATGAAGAAAAGAAAGATTTTACTGATTCTGATGACTTCGCCACTGATTTAGCTGCTGCTTTGAAGTTTCTTCCCATACTCTCAGAGTCTGAAATCATGTCCACCACGTTTTGTGAACGATTTGCCAGGGGAGATGGTCAGAGCCTTCTTAAGATGCGTCCACCATCTTTGAGCGATGCTCCACCCCTCAACTACGCTAGTTTTACTGCGGAACAATAGATTTCTTAAGGTTATTGTCAGGTTAAAATACAATTAAAGGGGAAGATGAATGTGTATAGAATATCTATTTCAGTACCATTAAAATCCCATTTTCTTTCTTTAAAAAAAGTTTGCTCTTGCAGAGTACATTTTGCATCTTTTGAAGATTATGGTTATGTCTAGCTTTCAAAAATGAATTTACATCTGGCTTTCCCCCCAATCCTGGCCTGTCAGTCAGCTGTACTGCATTTTGAAAAGATCTACAGTTCCCTCTAAAGGCACTAACATTTGTTTAGCTACAATAGAGTTGTCCATTAAAATGACAAGGGGTGGGGAGATACTCAGCATACTATGCTCACAATATGAGGTATAATAGATAACATTCATAATAGTCTGGCACCTTTTCAGGGACTATTTGTTCTGAAAATAGATCACTATGTCCTTTCAAGTAAAAACAGCTTTTCTTTGTGAAGCTAAAAAGAAGGGAATGCATTATCTTTGAATATTGCTATTTCTAAAGGGGCAGGAGGTAGGAATCCTGACCACTGTCAGAATGAAGAGTTGTTGAATTTGGCACTGGTATTCAAATTTTAGCTTTTATATTATGCGCACAAAGTCAGTATTGTATTGTACTTTGTCTACTTCACACAAATGAAGGGTGAATCATATAAAACACTTGTTCATCATATACTCCAAAATGAAAGCATGTTTATGAAATCAAGATTAATTGCTTTCAAAAGTTCTGTTAAAGGTTGGGACAGAACCAGCATAAAGGTATTAGCGCTGTCATCTTGCCCCCTCCTGCAGACACTGAGAGCCAGAGCAACAGCTGTCTTTGATGTTATATTTTGAAACTCTTTAATAGTTTTTTTGTGTCACTTTAGTGTAGTGTGAGAGAGAACAGAGCCATGTGGCTTACATAGCAAAATATTGATGACAGAACCAAATGTTGTAAAACATCCCCCCTGCTGAATTCCACCCCCTCCCATCAACAAAGTATTTTTAAAGGTTATTATAGATGAGTTAGGAAATTATAGATGAGTTAGACTATAATCTATCCCAGGTAATTTAGAAGAAACTGTTATTAAAGAAAGAATTATAAAGCATATAGACAAATTAAGCCTGCTGGAAGAAATCAGCATGGCTCCTTTAAAGGGGAGTCCTGCCTCATTAATCTGTCAGTTTGAGAAAATTAACAACCTGTGGAATAATAGATTATATGCTTGGACTTCCAGAATGTTTTTGACAAGTTACCTCAACAAAGTACCTGAGTAAACTCAATAGTCATAGGATAAGAGGACAAGCCCTCAGGGATTACAAACTGGTTAAATATGAGGAAGCAGAGAGGAGGAGGATTGTTATTATTCATTTGATTTGTTAACCATCCTATCCCAGCTCACACCAGACTCTGATGTACAAAGGAATCATAAAACCGTAAAACAATGTACAGAAGATTAAAATTCAATATAACAAGGTTGATAAAAAATGGGAAAAACAAGATTAAAAGAAGACTAAAATGGAGTCCTGTAAATTTTCTATCCCAGTTCTGGATTACCTGGTCACTTTCTGGGCAGGGGAGAGGGAGCACAAAATCAGAAATTATGGGAGGGGGAAGGAGAGAGGGTGCCAGCCAGTAGAGCTGACTGTCCTCATCCAAAAGCCTGGTGGAACATCTCTGTCTTAAAGGCCTTGCAGAATTGCATAAGATCTTGCAGGACCCGATGGTATTTGGCAGAGTTCCACCGGGTCAGGGCCAAGACTGAAAAGGCCCTGGCCCTGGTCAAGGACAACCGGACATCTCTAGGGCTAAGGTTCACCATCAGGCAATTATCTGCAAAGCTCTCCTGGGGACATGCCAAATGAGACAGTCCTGAAGATATGTTTGTCCCAGACTGCTCAAGGCCTTAAAGGTCAATACCAAAATTTTGAACCTGACTTGGTACTCCACTGGAAGCTGGTGTATATGTGCTGTCAGGTTAAATATGTGCTGACAACCACAGATAGTCTTTTTGGTGATTGTGTCCCATTTATGGAACACTCTCCATGGATAGATTAATGTGGCAAATTGTTATCCTTTAGGCATTAAAATGAAAACAGTGTTATATGCTGTAGCATTAAATTGATAACATACTTTGTTAATCTCTTTGGTGTGTGTCTAACCACCTGAGGGAGACTGGTGGAAATCACTGCTGTGAAGTGGCCAGTGGAAAAAGATCTCTAGAGGAGGGAGGACGTCATTCCAGCTGCATGGTTGGATACTTGTCACTGTGCCTGGTTTTAATGCTGTGTTTCAGATTTACTCATCTTTATTGTGAATGTTTTAATATAGTGCCTTGGATCTTGCTTAACTGTTATAATATTTGAGAGCCACCTTGAAGGCTTATTAAATGCAAACGTGGGGGAGTAAATAAAAATCACTAATTCTTTTATCAACTTGCCATGCAGATTTTGTATGAGTGTGAAATGGCACAGAACAATATGTTGATCTGAACTCACTATCCTCCCTTGGGAGATATAAGAGTATGTCCCACTAATGTGCTTAGTTGTCATGGGTAGTTTTTTGTCTTGTTAATAAAAATCCTGGTTGATTTGAAAGAGACCTCGTGTATATATATATATATATCTTGCTAAAGCCAATGAATTGCAAGAGGGAAAGCAGAATAACAAAAATCATTTAAAGACATGCAGTCACATCTGTTGTGACACAAGCCCTCTTACTAATTTATTGAATCCCCCTGAACCCCTGCCAGGCTCATCTGTTCAGGAGGCTCCAGAAGCTATCATAAGTGGAATCTGAGTTGGTATTTCTCCATTTTGAAAGAAGGTTGTTGCCACCCAGACTTTATTTATCAAATTTATATAAGAACATAAAAGCCCTGTGGCACAGAGTGGTAAAGCTGCAGTACTGCAGTCTGAGCTTCCTGCTCATGACCTGAGTTCAATCCTGGTGGAAGCTGGGTTCAGGTAGCCGACTCCAGATTGACTCAGCCTTCAATCCTTCTAGGGTTGCCAAGTCCAATTCAAGAAATATCTGGGGACTTTGGGGGTGCAGCCAGGAGACATTGGGGGTGGAGCCAGGAGCACGGGTGTGACAAGCAGAATTGAACTCCAAAGGGAGTTCTGGCCATCACATTTAAAGGGACAGCACACCTTTTAAAATGCCTTCCTTCCATAGAAAATAATGAAGGATAGGGGCACCTTCTTTTGGGGCTCGTAGAATTGGACCCCCTGGTCCAATACTTTTGAAACTTGGGGGGTATTTTGGGAAGAGGTACTAGATGCTATACTGAAAATTTGGCACCTCTACCTCAAAAAACAGCCCCCCCAGAGCCCCCGATACCCGCGGATCAATTCCCCATCATTCCTTATGGGAATTGTTCATGGAGGTGCATAATGGCTGTGGGGGTGGGGCTTCCCCCGCCGGCCAGCTGGCTGGGGGAGGGGGGAAAGCCTGTAAAACCAGGGGATCCCCCGCTGGGACCTGGGGATTGGGAAGCCTACATCCTTCTGAGGTTGGTAAAATGAGTACCCAGCTTGCTGGGGGGAAAGTGTAGATGACTGGGGAAGGCAATGGCAAACCACCCCGTAAAAAGTCTGTCGTGAAAACATTGGGAAAGCAACGTCACCCCAGAGTTGGAAATGACTGGTGCTTAGTTGGGGACTACCTCTCTAGAGGCCTACCTGTTTTTGGCTGCACAGAGACCTCCACTTAAAAGAGCAGCTTTGAAACCAGACAGGTGCATGCTGTGGGAGGGAAACAGGCTTTTATGAACAGCAAGGCTTCAGAGAGAAGACAATCCTGCATTCTGGGCTAATGCTGAGTCCAAGGGCTTTTTTTCTAGAAAAAGCCCAGCAGGAGCTCCAGGAAGCCGCGTTATAATGCAACTCAGTCCCACAAGCCCAGCTAGTGAGCTGGGCCCCAGGAAGCCAGTGCAGCCTGGCCCCGAGGGCCTGGTCAGTGAGCCAGGCCCCAGGAAGCCACAGCACAGCACAGAAGCAAAAAAAAATGTCTTCAGCTTCTCTGCCATTACTAAAAGGTAATAGGGAAATGACAGAGAATCTGAATACTGGGATATTACAGACTTCCCAAGTACCCCCACAGTAGCAGGGAGGGTATAATGAATGTGGGTACTCAGCCAAGGAACCCACTAGTTAGGATAGAAACAGGCAGGTGCAGAGCACACCTGTTGATGGTGTTTGGGGTTTTTTTTACTCTATACTTGGATCTGCAGTACACCCATCTGCTCACAGACCCCCTCCCCATGGCTGATACATGCAGCCAGTACCTGAAAGACTGATGGAAAGGCAGGCATCCCCAGACTTCTGAGGGGGACTCCCCAAAGTACCACAGCAGCAGGAAGGGTGTAATGGATGTGGGTAATCAACCAAGGCACTCACTAGCTAGAGCAGAAACAGCCAGGTTCAGAGCACACCCACTGATGGAGGTGTTTTATTTAACTCTGCTTTTGGGTCCAGGAGCACACCCATCCACTACAGTGAATACTTCTATTCTGGAGATAAACAGAAATAAATCAGAACAGCAGACCAGAAATCCCCAGGGTTTGGCAGGGACTCCTCACAATGACACCATAGTAGCTTGGAGGGCACCCCAGTCATGCACTATGAGGAAAGAAGCTTGCCCAGAACACTCAGGGCCAAACACAAAGATCCCCTGGTTACAGCCTACCCCTAAGTGAAATTTCTGGATGGTTCTTCACCATTAGCAGAAAATATTGCATTGATAAGAGATCATCTGTTGTGATCATGAATTGTACAAATGGAAAGGGGTAGTCAAATGGGCTTGCTTGTACAGGCAGATGTTTGTAGAGGTAGATGTTTGCTGAGGTGGATGTCATTCCATTTGGTAGCTGTTGTGCTATGAGGTAGCTGTTGATTGGTTTATGAGATAGGTGTTTCAATATGAGGTAAATGTTATCTGTGTTGGCTGTAGAACAAGTCCAACCCCACCTGGCAGAGGTGGTCATCTTCCCACCCAAGCACCAAGGGCATAACCCATGGGCCACAGAGAGGAGACGGAACGGAGGGAGGGGACACATGGGGGGACAACACTGGGAGGCCTGGCTCTTACTCCAGCAGATCCAGAATGAAGTGGCCCTGGAGGGGGAGAATGACCTTCAGGGTTGAGAAGGACTACCAATTGGAAGAACATCCACTTGCTCTGCACACTGGTGGGAGGGCAGGAGAGAGGATTCATGGTCACACAAGAGAGACCTGCCCAAATTATAGCCATGCATGACTAGTATTTGAGGGGATCACCCAAGTTCACCATCACCTCTGCTGAATCGTCCACCATGGCATATCTGGCCTCCCTGCCACTGCTGCTGACTTTTCATCTCACCACTGACAACCATTAGTGGGGCTTCTGCCCAGCTGGGCTCTTTGAGATTGTGGCTCCTCCTCCTCCCCCAGCTTCTTCCACCTACTGATCTTTCTGACCATGTCTGATGGCTCAAAGCCTCTGCACTTCTCTGCAGAACTCACATTTCCACTCCATGACCTCTGTGTTACAAAGAGCAATGCTGCCTTTGATATGTGAGTCACAGATGCAGGCCAGCTTGTATTCCCATGCTTTGCAGAGAGGGTGCAGCCTAGTGCAGATGTCTGCCTGCAACCTCTCTACCAAGTCCCAGACCCATGAGAGTACAGCTGCCCCCCTGGGGCCCAGCTGCAGTGCAGAGGCCAGCACCCTGACCAGTCCTCAAATCAGGAGTATGACTTGCTCCAGTCTGGTCATGTGGGCACACAGCATGTTAGTTGCATACTGGAAAGGCTTCAGGACATGCCCTATTTGAGAGAGGATCAGGCAGTCATTTGAGCTGATGCTGAGCTCCTCTTCACTGTGCAGGATGGTCATGGAGGTGATGGCATCCTGCGCCGTGCTCTTCTGCTCCACGAAATGCTCTGTTCTCACCATTGTCAGCATGGTACTGGTCTCTGTGACCACATAGTCATGGATGATGTTGCTGCCACCCAACCACTCAAGCTACTCTGAATCATGGTGGAGATGTTTGCTGCCATGTGGTCTGTATCCATTCCCTGCATATGTCTGATGGCTCAGAACCACTTTGTAGCCAGTTGGCAGGACTATCCCCTCCTGGGGGCCTGGGCCTGACAGTTTGGACAGTTAGGTCTTCTGGTTGCCACTAGTGGGCATTGAGGGACTGGTGGCTATGCTGCTGGCTACTCCAGAGGTCTGCAGTGAAATGGATGGTTCGGCCTTGTGTTCTGAAGGGCTAAGCCTTCACCAGCGCTACCACAGAGTAATGCATGGCAGTCAGGACTTGCCAGCTTATGGTCCTGTTATGTCTTGAAACGTAAGCTAATGTACCGCATGGCGATCGCTACAGAGGCGACCAAGGGGAACCCACTGGTCCCCAGATGTAGCTCGCTAGACACTCCGCCCATCAAGATCTGTGGCGGGAAGTTTGACTGGCCAGGATTGGACTGGTCAGACTGGGGGGCAGTTCCGGAGAATGTATATAAGCGGGACCCAGCCCGCGTGTTCTCTCTCTTGTAATGTACTACCTAATAAAGCATGTTGCCTACAACTCGTCTCGTCACTCAGTACATTACAGTGGCAACAAGGATGGGATACTAGGCAGGTAACTCCCGAAGAGGGACTTCGCGGACATGGCCGGAGACGAAGAAGGCAACCCATCTAGGAAGACGGAAGCACCCGCCACCGCAGCCACCATGGCTAACACGGGCGGAATGACGGGTCATCTCGAAGAGTTCAACCCCACTAAACCGGAGAGGTGGGAGACCTACACGGAGCGGGTCGATTGTTACCTTTGAGCAAACATGATAATGGACAACAGCCGTAAGAGAGACGTGCTCCTGAGCGTCTGCGGAGAGGCCACGTTCGAGATCGCCAAGGGTCTCTCGGCCCCCGCAAGGATCACAGAGAAGACGTACGAGGAGATAGTCTGACTTCTCACTGGGCACTTCTTGCCCCAACCCTCAATCATTGCCCGCCAATTCCTCTTCCACAAGAGGGACCAAAGGTGGGAGAGACGGCAGCCGAATACCTGGCTGCTCTCCGCCAAATTGCGGGAAATTGTAGCTTTGACAAGCTAGAGGAGGCCCGGAGGGACTGCTTCGCACGGGGCCTGAGGGACGAAAGTCTACAACAAAAGCTCTTCACAAAGGAAGAGCCTTCAACGAGGCTGCCGCATTCGAGAGAGCCACTAAAGCTTTCCACAACCCACGGGCAGAAGCCGTCCACCAGGAGGAGATGGTGCAGAGCCACCCAGAAAAGGAGGAGGCACACCAGCTACGCCGCCAACCAGGGATGGGGCCGAGAGCGACCCAGCGGCCATGAGCGACCAAGAAAAACCAGCCACCACCAAGTGCGCCAGCTGCGGGAACCCACACGAGCGTCAGGACCGCCCCTATCGCAACGTGGACTACAGGAACTGCGGGAAAAAGGGCCACATTGCGCGGGCTTGCCGGGCCAAGGCCACCCACAGACACCAGTCCACCAACCAAGACTCGACCAAGGACTACTCGACTGCCTTGACCAGCCTGCAGGTAATGAACTTGCCCAGCAATACCCCCGACAAAGTCAAAGTATCGATCAGGATCGAGGGCAGCCCCTGCCTGATGGAACTGGACTCGGGCTCCTCCATCTCCATAATTTCGGAGGAGTCACTAAGAAAACTGTGCCCACATGGCCGGCCCAGGCTGCAACCGGCTGGCTTCATACTACGGGACTTTCAAAAGAACCCCGTATAGATTCTGGGATGGGCCACGGTGAGGGTGGAGTTTAAGAGCTTTAGGGGGAAACTTGATATACTTGTGGTCAAACGCCAGCTCATCACACTGCTGGGCCTTGCCTGGTTTCGACCATTTGGGATTCAGATCATGGAAGTGCAGCAGCTGGGGATGCAGGGGTTCAAGCACGTGTGCCAGGAATTCCCAGAGGTATTTGATGGGGCCCCAGGGTGCTACAAGGGCCCTCCCATATCCTTACCCCTTGACCCCCACATGCGACCGATACGGCTGAAGGCCAGGCGGGTCCCGTTCGCTCTGAAGCCCAAAATTGAAGCAGAGTTGGACCATCTCACAGCCCAGGGAGTGCTGGAACCGGTTTCCTACACCACATGGGAAACCCTGATAGTTACCCCAGTGAAGCCAAATGGGGATGTGCGCATATGCACCGATTACAAGTGCACCATAAACAAGGCACTACAAGACAACCCATACCCCGTTCCAGTAGTCAGCCACGTTTTGGCAGCACTAGCGGGGTCTAAAATTTTTGGGAAGCTGGACTTGGCCCAGGCGTACCAGCAGCTCCCAGTGGACGCCGAGACGGTGGAAGCCCAGACCATAGTGACCCATAGGGGAGCGTTTAGGGTGTGGTGATTGCAATTTGGGGTGAGTGTGGCTCCAGGGGTCTTTCAGAGCCTGATGGATTCTCTCCTCAAAGGGATCCCCGGGGTGCAACCATTTTTTTACGACGTTTTGATCGCCGCATCGGACGCGGAGGAGTTCAGCAGCCGTCTGTGAGAGGTACTCCGCCGATTCCAAGCGGCCGGACTGAAAGTCAAGCGGGAAAAGTGTTCCCTCAGGGTGCCAAGGGTGGAGTTCTTGGAGTTTGCGGTGGACGCTGCAGGGATCCACCCAACAGCCGACAAGACCAAGGCCATAGTGGATGCCCCAGCCCCCACGTGCAAGGCAGAGCTACAAAATTTCTTGGGGTTATTAAATTTTTATCACTCATTTTTGCCCCACAAAGCGACCATAGCAGAACCCCTCCATAGGCTCCTAGACAAAAAAGCCCCGTGGGTCTGGGGAAAGAAGCAGGCAGCCACTTTTCAGGCGGTCAAGGGGCTCCTCGTATTCAATAACGTGCTCCACCATTTTGATGAAGCCCTGCCGGTGATCTTAGAGTGTGATGCGTCACCGTATGGGGTGGGCGCCATCCTGAGTTACCAACTACTGGACGGGAGGGAGGTCCTGGTAGCCTATTACTCCAGGACCCTGACCCCCGCAGAGCACAGCTATGCCCAGATTGATAAAGAGGCATTAGCAATCGTGGCGGGGGTGCAGAAATTTAACGACTACCTGTACGGTAGACGTTTTACGATCGCCACGGACCACAAGCCGCTCCTGGGACTCCTCGCCCCAGACCGCCAGATGCCACAGATTCTGTTGCAGCACGTCTTGCAGTGGAATCAGTTCCTAAACTCTTATACATATGCCCTGGTCCACCGCCCGGGCAAGGCGATGGGACACGTGGACGCCCTCAGTCACCTGCCGCTGCCCTCCATAGATCCAGCCCCAGCCCACCATGTGATGCTCATTGAAACGCTACCGGAGAGACCCCTCCATGCCGCCAAGGTAATGAAGGCCACGGAGCGGGACAAAATACTTGCGCCGGTGCTTGACTGGGTGGGAAGGGGATGGCCCGAGGGAAAACAGGGCGAAGAATTCAGGGCATTCACAACATGCAGGGAAGAACTGTCCACTCACAAGGAATGTCTTTTCTGGGGAAGCAGGGTGGTGGTTCCCCCCCCCCCATTGCTGAAACAAGTGCTGGAGGCCCTACACGAAACTCATCCAGGAATTGTATGGATGAAGGCCCTAGCACGCAGCTATGTATGGTGGCCAGGGATGGACGAAGAGATCGAGGGGTGGGTTCGAAGGTGCCAGGCCTGCCAGGAGTCCTGGCCCGAACCGCCCAGCACCCCTGTCCACCGTTGGGAAGCCCATAGGAGGCCGTGGTGTAGGTTACACATTGACTTTGCGGGGCCATTTCAGGGCCAAACATTCTTCATTCTGGTGGACGCTTACACCAAGTGGTTGGAAGTTATCCCCGTAGTTTCAACCTCAATGGCAGCGGCAGTCCGGGCGTTGCGCAGGGTCCTTTGCACGCACGGAATTCCCGACACCATCATCTCAGATAATGGGACCGTGTTCACCTCCCGGGAATTCTGGGAGTTCTTGCAGAGATATCTAATACAACACATACGGTCCGCCCCCTTCCATCTGGCCACCAACGGCCAAGCGGAGCGGATGGTGCGCACCACAAAAGAGGCCCTGGGATGCATAGTGCAGGGGGACTGGGACCACCGCCTGGCTGCCTTCTTATTTGATAATAGAATCACACCCAACCCAGTCACCGGGGTGAGCCCAGCCGAGCTGTTAATGGGAAGGAAGCTGATCACAAGGTTAGACCCGTTGCACCCTGACCGGGCCACCGACCTCTGCAGTTCCCCCGAGATCAGTGAGACGGCTAGAGGGTTCTTCCCTGGGGATCCAGTGTACGCAAGAAATTACACAAGCAACCCCGAGTAGCTACCGTGCCGGGTGCTACGAATAACCGGGTCCCGCCACTACGACGTCTCAACGGAGGGGGGGCACATCCTGCAGAGGCATATAGATCAGATGCGCCGCCGCACGTTGCCGGAAGAGCCGGCTGTAGTAAGGAATGGGGATGAAGCAACAGCCGCAACCACACCGAGAGATACCCCATTCATGCCAACCGCTCCAACCGCATGGGCGGATGAGCAGCACCAGGGTGGGGGCAACCCCCCAGGAGTAAGGATACCAGAAGGGCAACAGGGGTCAGACAGCCCCATGCCGGCATTACGCCCACGCAGGAAAACTGCCGGCCCGTCCGCCGCAGCAGCCATGGCTCCGTCAGCCCCGGTGGCCGCTCCTACTCCACTAGTAACTCCACGGAGGTTGACCAGGGAACACAGGGCCCCAGCATACTTGCAAGACTATGTGTCCTGAACTAGGGGGGGGGGAGTGTTATGTCTTGAAACGTAAGCTAATGTACCGCATGGCGATCGCTACAGAGGTGACCAAGGGTAACCCACTGGTCCCTGGATGTAGCTCGCTAGACGCTCCGCCCATCAATATCTGTGGTGGGAAGTTTGACTGGCCAGGATTGGACTGGTCAGACTGGGGGGCAGTTCTGGGGAATGTATATAAGCGGGACCCGGCCCGCGTGTTCTCTCTCTTGTAATGTACTACCTAATAAAGCATGTTGCCTACAACTCGTCTCGTCACTCAGTACATTACAGGTCCTAAGAACATAAGAACATAAGAGAAGCCATGTTAGATCAGGCCAATGGCCCATCCAGTCCAACATTCTGTGTCACACAGCGGCCAAATATATATATATATATACACACACACACACACACACACACACACATACACACTGTGGCTAATAGCCACTGATGGACCTCTGCTCCATATTTTTATCTAACCCCCTCTTGAAGGTGGCCATGCTTGTGGCCGCCACCACCTCCTGTGGCAGTGAATTCCACATGTTAATCACCCTTTGGGTGAAGAAGTACTTCCTTTTATCCGTTTTAACCTGTCTGCTCAGCAATTTGAACCTGCTGTTAGGGAAACTGCTCTCAAAATGAGATTGGGGAATTAGATTGAGAGACAGCTGGCCCAATCGGAATCTTTGTTATCTGTGTATACCAGGCTCAACCATTCAGATAGTCAATGCTCAATAAACTGGAGTAAAATCAATTGTAATTTATTTGGAAAAATAGTTCTTTCACACAAGGTACAAAAACAATCACACATTCACACAGGTCTAAAGAAATATAGAGAGATCGATAGGGGAACATAGAAGGATGGACATACAGGGTGATACTACCTCTCGCAGACTCCAAGGAAGACTCCGATGGCGATGAATGAGGGAATGGGGGAATGGGCCCGAAACTGATCAGGAATCGGGGATGGATCTATACAGCGGGCAAGGGGGGTTGCTGAATAGAGAGCACACCTGTGGGTAGCTAGTCCACGGGTTATATATGGTCACCTTAGCCCTGAGGGGATGGGAGGTGACTGGGAGTGGTAATGGGAGGTTCCGCTGATGACCAAGAAGGCTGGACATCGGCTGGACCAATGGTGAGTCCATGGCGACACCTGATTGGGTGTATGCTACAACCAATGAACATCACCTTCATCCTGGGCATCCTGGAAACTTCCAAGTGGCGCCAGGACCTGGGGCGGCTCCATTGATATTTAGCATGGAAATGGTCGGGTGATTGGGATGAAAGGGGACTGACTGGGAAGGTGACAATAGGGAATCAAATATGTGCCTAGGTATTCCGGTGTAGACAAAAGGGCTTGGAGGTAGCTGGAGAGATTCTTGCTCTTTCTCATTACCCCCCTGTGTGAGGACTGTTGCTCAGGATATTGCTTAGTAATCAGGATCAATGGTTGAGCCATTAATCCATTTATAGACTAGATAGGTTGCTTGCGGGCTAAGAATGACTCAAGGTGTGTACGTGAGGTTCCCACTCAGAAAGAATGGAGCCCAGCCAGGCAGGAAGATGGCTACATGTGGGGTTAACGAAACACCGTGGCTTCCATGCTTAGTGCTCAGCATCGTTCGCCTGGACAATTCCGTGGCGGTGTAGCCTCCTCCTTGCCATGGCAGACTCCACGCGGTAGCGGGGAAACGTCTGTGTGCGTCTGCAGACACTCTGTGCCTGTCTCAAGCACTGGTATAGTTAGCAGTTGGTACACATGAGTCCCATGTAGTTCCTGGATAGTTTCACTCGCACTCACTGGCCAGGCGGGTGCAAGCTCGCTTCTCCAGGTGCCCTGGCAACCACGTATGTGACGGAGGGGTTATTTCCTCACACTGCTGAAATGGCCTTGGGTCAGCCATAGCTCTGGCAGAGGTTGTCCTTGAAAGGGCAGCTGCTGTGAGAGCCCTCTCCAGCCCCACCCACCTCACAGGGTGTCTGTTGTGGGGGAGGAAGGTAAAGGAGATTGTGAGCCGCTCTGAGACTCTTCGGAGTGGAGGGCGGGATATAAATCCAATATCTTCTATCTTCTTCTTCTTCAATTTCATCGAATGCCCACGAGTTCTCGTATTGTGAGAAAGGGAGAAAAGTACTTCTTTCTCTACTTTCTCCATCCCATGCATTATCTTGTAAACCTCTATCATGTCATCCCTCAGTCGACATTTCTCCAAGCTAAAGAGCCCTAAGCGTTTCAACCTTTCTTCATAGGGAAGGTGTTCCAGCCCTTTAATCATTCTAGTTGCCCTTTTCTGAACTTTCTCCAATGCTATAATATCTTTTTTGAGGTGCGGCGACCAGAACTGCACACAGTACTCCAAATGAGACCGCACCATCGATTTATACAGGGGCATTATGATACTGGCTGATTTGTGAGGTGATTTGTCCTTTGTGAGGTGGCAGAGTACCAGGGAGCCAGGTTGAGCAGCAGCTGGCGAAGGGCTATGTCCTTCACAAGGGAGATACCCCTGTGCTCAGTGTGAGCAGAGGAACAAGATGCCAATCTTCCAACCCAGATGGCAGATGAAATCACTATCAGGAGGGAAGAAGAATATAAAGGCACCAAACAGCTAAGCCCCTGTGCTTGGTGTGAGCACAGGAACAAGATGCCAATCAAATTAGTTAAACTTCCCAAACCCCAACAGCAGACAAGAACACTAGCTGGGGAGGTGGGGGGTGGGATATAAAGTCATCCAACAGCTTAGCCCCCTGTGCCTGGCATGAATGCAGGAACAAGACTCCAATTGGATTCAAGATACCTCCCAAACCCTGATGGCAAACACCATATAAGATCACTAGCAGGAGCAGGGGAGGAATATAAAGACACCCAGTAGCATGAGCACAGGAAGAGCAGACTCAGGTTCCAGAAAACTCCCTAAACCCCCCACAGCAGAGAGCAGATCACTAGTGGTGGTGGTGGTGGGGAGAATAAAAAGGCAAAGCAGCAAAGTCCCTGTGCCAAGTCCCTGTGCTCAGTGTGAGCTCAGTATAGGAAAGGGACTGGTAGTGACAGCAGCTTCTAGGATGCTGAAGTTTAATTTGGAAATACTTTACTAATCACTGAAGATACTAGCTTCTTTGGGAGCTGTCTTGGAGTGAGAATGTGAGACAGAAATGTGGAAAAAAAAATAGAATCATGTGTTACCCTTGTCAAGTGAAAAGATCACTGCTATGGTTTTAAAAAATGTGAACTGGTTATAAAGGCCTATCCAAAGTATTCTTTTTGGTAATTCCTCAACATGTAACAGCACTATGTCTAGTGTCCATGGGATTCAGATGAAGAGGGGCTTCTTGCAGCAGATTAGAAAGCTGTCACTTGAGGGAATTGACAAGACTTCAGACTTCCTAAAAATTGACAAAATTAATATACAGCTCTGTAAGAGTTAGAGCACGCAATTTCCAATTTGTGTGTGCACTTCTGTTTATCAACAAAAGTCTTTGGAAACTTTGGTAAGTCCTTGGGAAAAGGCATATTGTCTAATGTGTTTTTGCTAGTATGTGTGGTTAAATATGACTATATGACTATTTTCATGTAAGAATGGAGCACAGATAATCCAATTTAAAGAAAAAAACAAAGAAAGGTAAATGTAATATCTAAAAGTATGTAATGAGTAGATGTGAAGGAAATGTTTCTTAAGAAAGGTATATATGTTACAGTGAATTCCCAAAATTTGGTGAATGTAAACATTCACATGTGCATTCTAACAATCCCATCTGAAAATTTAGAAATACACTGTTGATTATTGACAGTCACCTGTTTCCATCAACATTCTCTACAGTATGGCCCCAAATGAAAAAATATGTATCTGTTTTTAGGCACATACAAAATGGATTGTCACAGATTACTGCAATTCTCATGCTATTATATTGCTTATCAGATGTCTCATTCTAGTGATTGCACTGACTTACAGTGTGTAATCCATCTTGAGTCTCAGTGGGAAAGGCAGGCTATAAATAAAATAAATATTCATATAACATGCAATAGCCCGTAACACATATAACGTTCTTTAACATATATAAAACAAAATTCCATTTGCCTTTAAACAGAATTTAACAATGCAGCAATATGTGAGGAGGGGCAGATAGCCCTTTTTAAAGCTGTTCTAGACTGAATAATAATATTAATTTAGAAGTGGGCTTTAAAATTAACAGAATTAAAAGGGAGGTTGTAGCCAATGCGTATGTGAGAGAGAGTTTAAATGAAGCAAAAATTAAGACTTTAAGAGAGCCTTTTCGTTAAAGAGAATGTTACCACCATAAAAGCAGGATTGAGATTTGGAAACATCCTGGGTGGAGATCAGATATGTTTGAAAGAGAAAAGAAGAAGTCTGTTGGTAAATTAAGATGGGGGTTGCTTTAGTGGATGATTGACAGTATCAGCCTGCAAATAATGATGCTGCTTGTGTAATGTTTACAAAAATTCCTCCTGCTCTTTTCAAATCATTATTCGAGTAATCAGTGAACCACAGAGCAAGATAAACACTTGTATGGAATCAATTTAATTTTTAACTTAATTTTTTCTTTTATGATTAAAGAAGAACAAACACCTGGTTTTCCTTACATGACATCAGTAGTTTCAGCAGCAAAGACGGTTATTTTTTCAATTAATGAGAATTTTGTTGCCAAGGAATTAATCTGTTTTCCTGTCTCATGAAAAAAGAATCCCTCCAACAAAATGAATTTCTCTGCAGGATTAATTACAGAAAATGCAAGGAAACTTCAGAGGCTCACGAATATTTCCAGCATTTGCTCCTCTTTGAGTTAACTAGGAGAGAGTGACATTGAGAGAAAAAGATGGCTAATCTTCACTCTAGCAAAACAAGATAAAAAAGAGTCTATGGACCTTCTAGCTGGCAGTTATGATCCTTCCTAGGTGAAACAGATAAAGCTATTCTAGTGCCTCTTGTTTTCAGATTGACACTGCCTGTGCTTGAGTCAGTAATGGGTGGCTTCAGAGCTGAAATCTTTACTAATTACCCTGTGCTGTAATACTGATGGGTCATCTCCACTAGATTATTCCCTTGCTTTGACTTGTGCCTATTATAGAAATTTCTACAGCTGAACTTAAAGACAAGAGTTCAAATAATTAAGTATATCCTGAAGTTCATAGCTCTGTACATCCTTCTTCTCTCCTCCATTTTATCCTCACAACAGCCCAGTGAGGTAGATTAGGCTGAGAGTGTGTGACTGGCCAAAGGTCACCCAGCATACTTCCATGGCAGAGTGGGGATCCAAGCCTGAGTCTCCCTGTTCCTATTCTGACACTCCCGTTCACCACACTGTAGGATGTAACCAAGAAGAGGAGATTCAGGGACGTTTTCAAGAAATATTAAGGGTGAGTTTCCTACAAAGTAACTAAGGAAGAGGTTATTCATTATTGACAATATTCCTTTTCTTTCTCTCTAGACCCCCTCTCCCCTGCAAAGGTCCCATAGTTCATTATTTCCATGAGCCAGTTTGGTGTAGTGGTTCATTATTTCCAAGAGCCAGTTTGGTGTAGTGGTTAAGCGTACGGACTCTTATCTGGGAGAACCGGGTTTGATTCCCCACTCCTCCACTTGCACCTGCTAGCATGGCCTTGGGTCAGCCATAGCTCTGGCAGAGGTTGTCCTTGAGAGGGCAGCTGCTGTGAGAGCTCTCTCAGCCCCACTCACCTCACAGGGTGTCTGTTGTGGGGGAGGAAGGTAAAGGAGATTGTGAGCCGCTCTGAGACTCTTCAAAGTGGAGGGCGGGATATAAATCCAATATCTTCTTCTTCTTCTGTCATTGTTTAATAAAATAGCTTCTGCCATTTTCTGCAATAAAACATTGGGGTCTTGGCTGTAAGAGGTTATCAGAAATATTTGCCCACTTTCAAGAGCTGGGATACCAAGCAGATGTTTGGCAGAATAATGACAACACATTTTAATTTCAAGGTCACCCAGCATACTTCCAAGATGGGCTGAAGCTGAACCCAGCGAAGACAGAGGTTCTCTGTGTGGGTCGTGGCGCTCTGGGGAGGGAAATATCTCTCCCGACCTTTGACGGTGCGCCGCTGAAGGCGGCGCAGCGGGTAAAGAGCTTGGGTGTTTTACTGGAGTTTTCATTATCAATGGAGGCCCAGATAACAGCCACTGCCAAGTCAGCATTCTTTCATCTGAAGCGGGCGAGGCAGTTGGCCCCTTTCCTAGAGCGCCGGGACCTAGCAACGGTGATCCATGCGACGGTCACCTCAAGATTGGACTACTGTAACACCCTCTACATGGGGCTGCCTCTGTGCCGGACCCGGAGATTGCAGCTAGTGCAGAACGTGGCGGCCAGGCTGCTGCTTGGCCTCCCAAGATGGGAGCATATACAGCCGGGGCTACGCGAACTGCACTGGCTGCCGATTGTATACCGGGTCCAGTACAAAGTGCTGGTGATTACCTTTAAAGCCCTATATGGCTGAGGACCGACCTACCTGAGGGACCGTCTCTCCCCGTATGAGCCCCAGAGAGCACTGAGGTCAGTAGGTAAAAACAGATTGACCACCCCTGGGCCAAAAGAAGTTAAACTTCGGACTACCTATGCACGGGCCTTCTCTACCGCGGCCCCTTCCTTGTGGAATCAACTCCCAGAGGAGGTGCGGGCCCTGCGGAACCTTGATCAGTTCCGCAGGGCCTGCAAGACCACCCTTTTCAAACAGGCATTCATGAACGGCTGACCAAGTCCACAAAGAAACATCAAAATGGTCCAGTCTGGAGATCCGCCATCATTACACAAACTGACAGGCATAGCGTCGATTAATAACGGTACTGTCAGATCTAACTTAATGTTTTTAGACTTAGTAACTGTTTTAACTAATGTATTAATCGGTTTGGGGTTAATTTAATGTTTTGTTAAATGTATTGTTGTTTTGCTGTTGTTAGCCGCCCTGAGCCTGCTTGGCGGGGGAGGGCGGGATATAAATAAAATTTTACTTACTTACTTTTACTAAGGTCATCAAGTCTAGCCTCCCTGATTTAAGAGTTATTAAACATGTCTTTCTACTATTTGTGGATCTTTCCTATAATATCAGAGAACTTAAGTAGCTAAAACTTGCATCGTTTCTTAAAGAAGGAGCTTTGGGCCTCATTCATATGTTGTTCAAGTTGCTGTCAGTGAACAGAACCTTCCCCTTCTCTTCTACCATGATTGCTGAAATCCAAATCACAGCAATAATATGAGATAGGCTTTCTAAAGAAGTGAGACTGAATGAGGGCCATCTAGGCCTCCCAATTGATGTGGCTACTTCCTATATCAAGCCTTCTTCTACTGGGTTGCAGTTGTAAATTGAGTGCCAGTAGGCAAACTGTTGAATTCACTGAATGCTGCTGTTAGTCATAGCCCTGGCACAGCCCATGGTAGCTGATAAAAACCCTTAGTTGCTACAGGGTATAAAGGGCTGCATGAGAGTCTAATCTGCATTTGTGATTTAGAGTTCAGTGGGTGGTAGTTATTACTGGTCAAATAACCAAGAGTGAAAATTAGGATCTTTACATGAATGTAGGCTTAGAAAGTCAAAGGAGATACTTTCCACATGACCCCATAACCAAAGATTCCAGAGCCTTAAAGATAGAAATGTCCTCAGCAATGGATAACTGCTACAACAAAGATGCATATCTCAAGGCATATCTCTGTGCATTGATAATGTTTAAAGTCGAGGGACTTCCGGGGAAGGAAAGTGCCGAGCTGAGCTGTCTCCCATAACGGAAGCAGGCTGAAACTTTTGTTCGGGGTAGTAGAGGGCAAATTAATGCCTACTGCCTACTTTTCTCAGTGAGAGAAAGGTCCAAGACTTGCACAGAAATTTTAAAGAGATTTACCTTGGCTGAAAGGAAGCCCTGGAGAGGTCTTCTTTGAGGCTTTGAGGGGTCTCATGGAGTCTGCATAGTCAATGTCTGCAAAAGTTCTCAGAGTCATTGATTTGACATAAGCTCGTCAGAATCCTAACCTTCTTGGACATTTCTAAATAAAAAAAAAAGATAATGTTTAAAGTCATACTTCTGAAAGTGGGCAAAAGACTTCTCTGTTATACAAGCAATTGTTTCCAATGTGGTATCATTCCTAGCTCTAATATGTGTGTATAAACAGGAAGTAGTATGCTAAACATATCATCCTATTCATAATCACAATGAGACTATGTGAGCCATTGTTTCTCCAGTTTACCCCATTGATGCTGATTAACACTACTGGAGATAGTGGGCCAACAATTCATTTCCTTTGGCTGTCTTAATATATTATTGCTGTATTTGTCAGATCCAGTAAGAATACCAACATTATTACTAAGCGATCCTAAATAGCTACTTCAGATGGCACTTTTATTGCAAGAGCAGTTCAGAACAACTTTCTTCAGCAGTCTAGGAATTGGTGACAGAGGATTCAGGGTTGGGAAAGACAGAGGACCTGAAGTATAGGAAAAGGGAGGGAAACATACAATGAGTCCCACTATTACAGCACCTCAGTGTGAAATTTATTTCTCAGATTTATATATCAATACCAATAGATGAGCCAAGAGACAAAGGCTGTCTGAGATACATGGAAATAATGAACTATGGGACCTTTGCAGGGGAGAGGGGGTCTAGCTGGAAGAGTTATGAAAATTGCTGGATGAGTAATGGTGACTGAGTTGTTTTTTTCCAAGCTGAAGTGCAAGGATGGGTTGGTAGAGAAGGTCTAATAGGAGCAAAGGTTCAGTCGGTGCTGTGTCTTACTTCTACCTAGAGGGTCAAATGCTTAGAGCCAGCTCTAGTAAGCATCACTGGCCAAGGGATACATTTTGAGCAAGTTGAGACAACTGCATGTTCTCAAACAGTAGTTTTTGCTATAACACACTTTGAGGTAACCAGGTCCTAAAGAAAAGAAGTTGAAACACCGTATTAATAACCAGCTTCTGCTTTCTCACTAATCTCCCTCATAACACTTCCATCTCACCCTCCTTCATTGTAATGTACTGAGTGACGAGACGTGTTGAAGGCAACATACTTTATTGGCGAGTATATCACAAGAGAGAGAATCGCGGGCCGGTTCCCGATTATATATATGCCCCGGAACAACCCTCCGCCTGGCCAGGTCCAATCCCGGCCAGTTTAACTTCCCGCCACAGATCTGAGGATCAGTTAAAATCAGTGACAAAAACTTCCATTTTTGTTATGCGTCTGCATAAGAGAAACCAAATGATTTCCACTCCAATGACAACTCCTGCTCCTTATACCTTCCCACCTGACACTTAGCACTTCAATAATAGTCAGAACACAGGAAAAAAGAAGATTATAGCTTTCTGTTAGTGACACTGGAGTTATGTATGAAAAGCACTTCTATTCAGATCTTCTATTTACACTCACAGCTATCAGAATAAATTAAACTTTGGATTCATAGCTGTGCATATTTACTTATTGGAGAAGCACTCTTGATTTATATTAAAGGTCTTTACTCTCCCTCCCCCAACTCCTAGTTATACAAACTTTAGTTTTGAAATCGGTATTTTTACCCATTTGCAATTTTCAGAAACTGTATGGATTTTTTGTCATATATACATGCAAAACAACAACAAAAAAGGCTTAGGAAATTGTTGTACAAGAGAAAATCTCCATCGCAATAAGCCTTAATTCCAATTCGATTCCAATGACAGTGCAAAAACTGAAATGCACTTTTATTCTGCTACAGTTTTTAAATTATGGTGAACTGCTTTGGTTAAAATGAGAGGAATATTTAAAAATAAATTATATAATGTACAATGCACAACAGTCTATATCAATAACAGTATTTCATTTATAAGAACATAAGAGCAGCCATGTTGGATCAGGCCAATGGCCCATCCAGTCCAACACTCTGTGTCACAGAGTGGACAAAAAATTATATATATATATATATAAATATATATACACACACACACACACACACACACATATATATATATACACATATATATACATACATATGTATATATGTATGTATATATACATATATATACATACATATACATACATATATATATACATATATACACATACACACACACTCACACACACACACACACACACATATATATATATATATACACACACACACACGCTGTGGCTAATAGCCACTGATGGACCTCTGCTCTATATTTTTATCTAACCCCCTCTTGAAGCTGGCTATGCTTGTAGCTGCCACCACCTCCTATGGCACTGAATTCCACATGTTAATCACCCGTTGGGTGAAGAAGTACCTCCTTTTATCCATTCTAACCCGACTGCTCAGCAATTTCATTGAATGCCCACGAGTTCTTGTATTGTGAGAAAGGGAGAAAAGTACTTCTTTCACTACCTTCTCCATCCCATGCATAATCTTGTAAACCTCTATCATGTCACCCCGCAGTCGACGTTTCTCCAAGCTAAAGAGTCCCAAGCGTTT
The DNA here is from genome assembly GCF_032191835.1 of Heteronotia binoei. Lineage (NCBI taxonomy): Eukaryota > Metazoa > Chordata > Lepidosauria > Squamata > Gekkonidae > Heteronotia > Heteronotia binoei. The sequence goes on from NC_083243.1 coordinate 119,552,488, forward strand.
CAACCTTTCTTCATAGGGAAAGTGTTCCAGCCCTTTAATCATTCTAGTTGCCCTTTTCTGCACTTTCTCCAATGCTATAATATCTTTTTTGAGGTGCGGCAACCAAAACTGCACACAGTACTCCAAATGAGACCGCACCATCTATTTATACAGGGGCATTATGATACTGGCTGATTTGTTTTCAATTCCCTTCCTAATAATTCCCAGCATGGCGTTGGCCTTTTTTATTGCAAACGCACAATGTCTTGACATTTTGAGTGAGTTATCTACCTCGACCCCAAGATCTTTCTCTTGGTCAGTCTCTGCCAGTTCACACCCCATCAACTTGTATTTGTAGCTGGGATTCTTGGCCCAAGATCCACAAGTTCAACTTTGAGTTCTTTCAGAACTCTCGGATGTATGCCATCCGGACCCGGTGACTTATTAGTTTTTAATTTGTCTATCAGTTGTAGGACCTCCTCTTTTGTCACCTCAATCTGACTCAGGTCTTTCAACACCACTTCCAAAATTAGTGGTTCTGGGGCGGGCAAAAAGTTCTCGTCTTCCACAGTGAAGACGGAAGACCCTATCTATTTAAACTTTGGTAATAGCACCACTATTTGGTAATAGCACCACTAACTCCTGGAATGTATAAACACACACTAAGGCAAAAATCATGTACAGGATTATTGGTACCAGAAGGCCATAGCACCAGCAAAGTCCTGAAACCCCTTGGGAAACAGAACCAAAGATTCAATTATAGAGGTTAATGTATTACAGAAATTAAAGTAACAGGTTTAGCAGGCGACTGAGGCTCAATCCAGGCCCTAATTCTGCATTATTATGTGTGATCTTGAAAATCAGTAGAGAGCAGGACTTTCAATATTGAAGCTGTGGTTTCCAGGTAAATATGAACTGGAGCATCTGCCCTACTTTATTTTTAGATATCAGCCACTTTTTTTCTTACATTTTTGTCTTGAAATGAACGTAAAAGCAACACAGATTAAACTGTTTTAAAACCAAAATTATCACCAGGTTTTGTAACACTTGGCTTATAGTGTTTCTGATAGGTATGAGCTTTTGATGTTTTGCCTATCCTGCTTCTAGGCAGGAAAGGGATGAAATTTCAAATGTTTTTGAAGGCACGTAATATCAAAATTTCCAATAAAGTGGAATTGTCTGAATTGCCACTTTACCTTTTTTGTTGTTAGCTTGTTTTCCTTTGAAGTTTATTGTAATCAAAAGGATTACAAACTAACCTCCTTAGTCAGAATGACAAATAGTGGTTGAAATGAGGAGGAGGTACTGCAGGATATCAGGGCCTCAAGCTCCAGGGGTCTGTCTCCCTGGGCTCTTTGGTGAACTGAATCCTTCCCTCAGCCGTCATCTTTTGCTTGCAGGCCATCAACTTCCTGGAGTTCAAGTATCCTTTCCTGAGGCATGAAACTTAATCTGAAGTGTCAGAAAACATCCATAAATTGAAAGTTATGGAAGTAAAAATCCCTAATAGCAAAATATATCCTGGATAGTGTAAGTGTTGACAGGAGTTTCCTATAGCAGAATCTGAAAGTTGACAATCAGTGCATTAACTCAGTGGAAGTATGGCAATAAAGGACCTTGGATATAATTGCATGCAGGTCTTTTTTTTTTTTTGAGCAGGAACGCACAGGAACGCAGTTCTGGTGATGTTGTGGCAAGACGTGTGGCCTAATATGCAAATGAGTTCCTGCTGGGCTTTTTCTACAAACAACCCCCTGGCAAAACAATGCTGATGTCTGGGGGGGTGGCCTAATATGCAAATGAGTTCCTGCTGGGCTTTTTCCTACCAAAAAAGTCCTGATTGCATGTACAAAACAAAATAATCATCAAAACTTCTAGCTTATTTTTTCCCTGCCTTAGAAATAATCTGACAGTCATGCAAATATAGGGAATTATACTTCTGAACTTTAAATATCTGTTACATAGCTGCAGGCATCAAAATGATGTACACCAAAATACACTGTAATGAGTGAGGGATCTGCAAGACTTGCAGGGGGATCCTTTTCTGCTCCCTTTGCTCACTTACCTGTCTACCCTTGAGTTCTCATTTCCCCACAGGATCCAATAAACTTGCAGGGGAAGGGGGAGTCTCACCCACCTGCTCCACTGTTCTGCTTGTCCACATGCACAGTTTCCCTCATTGCCACTCTGTGAGAAACAGCAAGAGCTGTGAGGAGGGATAGTTTCCAACCTCCTTCTTTCCCAACCTATCTATAATTCTGCCTCTTCTGCCAGTCTGATTCATGTGGAAACCATAGCTCCCTCCACCCTTATGGTGGGCCTACAGAGGAGTATTATATACACAAAGTACAAATAACATGCCTTTTGGAGGGACATAAGCCTTCCTCTTCCACTTTTAAGGAAAACTTTTGGCATTTTTATGCAAACCTGTGGCCTGAAGAAAAAATGTCTAATGTGTCTATCTGGTCCTGTCTCTGATTGAACACTGAAATTTTGTTTGGCCCTGAGGCATGTATTGTGGCAGTCATATGCATGAGTCATAATTTAACTAGTTTTCTTGGACTCAACAGCAATGCTTAGGGGAGGGGTATGACTTCTGCCAATTTTCCCTTGAGATCTAACCCTCTGTGCTACATCCCACACAGTTCCAGGAGTCCTCTAGCCATAAAAAGAAATTTTGGGGACACACAGGAGGCTACAGAAGAAAGAATGATATCAGTTTTTATCCAATTTGAATAAAATTGCTGCCTTACTGTTCCCAATGGAAGCATGCTGTAGTTGACCCTTTATCTTGGTCTTATTTTCCTTAAGGTGACTGAAGTGAAGTGTAATTTCTTCCCAGCTTTAATATCAGTAGGTAAAACAAATAAAGCTGTGTTCAAATACATGCCCTGAGGCTTCCATTGGCATATAAATCATGTGCCAGATGGCAACCGGAAAAAAGCACAAAGGAAAAAATCCCAAAAGAAAAAAGCCCAAAGAAAAAACCCCACAGACATAAATGCTCACAGGAAAAATCCCCCATGGAAACATGCCCACATGGAAAGAAGCCCACAGGGAAAAAAGACCATACTGAAAGAAGCCCCCATGGAAAAATATTTAAAGCACCACAGATGTTTATAATTGTGGATAACCATTAATATTTTGTTTGTTATTTTAGGATTAATATAAGTCATATTCACATGCAACAAGAAGTGACCATTTTGTTATCAATGAACTTTATTAAGAAGGAAAAACAATAATAACAGAAATTAAACTCTACACAGAAATATATTTAAATTAAATTAAATACTTTAAGTTTATTAATTTACAATTTGTCAAACTTTTTAATTAATACATTGTGGTACACCCAGTGACCACAGCAAAAGACTATCTAACCCTAAAGGTAAAAGCAACAATTATTTAACAACAATAATAACTCAGATATAATTCTTCATTGCAAATTAGCCAATCTCTTTAAGCAACTAAATTTATCTTCTACCTGCTCATATTGCTGCACAGAAGTGGCAACCATGTAATGTAGTGCCTCATATTTCCTCTTTTTCTCCTTTAGGCAACTTGCCTGTGCATTAGCCAATGTTAGTTTGTGACAAGCCAGGTCCCTTTGCAGTCCATCAACCACACACTGGGATGAATGAAATGGAACAAGGAATTAAGAGCATTGTTTATAGTCAACAGTTTATAGTCTTTGGTGACCGTTCCAGGGTTGCATCATGATGATTCCATATTCTTATAGGAAACTGAGGATCTCTACCTGCTGCACCCTCAATATATGTAGAAAAGAAGTACATGAGCACTGCATTGTAGCCAGGGCCGGCCCTTTAACTAGGCAAACCAGGTGGCTGCCTGGGGCATGGCCCTGGCAAGGGCATCGGTATAAGCCCCGGGGGGGGGGGCACTGGAATGGCCCTCCCTCCCACCCTTGCCTCCGTGGTGAGGGAAATACTGGTGGAAGCAGCTCAAGGGAGATGTGTGCCTGCACTGCAGAGTGCACCGCAGGGCTGCCTGTCACTCTGCTAGCTGCATCGGACACAGGAGCGGAGCTAAGGCAGCCTCACAGCACGCGCTGTAGCAAAAGCGCACAACTGCTTCCCACCACTTTTGGAGGGGGCGGGCCACCCTGCCTAGGGCGCTGTTCTGCCTCAAGCTGCTGCTGATTGTAGTTGTCTTCATCTGGAAATGTTGCAGCTAGCTCATCAAAAACAGTTCTCATATCATTGATTGGGACAAAGGCTAATGCAACAAGAGATTTCAGTGTAATTTTTATGTTCATATTAGTTTTATATTCAGTCTTCAAGCCAACACTGTTGATTTTCCTAATGAGACTCTGACACAGGTGAACATAACACCCTTTGATCTCAGCTTGTGAAAAGGCAATCCTCACTGCATTCATACAAGCCTTCTCAAAATCCACTAAAACCTTTTGAGGTGACAGATCTGGAATCAATAGCTTCATTATTTCAAACATTCTTATAAGTGTCCATGTTCTTTTTTTGAAGTATAATGTAAATACATGGTGGATATGAATTGCCCACCTTGGGATGCCATGTGTGCAGCTGGTAAAAAATATTTGGCACTTTATCAATGGAGATGGCAGAGTCATCCTGCTTAGCTTCTTAGATCTATGAGGCCTTAACTACTTCTGCTATTTAAGAAAGAGAAGCTATCACAGAGCAGGCAGTAATTTGCCTAACCAAAAACCATACATTTTGACATTCCTGAAAAGTATAGACAACTGATACCTTGCAGAGTCACTGGATGCTATGCTGCAAATTTGGTGCCTCTACGTCAAAAGGCAACTGATACTTCACGATTCCGGTGTGGAAAAATCCAGACAGAATTCTCTATCACCTAAAACCAGTAGTTAAGGCCTCATAGATCTAAGAAGCTAAGCAGGACTGACTCTGGCAAGTATCTGGAAGGAAAAAAATCAATAAACATAGATGGAATTAATAAAAAAAAATGGTATAATGGAGAATTGATCCATGGGTATCTGGGGCTTGGGGTGGCTGTTTTTTGAGGTAGATGCACCAAATTTGCAGCATAGCATCCAGTGACTCTCCCCAAAATACCATCCAAGGTTTAAAAGGATTGGACCAGGGGGTCCAATTCTATGATCCCCAAAAGAATGTGCCCCTATCCTTCATTATTTCCTATGGAGGGAAGGCATTTAAAAGGAGCGTGGTCCCTTTAGATGTGATGGCCGGAACTCTCTTTGGAGTTCAATTGTGCTTGTCACAGCCTTGCTCCTGGCTCCACCCACAAAGTCTCTTGGCTCCACTCCCAGATATTTCTTGAATTGGACTTGGCAACCCTATTCCATGTGGGCTTCTTTCAGTATGGGCTTTTTTCCATGTGGGATTCTTTCAATGTGGGTTTATTTCCAGCTGGGCATTTTTCCATGGGGGCTTTTTTCCTGAGAGCATTTATGTCCATGGGGTTTTTCCTTTGGGTTTTTTTCCTAGAACCGTGTCAGATAATTTTAATACCATAGTCATGTCTTGGAACTAAAAACACTAGGAGCCGTGCTGGTTGGTTGCGGAAAAGTTGGCGGAAGCCGAATCCATCAAAGTTGGAAGTCCTGTACCTGAACCATGGAGGATTAGGTAGGGGAATTTGGCTCCTGGCCCTGGATGGGGCATTGTTGGTCCCAGGCCCATAGCTACAGGAGGGCCTCTGGGAGACCCACACCTGAATTCTTGTCAAGGCCCCCAAGTCTGCTGGCCCCACATGTCTCCCCTCCTGGTTGGCCAAGCAGGATGAGAAAGCGAGAAGCAACAGGTCTCCATGCTTCTTGCAGCAGCTGGAGAACCAGCCAGCTTCAAGAAGCAGAAAGAGCCAGCCTGCCAGTTCTACTTTATTCTTTCCTCCAGCTCAGCGAGCAGGATGGGAGAGCAAGAGGCAGTGGTGGGCTCCATGTTTCTCGCAGCCAGCTGCAGAGTTCTCTGGCAGGCTGTGAGAAGCAGAAAGACCCAACCTCTCTCTCCCTTCCTGCTCGGCAAGCAGAAGGGGAGAGTGAGAGATGGCGGGTCTTTGCCTCTCAGAGGTGTAGCCAGGATTTTTTTTAGGTCAGGGGGGGCTTTTTAAAAATTTGAGTGCCACTTGCATTTTTAAAAAGTCCCTCCAACCTAAAAAATTCTGGCTATGCCCCTGTTGGCCCTGGTATCCAACAGTGGATCTCCAGATCATCCTTTTCAGTGGAGGCCCAGATCACTGTGGTTGCCAAATCTGCCTTTTTAAATCTTTGGCAGGTTCAGCAGTTTGTCCCCTGCCTCTTAACCTACTATGATCCATGCAACAATCACTTCCAGATTAGACTATTGTAACTCGCTCTATGCAGGCCTACCCTTGTGCCAGATCCAGAAATTACAGCTAGTGCAGAATGCAGCAGCACATCTGCTTTGTAATATTTATGGGGGCACACATTCAGCCAGTCTTCTGCAGACTGCACTGGTTGCCAACGTTCCAAATCTGGGTCAAGGTATTGGTTTTAATCTTCATGGCCCTAAACAGCCAGAGACTGTCATACCTGCAGGACCGCCTCTCCCCCTGTATACCCCAAAAGGTTCTGAGATCGGCTGATCAACATTGACTGGCAATTCCTGGCCCAAAAGATGCCTGTCTAGCATCAACTAGCTTCGACTGACTTGATGAAATGAGCTTCCCATAGACATCAGGACCCTGTGGGATGTGTTGCAATTCTGCAAGGTCTCTAAGCAGGCCTGGCTAGTCCATTAAGTGATCGAATTGGGCACCCCCCTCCCGGTGGCAGGTAAGGGAAACGAGTGAGCAAGTGAGGAAGGCCACTGCCCTTCCCACTCAAAAACAGCTGATCTGCAGGCCCTTCTGGCGCCCTCTCATGCGTTTTAAATTGCATGGGAGGGAAGAGACGGCAGAGGAGGCGGGAACCGGCGTCCGGACCTGCATCTGGATTACAGCCAGGTCCATGTTCATGTTGCACTGTGCTGTGCCACCACTGGAGCTCCAGCTGATAAGGTGGTTGCGGCGAGGCTGGCTGGGCAACTGGGGGGGGGGGTGCTTTGCCCACAAGGTGGGAGCGGTGGTGTGGAGGTGCCTTGCCTGGGGCAGCAGGTATGGCGGGACATCATACACTGGTGCTGCCTGTAAGACAGAGCTATAGCACCAGGCTTTCAGTTGAGGTAGTGGATGTCCATATGCGATCAGCCCCTCCTGTCTAAACTGCTCATACTAGCTCAGATTGCCCAAACTATCCCGTTAAACTGTTGGCTCAAACCACCACAGAGCAGAATTATGTATGAGATACCTGATCAGACCCAAGAATTAATGTCTCCCATCTTAATGTTATTCAAAATGGATGTAATTTTAGACTTTTAGCGATTTTATTATATTGTTTACTACTGCATGGGTTTATGTTGTAACCCATCCTGAGCCCAATTCGATGGGAAGGGTAGGATAGAAATTCCATTAATAAATAATAAGCAGACTGTAGTTGTACTGTTAACTTTGTGATCATCATTATTCTGGACAAATATGCTTGTTCTCAATTTGCATATTCTGATATGCAATTTTGTATTTGGCAAAATGGATTGTTGGCAACCTAATCAAGAGGCAGAGCACCAATTTTAAAATCTATTGATATAACTGTGAAAATATGAGATGGGCAGGATCCGTATACTTTGGCTAAGCTTGGTAGCCAATTTGTTTTTTAAGCCAGTTTTCTTTCTTTCTGCTCCGTGAAAGTATAGTACGTTTGTCCCTTTTATACTGCTGATCTGTGAGAACATCTTACAGGAGCACGTGCGTGTGTGTGTGTGTTTGTGTGTGAGAGAGAGATCTCACCAATGCAGGACTCAGCTTTGGTTTGAACTCCCTGGCTCGACCCTGGAATGGACTCGCCTGCGCCCATCCTGTGACATGTCTCTTCCTAGCGTAGCTTTTTCAAAGCCGAGAGACCACCAGAGCAAATTCCAAGTGTGATCGCATCCTTAGTGTGATTTTGAAAGAGACATTCTCTACTTCCCTGTGTTGGCAAACAGAAAAATGTGGCAGAATATATGGAATGCTTTACTTGATACTTGCCAAAATTTAATTTCCAGGTGCCATTAATGGACATGGACTAACTTCTGAAGCAGTCTATGACGTAATTTGGCTGAATCTGGTTCTATTGAATATGAGCAGGTAGCTCTGAGCTTAAACTATGAATAATTGATTAAAATGTAATTTTGCAGAGTTTGATGAGAACACAGTAGAAGCCTCTAAGCAAAGGAATTACATGCATGTTACATAAATTTGGACTCTGCTACTGAACAAAAACTGCACATCAGGAGAGACTTCATTACATGGGTGCAATGTGCATGATGTGTCAGTGAAACAGGAACACCTGTCTTCATTCTGGATTTCACAGACAAGTACAAATGCGTAAAAAGAGGAGAGTGTAGCTGTGATAAATGGAAGTTTAGAGAAAAGCATTCATGCTGCTAACACTGAAGGAAAAAGTCTGAGGCTGCTTTGTACCTGTTTTTCTTCTGTATTTCTAAGAGCCTAGATATCAGACAATTTGTGTCTCTCCTGAGACCTGCTGTTATAATATCCTGTTGCAAAATATCTTGCCAGGCACAATCAGGTTGCAAAAATCATGTTCTGCCAACTATATACTGTAGCTACTAATTATTTCAAAATTGCCCTCTTAATGTAATCCTGACCCATTTTCTAAGAATTAACAATCTACTGTTACAGTAAAACAATAGATCATAACAGACTAGGCATGATTTGTATGAACCAAAAGAAAGAAAATCCACACTGAGACAATACTATAGTAAAGACTACAATCCCCTCACATAACGGAGAATCCCCCCCCCCCCCAAAAAAAATCCTAACCTAAGACTTGAAAAACAGTTTATGCTTGGAAACTCAAGAAAATCCCTTTAACACCCTTCAGTTCTAGCTAGAGGAATTGTTCCAAATACCCTAGGAAAAAAGCCTTAGAGGAAAACATTTGCCGCTGAATCTATTAAGCACAATACAAAAGCAGTCATTTCCAGACTTGTGAGAGAACCAGGAAATCTTAATAAAATGTGCTTGTTTAAAGTATTTCTATCATGTCTCAATCCCAATGAAGTCAGAAGAGAAGTCTGATAATAGTTAAGATGTAGAAATAATGAAATATGCAATATAGAATATGTAGCTATGATGAAAATTAAAATTTAAAGCCCTATATGGCCAGGGACCTGCATACCTTAGGGACCGCCTTTCCCTGCATGTACCCCAGAAAGCACTTCCATCAGGGTTACAAAACCTACTCTCAATCCCCAACATCAAAGAGGCCAGGCTCAAGGCGACCAGAGCCAGGGCCTTTTCTGTTGTGCCTCCTGCCTGGTGGAACGAGCTTCCGAAGGAGGTTAAGGCCCTGTGAGAGCTCTCACAATTCTGCAGGGCTTGCAAAACGGTGCTCTTCTGCCAGGCATTTTTGAATTAAAATCTACGACAATAGAAAAAAACAGATATTACACCAAATAGACTCTATTTGGTCCACCTTGGACACTCCACCGTGACCTGGGACTTTTCTCTTGACACACAGTAATAGCTAAATAATAAAACTTACATCGATTGAATTGGTAGTTACCAATATGGAAAAGGAGAGGGGGATTATAAATCCAACAAGCAGTCTTGGGTTCCTGGGGCGGTGGCTGCGAGACGGCAGGGACACGGGGGGAGCTAGTACCTCCCTGGGCCCCTGGTGCTGAGCGGAGGCTGCCTCGGGTTCTCAGACTGCATGACCCCCTTCCCTTGTTACCTCGCCGCCACCCTCCAACAATAAGAACTATGCTCTCACACTGCTCGAGAATAAGAACTAAACTCTCTGTTTTTTGCTTGCCTTGCACCTTCCGGACACGACCGCACTTTAACAATACAAAAGAAGAACTTTGTATTTTATTGCACCGTCACTTTATAAATAGCTGCACTTTGCCCTTTAACTCTATTGTTCTTAACTACCAATTCTGTAAAAGTAGATAATTAACTATTTATTGGTCTTTTAACTAGTTTTAATTAGCTACGTTGTTATATTATTGGCAAATTACTAAGAGATGAGGATTAGGGGTAGGGGTTTTAATTAAGGAGCCAAGGGATTTATTAATTTATTAATCTTAGCTAAGGAGTTAGTGGGGGTTAGTTGAAGGACTTAATTTGGAATTAAATTTGAGAATTAATGGATTGGTAGTTGGCATTAGTGATCGATTAGAACATAAGAACTAAAAGAGGTTAGAGGTATTTTTACTACCAACTATTGAGCTGGTGTTCACCAGGAGTTGATGATTGGCCTGGGGATTCCGGTACTCCTGGGGAGGGGAAGGTATGACGGTGGGAACAGGCAGATTTATAGGCGAAGGGGGCCGAGACGTAGTGGTGCTCGGCCACCTTCCAGCCTGTGTCCCATCCCGATGGTGACAGGTAGTGTGGCCAGACAAATGTACTCGCCTCCGTCACTGGTGTTATGTAATGCCAGGTCCATTAATAATAAGACCATGATCCTTCGGGATTTCCTGCTGGAGCAGAATGCGGACCTGGCTTGCGTGACCGAGAGCTGGGTGCGGGAGGGGGAGACTGTGGCTCTCTCCCAAATGACCCCCCCGGGATACTCGGTCTTCCACCAGTCCCGGACTAGAGGGCGGGGGGGAGGAGTGGCACTGCTCATACGAGAGGCTTACTCCTTCAGGGCTCTCCCGGCCCCGGAGATTCCAGGCGTGGAATGTGCCGGCCTGATGTGGGACGTTGAGGAGGGGTTGGCGATCTGGCTGGTGTACCGACCGCCTAACGCACCGGCTAGAGCCTTACCATCCCTGATGGAGGCGGCGGCGGGCTGGGCGTTGGAGTACCCTAGGCTATTGGTCTTGGGTGACTTCAACGTCCATGCCGACGACGCGGCTTCCAGTCAGGCGTTGGACCTAGTGTCATCCATGGCGACACTGGGACTCTCCCAGGTTGTTACAACGCCCACTCATCAGGCGGGACACATGTTAGACCTGGTTTTCGCGGCGGGAGTTTTAGTGGCCGATATTGCTACTATAGAAGTGCCATGGTCGGATCACTATGCCCTCAAGGCTCGTGTGGAGGTGTCACCCCAAGCCTGTTTAGGCGGAGAGCGTATTTTAGCTCGCCCGTGGAGCCTGATGGACCCGGAACGGTTCCTAACGGCTCTACGGGATTCCTGGCCCACTGGCGACTCCCTGGATGACCTGGTAGAGTCATGGAACGATGGACTCTCTAGGGCCATTGAGGAGGTCGCACCTAGGCGCCCTCTGCGTCCCCGTTTGAAGCCGTCACCTTGGTTTAACCAGGAGTTGCGGCAGCAAAAACGGGGACTCAGATGACTAGAGAGACAATGGCGGCGTACTCGAGATGAAGTGACTCGAACATCCTATAGAGAGAGTTTGAAATCCTATGAGATGGCAGTCAAAACCGCAAAGAAAACATACTTTGCGACTAAGATTGCGTCCGCAACTTCGCGCCCGGCACAATTATTTGACATAATTCGAAATCTTACAACACTGCCACAAGGCAGACCAAATTCTACTGAATTGGAGATTGGCTGTGAGGCTTTTGCGAAATTTTTTGCGGATAAGATCGCGTCACTCCGCCCCGACCCCTCCGCCATACTTGAGGCAGTTAGTGAAACCGGGGCTCCGGGCCTGTCTTCGGATTGTGTGCTGGATGGCTTCGGTCCTCTCAGCCTGGAGGAAGTTGACAGGATCCTCTTATCTGCACGCCCAACAACTTGCAATTTGGACCCTTGCCCCTCCTGGCTTATTAAATCTTGCCAGGGAGCTTAGAAATCCTATACGGGATATCATAAACAGATCCCTGATGGAAGGGCATTTTCCAACGCTGCTCAAAGAGGCAGTGGTCCGCCCCCTCTTGAAAAAACCAACCTTAGACCCGGCCCAATTGGCGCATTACCGGCCGGTCTCAAACTTGCCCTTTTTGGGCAAGCTTATTGAGAGGGCAGTGGCGATGCAGTTACAGACTTTCCTGGAGGACGCTTACGTCCTTGACCCACTCCAGTCCGGCTTCCACCCGGGTCATGGGACTGAGACGGTGTTGGTCGCCCTGGTGGATGACCTTCAATGGCATCTGGATCGGGGTGGCTCGGCGGTGCTGATGTTGTTGGACCTGTTGGCTGCGTTCGACACGGTTGACCATCGGTTACTGACCTACCGCCTCGCCGACGCAGGGATTCAGGGGTTAGCTTTACAGTGGCTTTCCTCCTTCCTCGACGGTCGGGGACAAAGGGTCGCGATTGGGGGTGAGCTATCCCAGAGGCGCACGCTTGATTGCGGAGTGCCTCAGGGGGCGGTTCTCTCCCCGATGTTATTTAACATCTATATGCGTCCCCTTGCCCAGATTGCCCGAAGGTATGGGCTGGGTTGTCACCAGTACGCTGATGACACCCAGCTCTATTTACTCATGGACGGCCGACCAGTCTCAGCCCCAGAAAATATAGACCGGGCACTACAGGAAGTGGCTGGATGGCTCAGACTGAGCGGGCTGAGGCTAAATCCGGCGAAGACAGAGGTCCTTTGCTTGAGTCGTCGGGGTCCGGGGAGCGAAATCCCCCTACCAGCTTTTGAGGGTGCGCCGCTGATAGCGACGGATAGGGTCAAAAGCCTGGGGGTACTATTGGAGCCCTCCTTAACGATGGAGGCTCAGATAGCAGCCACCGCCAAGTCCGCCTTTTTTCACCTTAGGTGGGCAAGGCAGTTGGCCCCCTTCCTGGAGCGTGACGATCTAGCAACAGTGATCCATGCTACGGTCACCTCGAGGTTGGACTACTGCAATGCTCTCTACATGGGGCTGCCTTTGTGCCGAACCCGAAAGCTACAGCTAGTGCAGAATGCCGCGGCCCGGCTGCTGTTAGGACTCCCAAGACGGGATCATATCCGGCCAGGGCTCCGGGATCTGCACTGGCTGCCAATAGCTTACCGAGTCCGGTACAAGGTGCTGGTTATTACCTTTAAAGCCCTATATGGCCTAGGACCTCCCTACCTGAAGGACTGTCTCTCCCCACACGTTCCCCAGAGAGTACTGAGATCGGGAACTCGAAATCTCCTAGTTATCCCGGGGCCAAAAGAAGCCCGCTTAAAATCCACCAGGGACCAGGCCTTTTCTGTCATGGCCCCCTCCTGGTGGAACCAGCTGCCGGAAGAGGTGAGGGCCCTGCGGGACCTTGCCCAGTTCCGCAGGGCCTGTAAGACAACCCTCTTCTGGCTGGCCTATGACTAGCTGGTACAAGAAACAAGAAATCAGGTGTAGTTATAATAGAGGTTGCTGTCCCTAATGTCTTAAATATTTAAATGGTTTAAATGCTTTAAATGTTTTAAAATTTTAAATGTATGAATTATTTTAACTGTTTTATGCTTAAACTGTATTTATGTGGAACTTTGTGCTGTGAGCCGCCCTGAGCCACTTGTTGGGAAGGGCGGGATAGAAATTATAAAATAAATATAAATAAATAAAAAATATAACCTACTGTTAGATCAAATAGCACCTACCATTGTTGTATGATATTGCTTTATATGTTTTTATCTATGATGTATTTTATATTTTTATGTTATGGCTCATTAGTACTGCTTTTATGACCTTTCAATGTGAGCCGCCCTGAGCCTACTTCGGCAGGGAGGACAGGATATAAGTCGAACAAACAAATGAACAAACAAATAAATAATATAATGGTGAAATAGACTAGTTATAATTTTAGAAATAGAAATTTCTCCTTTTAAAAATTAAAACCTTAGTATTTACCCCTCTAAAATGATCACCTGCCATTGCTTCAGTTGTCAAAAATTCCATTCAGAAATTGACATAGTAGGCACACGTAAAGATTTAAACAACTTTTGGTTTATTTGAACAGACTGACAGGGAAGAGAATCAAAATGTACACAAAGTTTGGGATTAGGAATATGTTGGCAAACATTTAAAACTAAACACAGTACTGCATCTGAAACTGCTGACTTCATAAGAGATGGTTTTACACTTAAAGTTGCTTGACTTTCACCGAAGCTTTAGCCGATGTTATAATACTTAGTTTTATAGGTTGCTTGGCACAGATTTCCTTTTTAAACTTTACATTTTTCGGTCTTGAGATTGTACTCAGCGTTGTCCCTTTGATTAAGACTAAGGTCTTCCCTTTAGACCCCTTTTCTCTGGCAAGACCATTATTGTCTCCTCTTTAAGATAAATAACTTGGGACTTTGGCAAGTTTAGGGCCTTTCAGTGCCAGTCCACACTCTTGGCCAAACCCTGATCTTTCAGAATGACAATCTTTTCCCCCTGGTCAGTAAGCTTAATACTGGAGAACTAAAATTCCCTCTTAAGGTGTGATTCTTTGTTCTACACACAGAGAGACTGTTTTGTATTTTGGGGAACAGTCTCCCACCAGAGTCTCTCATATATTCCAAGCTGGTCCACACTGGCTCTGAAACAGACTCTGCTTTATTATGCTTTTCTCACATTAGAGAGTGTCTCAAAGTGACCATTCTCTTATTCATCCACTTTCCAATTGCTTCACTCTCCAAGTGCTTCTCCAACTGCCTGACAGTAACTGACCCTCTTCCTTGACAGTTAGGTGCATTTCCCCAGTCAGAGTGAGTTCCATTACCTGTCATTCATATGCACTACCTCTAGCTTGCATATTCATGTGGTCTGTCACAGGTGGCAACCTGAGAAAGAGCCCTTACAGTCATGGTGCTGAAACTTTGGAGCTCCCTTTCAAGGGAGATTTGTCTATCTCCCCCTACCGTGGTCTTCCACCAGCAGATGAAGACTTTTTTTTGCACCCCCAGTAACTCTTATTGGCCCTCCTCTCTGATCGTATTGTTGTGTGTTTGTATGCTATCACAGCCCTGTCTACTTCCCTTTCTCAGAGGCAACATTTTCTCTTTGTTTTTCTTTTCCTTTATTGACTGAGCCACCCTAGTAATGTGTTTTCTTCTTTGCTGAAGAACTCTGGCTGTCCCACTCTGTCACAGTATGATAATATTTTGTCTGTTGGCTTAGCCCAGGAACCTAACAGAAGGATCAGGAGCCTGATTTGACTTAAACAACTTAAATGGCACTAGAAATATTTTGAAATTCAAAAATGACAATATTTTACTTAATTCAGAGGGTGAAAGTCAGGTGAAATCAGGGGTTGAAATTTCTGAGGCAAAACCAGTAAGAGTTACTTAAATCTTTAAGTTGAGAAGCTTTTGTTCCAGTGTTTTCCCAAAGCACACCAACACACTTTCTTTGAGGATTCTCTGAGTCTTTAGTTTCTAGAAGGCTGGTACACTCCTTCCCAAATCTCTTCTCTTGAAACACCAGTACTTGTCATGAATTTTCAACTAACTCTTAGTTCTCTATTTCTAACCACAGCAGACCAGGGAGTCTTCTCCTACTTCCAAATTTCCTTGCCAACTTTCTCCCAATTCTCCTGTCTGTGTTAAACTGCTATCAGTCAGGGCTGAATTCCAAAACTGTCAGTACTTGATGTTTCTCAGCTAGAGCTGAAATCAGACTACATCTTTCCTCAGCATCCAGTTCAGAAGTATTTCTCTGCTCAGCTGATGCTAACCAATCAGATCTTTTGGAACAGCCTGTCACTCAAGGGTCTCTGGCTCTGTAAAGAATTAACTGTTGGGTTCTCTGGTTTTTGTACAGCCAGGAATCTCTAACAATGTAGCAGAATGCAGTATTTTATTTATTTATTTATTTATTTTGTAGATTTGTAGTCCACTCTTTCCCATAGTGGGTTCAGGGCGGATTACAAACACAGTAAAACAGTTAAAAATCCAACAATAAACAATAAGAACAATCAAAACAAGCAGATCAGGATAAAAACAGCATTTCACAATTTAACACATAGATGTCATAAATGTTATAGATGTCAGCCCAATATCTAATAATCAAGGTGGTAAGTCAGTGCAGGAGAGGACTATTAGATGGTATAATCAATGAAGTGAGGACATCTGCTTGCCTCGTTTTACAGGCCCTATGGAATGGTAGTAAATCCAGTAGGGCCCAAATCTCCGTGGGGAGCTGATTCCACCAGGTCAGGGCCAGGCTAGTTGGCTAAGTACGTAGCAAACTACATAGCAAAGCTTTGGTACTGAGTTACAGTACTTACAGTGGTCAGATTTCAAATTAATAAGAATTCTTTATTATATGGAACTCCATTCAAGATATTATAGATGAGAAACAGAGATAAAATATATTCTAACTACCTAAGATTGGCATGGATGCAGGGAAAAGTGTCCTTGCATCCATTGTTCAAAGATAGAGATCAACATGCTCCTTCTTTGTGTGTGTGAGAAAAAAACAAGTGTGAGGTCAGAAGAAAGGAAATTGCTCCCTAAGAATGCATCAGTCTACACATAAAAAGGGATAGAGGCAGGAGAGTAAACAGGAAATATGCCCCACAGTTTGCCTGTTTTTCTGTCTGACTCTCTTGTAACCTTCTCTGGAGGCTGAGGCAAAAGAACAGTGCAAAATCCTTCTCTTTCAACATTAATCCTTCACAGTCCTTTATCAGTTTACACAGCACTTCTAAGCTTTTAAAAGTGCAATGCATCACACATATTTATATATTTTCATTGAATTGTTTAAATATTTTATATATACCTTATTTTAAATGCTTTGTGAATGTTTTAATGTTTGCCATTTGAGGACCCTTTTCAGGTGGGAAGGTGGCACAGGAACATTTTACATAAAATAAATAATAAATCAATCTAGATAACCCATAACATCAAAGAACTTAGCTATGCCAGCTAGACAAGCACAGATCAGGGGTGTCAACCGTGGACGAAAAAGCAGTACCAGGAGGAAGGTTTAGATCTCTTAGAGGAACTTTCTGGGATAAGCCAAACTCATGCAAAAGAGATGGGCTTCACTTGAACTGAAAGGGAACCACACTGTGGGCACAATATCAAAAAGCAGATTTTTACATTAATTCCAGGGGGGAAACTAACAGGAACTGGGGAGGCTCCAGTGTGGGACAAGTCAGACCAATGGGATGATTGTATAAACACTCAAGGCAATATTGATGGACGCAGTATAGATCTAAAAAAATGAGGGTAGACTAGGGTGGCCAGACCGTCCCGGTCTCCCGGGACATTCCCGGTTCTGGCCACCCAATCCCGGCTCCCGGGCTGCCTATACCGGGACCATTAAAGGTCCCGGTTTAGGCAGCCCCGGAGCCGGTGGGCCGCGGGCGCCGGCGGGGAAGGCGGGGAGTGAGGGAGGGAGCGTCCCTGCGCCTGCGCAGGGCCCCTGCGCACATGCAGGGACGCTCCCTCCCTCACTCCCCGCCTTCCCCGCCCGCGCGCGGGGCCCGGCGGCAGTGGTGGAGGCCTCTCCATGGCCTCCGCTGGTCGCTGGAAGCCCTCCAGAGACTCTGGAGGGCCTCCAGGGACCAGCGGAGGCCGCGGGGAGGCCGCGGGGCACCCGGCGCTGGTCCCGGAAGGCCTTCCAGAGGCTCTGGAAGGCCTTCCGGGACCAGCGCCGGCCAGCGAAGGCTTCCCCGCGGCCTCCGCTGGTCCCTGGAGGCCCTCCAGAGTCTCTGGAGGGCCTCCAAAGACCAGCGGAGGCCGCGGGGAGGCCGCGGGGCACCCGGCGCTGGTCCCGGAAGGCCTTCCAGAGCCTCTGGAAGGCCTTCCGGGACCAGCGCCGGCCAGCGAAGGCTTCCCCGCGGCCTCCGCTGGTCCCTGGAGGCCCTCCAGAGTCTCTGGAGGGCCTCCAGGGACCAGCGGAGGCCGCGGGGAAGCCGCGGGGCACCCGGCGCTGGTCCCGGAAGGCCTTCCAGAGCCGGCGCAGCGACACGCTGAAGCAGCCTGTCGGTCACTTCCGGGTTCCTGTCCTGCATCTCGACCTGTGTTATTAGTGACAGGCTGCTTCGGCGTGCCACTGCGCCGGCCCCCTGGGCCCCACAACGATGGGACCGATGCCACAGGGACAGGCTCGAAACACTCTATAACCCCTCAAAAGAACAGCAGTCTAGCTCGCTTCCCCCGAGCCCTGCCGCCATAAGCCTCAAGGGGGCTCATTTTGCGGCATCTCCCGGCGGGAGGGTGGTACCCGCACGGGACACATATCAAATTAAAGAGGGGGCGCAGGGCTATCAGAAACAGCCAGCGGAGGGAGTCGGGAGACCACCCCACTGGGGGATCCACACCCCGAAAGTGATGAAGGTGGCGCAGATAGAGCCAACAGAGCAAACAGGACAAAATAAATAGGCTGCATTATGCAGCACAGTTGAGAAAGTGCCTTATCCCATATACTGATGAAGTATATACAGGATTTCAGAACAAAATTGTTTCCGGCGGTGATATTTGGGGGATTTTTGGGGATGTCACAGGAAGTGCTGTGAAGTCACTTCCTGTTTCCGGCAGTGGCATTTGGGGGAAATGATGTCACAGGAAGTGATGTCACTTCCCATTTCCGGCAGGTGACGCGGGGAAATGATGTCACAGGAAGTGATGTCACTTCCTGTTTCCTGTGGTGGCATGCCGACACCGGAAGTGACGTCACCGGAAGTGACGTCACTTCCTGTTTCCGGCGACACGCGCTTTGCGCGCGCGCACCCCTACCTCCCCCCCCCCCAATGTGTCCCTGGCTGGCCTTCAGACATTATGGTCACCCTAAGGGAGACTGACAAAAGAGGGCCATGGGTGTAGACTAAGAGGCCATGGAAAGCAAGGGGTGCTGGAGAGGGAAAATAGGTGACTATATGCCAGTGCTAGATGTCTCTGAGCCAGGATGGGGGACTTGGAGAGCTTGGTGCTAAATGACAATTTAAATATAATGGGAATTCACAAAAACATGGTGGAATGGGAAAAATATATGAGATACTGTCACTCCTGGGTATAAGCTCTATAGGTAGGACAAGGAAGGACAGATTGGGGGAGGTGTTGCATTGTATGTCAAAGAGAGCAAGATTCAAATAAGTTAGAAAACATCATGGAAATGAACTTTCCAACAGAAGTGATATGTTTGGAAATACTGGGCCCTAAAGATTTAAAAGTTGGGCTTACTATCACCCACCTGATCAAACCCTTGAGGCTGATCTTGGGATAGAGAAGGAAATAAGGGAAGTAATTAAAGCAGATAATGTTGTAATGCTGGGAGATTTCAACTACCTTCACATTGACTGATAAAACATGTTCCTGAGTCATAGAGTCTCATAAAAATGAGATTTCTAATAATAAATGACTGTGCACTGGAACAGCTGATGACAGAGTTGATGAGAGGGGTAGTGATTTTGGATTTGATACTGAGCGGGGCTCAAGACCTGATGAGAGAGGTTGAGGTTTTTGCAGCACCAGGTAAGAACAGTAACCACAATGTTATCAAGTTCAGCATTCACATCAATGTAAAGTTCCCAACAAAAGTCCCAAACTGTAACATTTGATTTCAAAAGAGGAAACTTTACAGAAATGAGGGGAATAACTAAAAAGAAGCCAAAAGAGAAATACAAGAGAGTCAGATTCCTAGAGGATGCTTGGAAGCTATTTTAAACCCTACAAATTGAAGCCCAGACAGAATGCGTTCCCCAGGTTAAGAAGTCATGTCTAAGAATACCTACATCATTAACAATGCAAGTTAAGGAAACTATGAAAAGCAAAATGTTTTATTTTAAAAAATGAATGTCTGCTCCCAATGAATTGAACAGAAAGAACCACAGGCTCTGGCAAAAGAAATGTTAAGTTAATAATTAGGCATGCAAAAAGATAATTTGGGAGTGAATTGCTAAAAGTATCAAGAGAAACAATAAACATCTCTTTAACTATATCCAGAACAGGAAACCAGCCAGAGAAGCAGCTGGACCTTTGATTCACCAAGGAATAAAAAGTGATTTCTAAAGGAAGATGGGAAGATGATAGAAAAGCTTAATTAATTTTTTTGCATCTGTCTTCAATGTGGAATGTGAGGGGGATGTACCCATGCCACAGCCACTATTTTTAGAAAGAAAGTCTGAAGAACTAAGAGCTTTTTCCCACACAGCTTACCGCGGAGCAAAGTCCCTCCTCACTGCGCAGCATCTGCTCAGATTTCCCACCAACTGCTCTGCAGAAGCAGGAAGATCCGCGGCTTTTGTCGCTAATGTAAACTGGGTTTTAGCGATTTACATTTGCGACGCAAAAGGCCCGGCACTTCCGGAGCAGTTGGTGGGAAATCCGAGCAGACACTGAGCAGTGAGGAGGGACTTCGCTCCGTGGTAAGCTGTGTAGGAAAAAGCTCTAAGTCAAATTGAGGTGATGAGAAATGAAGTTATAGACCTACTGGGGAAATTAAAAAACAGTAAGCCTCCAAGTCCTGATGGCATATACCTAAGAGTTCTTAGGGAATGTGAAGCTGTTGTTCTACAAACCCATATATGTAACTTATCAAATTCAGCCACTGTACCAGAAGACTGGAGAGTAGCAAATTACACTGATTCCTAAAAGGGATCTAGAGAGGAAGCAGGAGGTTGCAGTCCAGTTAGCCTAATATCTTTCCCAGGCAAAATTAGAAGAAACTGTAACTGGAGATAAGTTTATTAGACACATAGAGGAACAAGCCTGGACTTTTCTAAGAAAGTAAACAAGCATGTTGACAATTGTGACCCAGTAGACATTTTTCATTCATTCATTCATTCATTCATTCATTCATTCATTCATTCATTCATTCATTCACCTGCCTACCTTAGATTTCTATCCTGCCCTCTCCAGACCCAATATACTTAAACTTTCCAAAGGCTTTTGACAAGGTATGTCACTGGAGACTCCTGAGTAAATTTAGGAGACATAGGATAAGAGAACAGGTTGTTTTATGGATTAAAAACTGGTTTAATGACAGGAGGCAAAGAGTAGGAATAAATGGACAGTTTTCACAATGAAGGAAAGTAAAAAGTGGGATCCCAGAAAGATTGTTATTGGGGCTGCTACTATTTAGTTTTTTCATTAATGATCTGGAACTAGGACTGAGACTAGTGGCTAAATTTGCAGGTGACACAAAATGATGCAGGAAGGTGAAAACACAGGATGACTGTGGAAAGCTCCAGAAACTCAGCAGTAAGCAACAATGTGGCAAATGAAGTTTGGTGTTGGTAAGTGTAAGGTGATGCACACTGGAACAAACAATCCCAGCTTCAAGTATATGAAGAAGAAGAAGATATTGGATTTATATCCCACCCTCCACTTCGAAGAGTCTCAGAGTGGCTCACAATCTCCTTTACCTTCCTCCCCCACAACAGACACCCTATGAGGTGGGTGGGGCTGGAGAGGGCTCTCACAGCGGCTGCCCTTTCAAGGACAACCCCTGTCAGAGCTATGGCTGACCCAAGGCCACGCTAGCAAGTGGAGGAGTGGGGAATCAAACCTGGTTCTCCCAGGTAAGAGTCCGCACATTTAACCACTACACCAAACTGGCTCTCCAGTTGGGTCTGAACTTTCTGAAATTGAGAGGGAGAGAATTATTGCTTCAATGGAAGTATGAACCCAATGTGCCACAGCAGCGAAAAAGGCAAACTCTATGTTGGGATTATTAGGAATGAGTGGAAAATAAAATGGCCAATATTATAATGCCTCTGTATAGATCTATGGTGTGTTCTTATTTAGAATACTGTGTTCAGTTCTGGTCACCAGATCTCAAAAAGGGCATCACAGAGGTGGAAAAAGTGCAGAAGAGGGCTACCAAGATTATTAGGGAGTCGGAGCTCCTTTGCTATGAGGGGAGGCTGAAGAATCTGGGACAATTTAGAAAAGATACAACTAAGAGGGGACATGATAGAGGTTTATAAAATTATGCATGGGGTGGAAATAGTTGACAAAGAGAGCTTATCCTCCCTGTCCCAAAAAACTAGAACTCCAGTGCATCCAATTACTCTGATTGGCAGTAGATTCAAGACACACAAAAGGAAATACTTCTTTACACAACAAGACATTAAAATGTGAAAATTGCTGACAATGATGACCACAGGCACAGATGGCTCTAAAATGAGATTAGACAGATTCATGGAGGATATGTCTATCAGTTACTGATAGCTATGGTGACTAAAGGGAACCTCCACATTCACAGGCAGTAAACCTTTGGATTCCAGAGCCAGGAGACAACACCAGGGGAAAGTCTTTGCCCTTTGGGCAAACTGTTTGGCCACTATGTGAGACAGGATGCTGGACTAGATGGGTCACTGGTCTGATCCAGCAGAGCTTTTCTTATATTGTAATATTTTTAATGTACCCAATGGAATTTGTATAAACAGTACTTAGGGCAAAATCCAGCATAATCCAATCAAGTCCCATTGATTTTAATAGGAGAGCTAAGCACCTTTAAACTTCTCTTATAGAAATCGAGGATGTTTAAAATACTCTTGATAACTTCTGCTTCATTGTGTCCATCACATTCAAATTACACTTTTCCTGAATGTTCAAAGCAGTTCATATGTATTTATCTCAGTAGTCCTTATAACAGCCCTTCCAAATTCTCCAGTACAGTTATTGCCATATTACCAAAAGCGAACTGAGGCTTTGAGAGTGGTTTGCCTAAATACCAGATTAGGGTTGATCCAGGAGATCCATTGCTAGGAATCCCTGGTCATTTTTAAAGAACTCCAAGAAGTCATGGTAGTGGAGGGGTTTGGATCAGGGCTGTGGTACTATGAGAGTGATTTCCCTTTTCCCTTTGCAACATTTTGTTGATGCAAATAATCCAATTTCCCAAGATCTAATTTATTCAAATAGAATATCTCTCTATTTTTCCATGGGTGGGCCAATTAGTTCGCTTGTGGAGAGGGCGGGATAGAATTCTAAAGTAATAAATAAATAATAGTAACTATAGTAAGTGTTTGAGATTGGCCAAACAGCATAAGGGAAGTTTAATCCTCATCCCTTCAAGGCAGTGAACCAAATTTCCTTTCCCCGCTTGCTGCTTTATACCACCCTCCCTTTGGAAGAAAAAAAAAAGGTCTAATTTAACTCACTGATCTCTTGGGACAACATAGCAAGTCAAAGGCTGAGATGAGATTTGACCCAAGGATTTTTTCACTCTCACTCTAAGCTACTACTCTTATCATTACTGGACCAGCCTCACAGCTGAATATGCATATTAGATATAGATTGTATTTGCATACTCGAATGGGTCCAAATTCTGTTTGTCTTACATAAATAAATAATTTTGCTCTAATCAGCCTCTTTCATGATAGGAAGTGCTCAGTAATTTTGCCCTATGCCTATTTTCCAGTGAATTAAAAATATTGCTGCTGTCCAGTAGGCTGAAGCAACCTAGAAAAAAGTGGTATCTCATTATCAGAGGAATTTGCTAAGAGGGTGGGATTTTTCTAACTGAAGAGAAATGGGCTGAGGAGTTTCTGAAAAACAAGCTTGAAGAAGGAATGGCTGCTGAGATAGTAGGAACAGGTGTTTCAGTCAGACAACACATGGCAGTGTAGACTGGCCTAACTACTAAAATTGAGTTGCAAAATTTACTTGAAATGTCTAAAGTGAGCTATTCTTATTTTCTTATGGCAAAAGTAGGCAGAGCTGAAGTATTTGTGGCTATTTCATCTGGGTGTTTGGACTTAAGTACTTATACCGATGTACACTCCCCTCAAAGGAGACATGCTGTGCAATCCTTAAGCAAGTTTATACAGATGAAAGTCCCACTAAATTAAGTGGGGCTTACTCCTAAGTGAGTGTACATAGGATCAAAGCCTTAATGACAAACTTGAAAAATGACAAAAAAAAAACCCGACTCTGTGAAGTATAATTGCAGGCGTTGCTTTTTATGATTTCCAAGGACCTTTGCAAAAAAGAAAAACAAATAGTCTAACAAACAAATTCAACAAGATTTTGTTGAAGTGTGCACCAATATTAAATAGTTATGGCATATTCTTGTGCCCGTCAACTTAATTAGATGTGACCCTGAATATCTAAGGCTCTTAGCACTTGGCTATTGTGTTACACTCTATACAGCTGGAGGTGCTGGCCTTGACATCACTCTGAGAGAAAAAGAAACACTGCTGGCCAGTAGGCTTGTATTTTTAATTATCTCACTCAGCTAATCTCCCTTGTACTTCAACTGCTAGCAGAAATTAGCTGAGGAAGATAATTAGAGATAAAAGCTTGTTGGCCAGCAGTGTTTCTTTCTTCCTTGCTGTGACTTTAGGACAAGAACCACCAGCTTTCCTTGAATATGAGTACTAAATAGCCCCTATGCATCTTTAATGAAGGGGACATGGCCAGTAATGTCACATCCATTGATGTCACCAGAAGTGGTGTCAATCCTTGCATAATTAATGAAGGGGTGTGGCCAGTGATGTCACTTCCGCTGATGTCACTAGAAACTGCGTCATCAGGGTCATGACCCCAATGATGTCACCCAGGTCATGACTGTCAGAGTTATGTGTAAAAAGCCTTAACAGTTTTCTAGCACATTCTGGGAAAGTGAAACTGATCTGCCAGGTAGATCATCTAAGTGACAGGAGGTGGCTGGTTGCCAGGTTGCATCAGCCTGGAGCAAAGTCAGCATGACTCAGCAGGAAGCTGATTGGTTACCTGGTTGGACTTGATGTATAAATGTACAAAGACACTTTACTGTATGTGGGATATGTATGTTGGAGAGCAGCAGAGCACTTTGTCGGATTGGAGAGTGAGAGGTGTAAATAAACTATATATAGTGGTTTTAACACTACTGTGTGCAAGCCTTCATTCTTTGCGTCACTAAAGACCACCCTCCTAAGCACGGGCGCATCAATAGGGTTATGGGCCCAGCACACTTCCGCTGCGCCTGTAAGCTCTGAGACAGGTGGTGAAGAAGGACGCTAAGGTGCTCCAGAGGCTGTCTTGGAGGAGAGACCAGCAGTGGCTGAATATTGGAGGCTGAGCAGGATGGCTACAGCAGCAGCTGCCATGCTGGTGGATAAACTGACTACCACCAACTACAATACCTGGTCGTTGAGGCTAGAGCATTTCTTGAAGTGACAGGGGCTATGGGACTGTGTGTCAGCTCCTCCTGCTGATCCCACGCCGGCAGAGGCCATTCAGGACCAAAAGGCTCTAGCCACTATTATCTTGAGTGTCTCAGACGACCAGCTGGTGCATGTTCGTGGGCACCAGACAGCAAAGGAGGCTTGGGAAGCCCTCAAGGCCGTGTATGTCCAGAAATCAGCAGGCTCGCTGATATCTCTAACTCGGAGGCTCTACAGGAAACGAATGCTGGCCGGGGAGTCGGTGAGGGACCACCTCGATGGTATGTTTGTGTGTTTCCAGGAGTTAGAGGCGCGAGGGAAAGCTGTGGCTGATGAAGATAAGGTCTATTTAATACTCAACTCTCTGCATGAGAGATTTGGCATGCTGGTGATAGCCTTTGAGGGCCAGGATACAGATAGACTGACTTTGCCTTATGTGACTGGGAAACTCTTGGCTGAAGAGCAAAGACAGCTGGAAAGTAAAGAGGAGCAGGCTGACCGCGACTGAAAGGAAAAGCAGAAGCCTGTGGGAGGCGTTCCAGCAGGCAGGCAAAGCCAGAGGAGAGAGCTTTGCAAGCAAGGAAGTGGCGGTGCTATATCTGCAATCAAATTGGACACCTGCATAGGAGTTGTCCTCAGCAGCAGAGTGGAGGCCGGCAGCCGTCGTCAAGGACACAGCAGGCAACTCTGGTGAGAACTGGCTCAGGGCTACAGAGTGTGCCGCGGATCGTTGACTCTGGGGCAACACAGATTTTTTTGCTGCAAGCAAGACCAGTTGCAGGACAGCAGATGGGCCAGTCAAAAAACTGTAAGCTTGGCTGATGGCCGGGAGGCTGACATGCTTTGCTAAGGCACGGTCCATTTTCCTGGACTAAACTACACCTTTAACAATGTGCTGTGTGTGCCAGATCTGGAGACTAGTTTGCTAAGCGTCTCAGTGCTGGCAGCAGCTGATTTTACAGTGTCTTTTGATGCCAAGGGCTGTGAGATACTGAGAAAAGGTAAACTGCTGGCTAAGGGTGTGTTAAAAGCTAACGTGTATGAGCTAGACCAGGTGGTGGGAAAGGCACTGGCAGTATGGAATAAACAACCCCACAGCAGGTGCATTCACCGTTTACATAGATGCCTGGGCCACGCTAGCTATAATACAATAAACAAAACACTGGGTATATTGCAAGGGCATAAAGTAGACAAATGTAATGTGTTTTTGGATTGCAATATCTGTAAGTAAGCAAAATTAAAGGCATTCCCAGTTTCTAAGAAAAGCGACTGGGTGTCAGTAAGACCGCTCCAATTAGTCCACGCAGATGTTGTGGGGCCGTATGCACCCAGTGTATCAAAAAATAGATATGGCTTGGTTATAGTGGATGACTGGAGCAGGTTTGAGTGGGTGTATGCAATCAAACATAAAAGTGATGTTTTTCCAACTTTCAGGTACTGGCCAAAGAGAGTCCAAAAGCAATTAAATTGTAAGATAACCGCTCTCCAGACGGACATGGGGGGTGAGTTTATGAGCCAAAGCTTTGCCAGCTATCTAAAACAAGAAGGCATTAATCACAGGATTGCCAACGTCTCCTCTCCGTCAGAGAACGGGGTGGCAGAACACAAAGGGGGTCTTCTCGAGGGGATGTGCCATGCTTTACTGGCAGACAGTGCACTGAAGCTGGCATATTTGGGAGAAGCATTAAAAATAGCTTGTTTTATTTCTAATAGATTATGGACACAAGCTCTGGATGATGATAGAGTGCTGTATGGCAAAAAGCCAAACCTAGACTACCTTAGGATCTTTGGGTCTAAGGCATGGTCAATATTCCTCTGGACCAAAGAAGGAAGGGTGGTGCCAGAGCCAGGAAACTGTAGTTTGTGGGCTATCAAAATGGCATGAAATCCTACAGGTTTGTAGATGAAAACAATGTAATGTAATAAAGCTGAGCCATGCAGCTTCATTCTGTGAGCTTCATTTCCATGCAGCTTCATTTCCTGGAGGAGGTGCTTAATTAATTATATATGCGGGGTAGCTACGTCATAGTGGGGCATAGATGGTGATTGGCAGGGGCTAGGTCACGTGGGGATGGGGCTCTCCTAGGTTAACCATCCTAGGAATTTTTAAATGCTGCAGATTAAAATCACTGTGCAGCACCCTCCCTCCCACCAGGCCTTCACTTCATGAGGGCATGACCTGGGCATCTGATAACAATATGGTACATGTCTGGACATGTAATGAAAGCAGTGATTTCTTTTAAAAGGTTCCTTTTTATTTACAGACAGTGACAAATAGAGTTGCAGTCTATTTACAAGGTTTATTTCAAAAACAGACATTAAAAAGCAGCTGCAATATCTTTTATTTACATCACAGAAACGCCATTTTATTTTTTTCTGGTGCAGAAAAAATGAACAAAAATGCAAATCTTTGATATAACGTTCAACATATTTAACCATTGCACTGTCAGAGTTTTTCAAAATTGTTTCAAGCGTTTTACGTGAATTTGGAGAGTCTCAATCTCTATTCAAAAAATCAAATATTTGGTCCATATTCTCTTGCGTGAAGAGCAGACATTTGAATGAATAGGCAACTGAGGTCACAAGTTGCATTATCGAATGTATTGACATTTCATCTATAACAAATTTCACCTTGCGGTCTACCATTTGTTCAGACCACGAAAGACATGTGTGAGATGTCTGCCCGGGCGATTGAAGCTGGCATCCTTCACAAGAATCATATAAAAATGCATTGATACAATGCATTGTTATCGAATAGACAGCAGCACAAACTAATACTGACATTGCTGATTTCCGTTTTCGGGGTGGTATACAGTCAGAATCTTCAAAAACTTCCATGTTTAAAAGCTTTCTCATGGCAATGACTCGTTCCCCGGGAGTCATGCCAAATGGATTTTTTGGCTGTTCCTGTTAAAAAGACAGCATTTATTTTAGTTTTACAAGCCTTGACAAGCCCCCACACCCACCACACAACACTAAACAACTGGGGTCCATACCTGTATGGTGTCACGGGCTGGGGCCAGGCCAGGCAAAGTCCAGGGGCAGTCCAAGGTCTGTAGCTGGGTAGCAAGGAGGGTCCAAAGCGCCAAAACCGAATCACAGTCCAGGTATCGTAGGTCAGAGGTTCAGAAGCCGAAGTCAGGGGGTCCAGAAGTCAATGCCAGAGTCAGGGGGTCCAGAAGCCAAAGTGGATGCTAGAACGTCAGGTAAGTGACTAGTTGCTTCCACAAAGCCTTCTCTCAAAGCCCACAGCTATATAGCCCTCTGCTGTCTGTTGCCCATTTTGGCTAATTGCTGACTCAGAGGGCAGCCAGGATCTTGCTGAGACTCAAGCACCCTCACTCCTAGAAGGGCCAGAATCCTTTTAAAAGTCAGGGCTCAGGGAGCGTCTTGCTCATGAGCGTGCCGCCCTCCTCCAATCCCTGAGGTCCTGACGAAGGCGGTCACGCACACGAGCCACCCGAGAGGGCGAGGCAGGGGGGCTTGGATCTTCCAGCAGGAGACAGGGGCACTGGTGCAGGTGGCAGGGGCACAGTTTCTTCTGCAGGCTCGGCTTCTTCTGCAGGGCCCCCAGCACCCATGACATATGGAGATTTTTGCCTCTGAAGGAATATTCTCCTCTGGGGCATCAGCCAATTTTAAATCTGGAATTTGTGGCTCAATGCAGGCAGAATACTAAAAAATTAAAAGCAGGAGATTTACCTTGGCTAAAAGGGAGTCCTGGAGGGGGGCTCCTTTGAGGCTTTGAGGGGTCTCCGGAGAAGAGTTGCATATTCATCACCTGCAGAAGTTTCCAAAGTCATTTATTTGACAGAAGCTCAACAGGATCGTAACTTTCTTTGTGACTGCTAAACATCTAAAGCTATACAAGACAGGTGTTGGATCTGGATAACTGTAGAAAAAGGTACTGATGACTATCTTCATTCTGGGACTATTTAAAGTTAAACAAAATAAAATCAGAAGGTGGGAAATAGAGATTTAGAAAGCTTGGAAAAAGAAGGAGAGAAGGGGCGAAATTTGAATTTTGTAAATTTAAAGGACATTGCTAAAAAGTGAAAAGGAATTTATTGCTTTGTCTACTTGCGGTTTTGGTGAAAAAGCCCCATCGTCACAGATATGCAGATCTCACCGTAAAAGAGGGGGTTGTTGTTTAGCTCTAGCCTGGTAAGAAGAATGTAGTATAACAGGAAACATCCTGTACCAGGAGCTGTTGAGAAAGAAGCAAGGAAATGGTATGTGAAAAACAAGATAAGGGAAATGCGGGAGGGGGGGGGAAGTTACTCATACCTTGGGGGCATGTGCGCGTTATTACTAGGCAGATTGTGAGGGGGTCGGCCAATTGGCAGGCTCCACGAGGGCTTTAGGCAAAAGTATATAATAGCTGTGCTGCGTCACAGCAGACAGAGTCGACTGGTGGTACTGCTCCATCCGGGCTCTCCGCAATTTGCAAATCACGCTTTCAATAAACGATCCTTGCTGGAACCAAGTGTGAGAGTGGTCATTGGTTCAAGTCCAGAGACAGACTCTACACGTGACAACAGTCAACACAGGAAATACGTCAAACATTGCGAGATCTTTTTACCAGTGAAAACGAGATTTGATGGCAAGAAAAGCAGGAAGAGTCGGATGGAAAAGGGAAATCATTGAAGCAGCTAGCCTACTCTAGGACTATAATATCATATAAAAACATTGGCGGCCATTGCTAGGAGGTCAAAATTTAAACGTTTTTAAAGTGTTTGGGACATTAAAAATTGGTGACGCTGACAGAGGTGACAATTATAAGGTAAATACTATTGGACATTATTGCTGATAATTATTTTGGAAGCCTTTTGAAGGAAATTTTTTTTAAAGGGAAGCAGAAAGTCGCGACCGCCATTTTGGAAGAAATAAAAACTTCAAAAATTAATATCTGAGCCCAGGAGGCTCTGAGGACGGTGAAATTAGGCTTATTGAAAAGGGCAAGCCTTACTTTATCAAACCTGATAGTTTAATTTTAATTTGGAGAGGTCAAAATTTTCGGTGTTTTTTTAAATGTCAGCATAAATTAATCTGTGCAAGGACTGCCTCAATGGAGAAAATGCAAGAGCAATTAGAAGCAATGGAAGCCAGGATGATGAAAGGGGTGAGAGACATGATAACTGCTTCTAAAAAAGAAATTAGAAAAGACATTGAAGAGCTAAGGAAAGATATAGAAGATCTCAGAAATGAGACTGTGGTAACATCAAAGAAAGTGCAAGAGGTGGAAGAGAGAGTGAAAGTACATGATTCCACCTTGTTAAAAATGCAAGAAAAAGTGGCAATTCATGACTGCAAATTGATGGAAACCCAGATACGTCTGAGAGGAGTACCTGAGGATGAAGAGACTGATTTGAAAGGATATATAATAAGAATAATTGCAGAATTTTTGGAGGAAGATCCTGAAGGAACTAGAAGCATGTATGATGATTTGTATAGAGTGAACTCACTATATGCCAAGAAAAATAATCTACCAAGAGATGTGGTTATAAGATATATGACAAAAGAAATGGTGGGGAAAATCTTGAATAAAAATTTTGAAAAGACATTGATAATGGGAGGCAGCAGAGTAAGAATCATGAAAGGATTGCCAAGACAAGTGATAAATGACAGAAAAGCGTACAAAAAATTGACAAAGAAACTACGTGACAATGAAATGAGGTATAGATGGATAATACCTGAAGGTCTGAGCTTTGAGCTGCAAGGAAAAAGGATTACAATTACAAGCACACAGGAACTGCGTAGGTTTTATGAAGAACATAAAGAATTTGCACCATTATGGATTACAAATTATTATCTTGGAATGTAAATGGACTAAATTCACCACAAAAAAGAAAGGCAACATTTCATTGGATTAGAAAAGCAAAATTATAATATAGTTTGTTTACAAGAAGTGCATATCAAACAAAAGGAATACAAATTTTTATGGAATAAACAACTGGGTCTAGAATTTTATTCATTGGCTGGAGAAAAGGGGAGTGATTTTCTATATTAAACAAGAATTGGAGCCAAAATTAGTGTTTAAAGATAAAGATAAAGATGGAAGATTTGTAGTGGTAGAAATAATAATAAATGCAAAAAAAAAAAAGTTGTTATTGGGACTGTATGCACCAAATGGTGCAAAGGATGCTTTTTAAAAAGACATTATGCAACAATTTGATGAAGTTATGACCAAGTTTTGATAATGGGGGACTTTAATGGAACAATTAAGAACACACTGGATAGGTCTGGAGGTAAAAAAAAAAATAAGGAAGGAAAATTGCCAGTCTTTTTTTTTAATTGGCCAAACAAGAAAATTTGGAGGATATATGGAGGAAATTTAATCCTGAAGTGCGGGACT
Organism: Heteronotia binoei; assembly: GCF_032191835.1. Lineage (NCBI taxonomy): Eukaryota > Metazoa > Chordata > Lepidosauria > Squamata > Gekkonidae > Heteronotia > Heteronotia binoei. The sequence continues at coordinate 119,583,777 of NC_083243.1, forward strand.
ATACCTTTTTTTCAGCAATACATAAAACTTTTTCCAGAATTGACATGTTGTGGGGCACTAAAGACTTAGGCCTTATGACAAAGAAAATAGAGATTTTACCTAAAATTGGGGCTGACCATAACCCAATAATGTGGATTACAAAATTGTCTAAGAAGTTGAGAAGATGGAGATTGAATGAAAATTTACTACAGAATAAAGAAATAATGACATATCTAGAAAATGAAACTAAAGCTTTCTTCCAAATAAACAATAAAGAGGATATAGAATTTCAGACAGTCTGGAATGCTTATAAAGCAGTAATGAGAGGAATATTGATTACATTGAATAACAAAGATAAGAGGGCAAAAGAAACACAGATGTTGGACATTCAAAATGAAAAAAAGAAAAAAAGAAGGGGAACTGAGAAAAAGGACAGGGAAAAAGAAAATTATAAGGGAGATTACAATATTACAAACGCAAAAGAGACATTTGTTAAATAAAGAACTGGAATGGAATCTGAAAAGATTGCAGCAGAAATCTTTCGAAGGAGCAAACAAACCCAGAAAATATTGGCCTGGCAACTGAAGAAAAAGAGAGAAAGTAAAATTATTAATAAAATTGTGGTGGATGGAAGAGAGGTGGTAGATCAAGAAGGAATCAAAACAGAATTCTTTAAGTATTATGCCAAGTTATTTAAAGGTGTTAAAATAAGGAAAGGAAAGATGGATGAATATTTACAAAAGATAAAAATAGCACCCTTAACAGAAAATATGCGAAAAGTTTTGAATGATCCAATTGAAAAAATAGAAATTGAAGCAGCAATTAATGCAATGAAAAATGGAAAAGCACCTGGGCCAGATGGATATACAGCTAATTTTTTTAAAACCCTCAAAGAGGAGTTAATCTCGAAACTTCAGAAATTAATGAATATGATAAGAACAAAAGGGAAAATACCAAATACATGGAAGGAAGCTGTTATTTCGTTGATTCCAAAGGAAGATAGAGATGTTACGAGCGTAAAAAATTATAGACCAATTTCATTATTAAATAATGACTATAAAATATATACAAGAATCTTGGCAGAATGGTTTAAACAATATTTGATAAATTTTATATATAAATACTTGGGGATCACTTTTAACCACAAGTTAAGCTGGGTTTCACATCGTAACAACACCATCAACTTGGCTAAGTGTTCAGCTGCTCAAATTAAACAGTTTTTCTTTGCAAGGGGCAACCAATTAGTTCCAGCAGCTATTAAAGTATTCAAAGCCAAAACGCTTGCCCAAATCCTCTATGGTATCCCTATATGGATCTCAGCTTTTACCAGGAAAGTGGAGGGCATTCAAGCCTCATTCTTTAGACAAATTCTTGGTTTGCCAAAATGTGTGTCCTACTTTGCTCTCTGCTCTGAAGTGGGTCAGTCTTTGGTGGAGACAAAAGCCTGGATTGCAGTGTTTAAATTCTGGCTCAAAATTCATTTTAGAACAGATCCCAACAGCCTTCTTGATTGTATGAAAAGAGACCCATATATTTCGTCCTGGACAGCACTGCTTCTGTCTAAACTCAATCAATTGGGGTTAGAGGTAGATGATTTTTCTACCTCTGAAGAGTCATATATCTTCAGATGTATTAAACTGAGACTGTGGGAATTGGAGGAAACGAAATTACGGCCAACTCTCCCTTATACTTGCTCTCCAGCTTCCTTAGGTCTTTATGCTTTTTGTGGCAAAATGCCCAATTATCTATCAGACCTAACCACTCCAAGTCATCGCAGGGCATTTATGTTGGCCAGACTAAACGCGTTTCCCTCCAAAGTTTTACAAGGGAGATATCAGCGAGTCCCTTTAGCCGACAGACTTTGCTCCTGTGGAGCGAATACCCCTGACTCAATCCAGCATATATTGCTTGATTGTTCTTTTTACCATAACCTCCGTAAAGATTTATTTGGCAAGCTTTCTTTTTCTCCAGATTTGTCTATTCTGCCACCCTGTTATTATTTATTGAGTGATACTGAGGGGGTGGTTAGTGAGGCTGTGGCAAAATTTCTGGCTGACATCCTTAAATTTAATTCTGACCATGTTTGAATGTATCTGTAAGCTCGGTTTTATTTTGATTTTATCTCCAATGTTTAAATTTTTATATTCTGTGTATTTTTATCTGAATCTATTATGCCATTAAAGGTTTGGTATGGGTATGGGATAAATTTTATAAAGGAAGATCAAGCAGGGTTTCTTCCCAAAAGGCAAATAAGAGACAATATCAGAACTGTTGTAAATATTGTAGAATATTATGAAAGACATCCAGAAAAGGAAGTAGCATTATTCTTTGCGGACGCAGAGAAAGCATTTGATAATTTAAATTGGGATTTTATGTTTGCAGTAATGGAGAAAATGGAGCTGGGAGAAAGCTTTATAAGAATGATAAAAGCAATATATACTGAACAACGTGCAAGGCTATGCATAAATGCTGATCTTACAGAAGACATGATAATTAGTAAAGGTACAAGACAAGGTTGTCCACTTTCCCCACTGTTGTTTATAATGACTCTTGAAATATTACTGATGCAAATTCAAGAAGATAAAGAAATAAAAGGATTAAAAGTAAAAGGATTTACTTACAAATACAGAGCACTTGCAGATGATATAATGTTTATAAATGAAAACCCCATACAAGTCACACCTTTGTTGTTAGCCAAAATACAAGAATATGGGGAGTTGGCGGGACTTTGTATTAATAAAGAAAAATCAAAACTTCTATGTAAAAATATGCAAATAAATAAGCAACAAGAATTGCAGAGACTAACGGGCTGTGACGTTACCGCCAAGGTAAAATATTTTGGTGTGCCGATAACAATGAAGAATATTGATTTGTTCAAAAATAATTATGAGACGCTATGGCGTAAAATGGATGAAGATATGTTAAAGTAGAATAAACTTAATTTGTCACTGTTGGGTAGAATAGCCGCAATTAAAATTAATATTCTACCAAGAATAATGTATTTGTTTCAAACTATTCCGATTGTGAAAGACAGTAAACAATTTAATAGATGGCAAAGAAAAATTTCAGCGTTTGTGTGGGCGGGGAAGAAACCAAGAATTAAAATGAAAATTTTAACAGATGCAAAAGAGAGAGGCGGATTTCAATTACCAGACTTAAAATTATATCATGAAGCAGTTTGTTTAGTATGGACAAAAGAATGGATAATGTTGTCAAACAAAAAACTCTTAGCGTTGGAAAGTCATGGAAATAAATTTGGCTGGCACACTTATATGTATTATAAATGTATTTGGCTGGCACACTTATATGTATAAAAAAAGATAGACGGCTTTTTCTCTCTTATATAAGAAACAGCTTGCTAAATACATGGATGAAATATAAGAAATATGGAGATGAGAGAAAACTGATATGGATAGTGCTAGCCGAAGTGATAAATACAACAGTGGAGATGGGTGAAGAAAAGTGGTTGTCATATAATCAACTATTAAAAATACAAAGTGGCAAAATAGAATTGAAAACTGCTGAAGAGCTGAATAATAAATATGATTGGTTTCAAATGCAACAAATAAAGAGTTTGGAGGAGAATGATATTAAAACTGAAGGAATAAGAAAAGAGCAAACAGAAATGGAAAAAGTTCTGCTTGGAGACAACAAAAAATTCATTTCAAAATTATATAAATTATTTTTAAATGGTCTACGGAAGATGAAGTAGTGAAATCTCAAATGATTAAGTGGGCAATTAATGTAAATAAAGAAATACAGGTGGAAACTTGGGAATATTTGTGGAAGAACTCTATGAAGCTTTCGACATGTCATAGTATTAAAGAGAACTGTTTTAAAATGATGTATAGATGGTATATGACTCCTAAGAAATTGTCAAAGATGAATAAGATGCCAGACAGATGTTGAAAATGTAAAAAAACATGAAGGTTCTTTCTACCATATGTGGTGGACTTGTGAAAGAGCAAAAAAGTATTGGCAGATGATTCAACAAGAAATTTCTAGGATCTTGGGATATGAATTTAAGAAAGATGCAGAGATTTTTCTGTTGGGATTACAAATGGAAAAATTTCCAAAAGAAGATAGAACTGTAATTTGGTACTTGCTTTCAGCTGCTAGGACATTATATGCACAGTTGTGAAAGCAAGAAAAAATACCAGAGAAATGGGATTGGATTGTAAAAGTTATGACATGGAGTTAAATGGACAAATTAACAAGAATTTAAGAGACTATGATTTAGATGTTTTTAAGATGGAGTTGAAAAAGTTCAGAAGATATGTAGGAAAAGAGTGGAAAATAAAAGGACATTGGACAATTTTTGATAATGATTAAGTCTTAGAAAAAAAAAGAATATTAATTTTTGTTTTTATTAGTTAAGGGTACCTTTAAACATTAGTACTTTAAGTAAATAACACCGATGGGGGTCAAGTAACGGGGGGAGGGGTGAGTAGAAAGTAATATATGGGATAGATAAAAGAAATTATTAATGATGCAAGAAATATAATTTGTTACCATATGTTACCAAATAAAATTGTTCTAACTACGAAAAGGAGATGCTACCAATTAGCAGGTATTTATCTCTTGGACTCTCTTTCAGTTAGGTTTTTCTACCAATTGAGAAGCAGAGGACATTAGCTGTATGTGATGCTGAAAGACAAACCCCTTCGCCAGCAGCATTTCCTTTCTCTCTTTTTATTCAAATACCTGCAAATTTTCTGAAGGCCATTTTCAGAATTTTCAGCTGTCAGGGCTTTTTTCATGGTGACTAATGCATAGTCAGGCTCTTAATCAAAGGAGAAGCACTACATCAACATTTTAACTAAACATGCACCTCATAACCATTTGTTGTAATATAATTGTAATAGCTTTTATGGAAGTTTCCAGCTAAACTGGCAAGAGAATGGATAATACAATACTATTAGACATATTTTTGTTTATAATATTTTTACCATGGCTCAGTGACTGAACACTTTTCCCAGATTCTGCAATCTATCTACAAAAAATGAACTCTCAGATTGACCTAAAAGTCTTTGGAAACCCCTGAGGAAATGCTGTCTTGCAGAGACTGAGGATCAAAGCAGAGATGCCCAGAGTTAAATGATTAAAATTCTTTGGATGATGGATTGCGTGGAGTTCTTAAATGATTTTGTTGCCTAATTATGGCATTTATTTAATACATGATCCCATATTTTAAAAATATACTCTGAACACTAACTGTGCAGTTGGCAGGTCCATATTAATTAGGTTTTTATTTATATGCTAATTTTATCTCTAACCCTTTCACAAATCAGACTTCACATGAAAAAAGGCAGGCCAAATTCTGCCTCACTAGAAATGATGCACAATTCTCGCTGAACTGTTTCTGTTTCCAATAGGCTCCACATGCGTATCTCAGCTAATACACACTTCTTTATGTATATCTGACTTTGTCAGGATTGTACCTATTAACAGGTTAGAAAAAGAGAAATAAAAGTACAGTCCTATGCAGTTACACCCTTCTAAACCCATTTACTTCAATTGACTAGAAGGGTGTAAATCTGTTTAGGACTGCACTGATAAGGTAGTATTTCCTTGCGTGTTCAAAGTGCTTCACATGTATTAATTTCAGGTGGGTAGCCATTTTAGTTGTAGTAGAAGAACAAAATTCAAGACCAGTAGCACCTTAAAGACCATTCCTGCCCCCTCCAGGTGTGCAGGGTAATGGATCTTAATTCTATTTGTATCTGACAAAGTGACCTTGACTCACATAAGGTTTTACCCTAGAAAATTTTGTTGCATTTTAAAGTGCTATTGGACTCAATTAATATACTGCAGCATTCTAAGGTAAAACTTATCCCCATATTGTTAACAGTGAGCTAAAGGTGAGACAGAGTGGTTAGTGTAAGGCTACCCAGTGAACAATGGCAGAAGCTAGCTTTGAACCAAGGTCTTTCAGGTTTGTACTGCAGTATAACACTCCTCCACCCACACTGAGGTAATTCCTTCTGCTCCTTATTGGTCAGTTTTGTGCTGGGCATTTTTTTAAACAGGAGATTCTTTAAGCTGAATTTACTTTCAAATAGCCATCTTAGCAGAACATTACTGATTCTCTCGTCTTCATTCGTGTACAAGCTCCACTATTGCTTACTTGTTTAATTTTTTAAATACATGCAGGATGAGTCTAGCAAAATGAGTTTTTTGTTAGTTTTGGATTGCTGGGGGTATTACTGACAGGAGTCTCTTTGCAAGCTCTGAAAGGAGGAAGGAGGGAGGAATTTAGCTAAGACTGGCACTGTGACTTGGCAGTTGCTTTTCTTTTTCCACCAAGATTAGCCTGCCTTGGGCGATGGGATGGGCAGAGAAAGCAGAACTAAAAAAGTTCATAGACAAAAACTTGAAACGGGGTTTCATCCGACCAGCTACCGCCCCCCTTGCCGCCCCCGTGCTATTCCGAAAGAAGAAGGATGGTAGTTTGAGACTTTGCACAGATTTTTGCGGGATAAACGGGATTTCTATGTCAAACGCCTACCCTATCCCGCTAATAAAAGACCTGCTGAGCACGGTAGCGGAGGGCAAAGTGTTCACAAAACTCGACCTCCGTGATGTGTACTTCTGGGTCCGGATCAAGGAGGGGGATGAGTGGAAAACGGCGTTCAACACGCCGATGGGACAATTCGAGTACTTGGTGATGCCGTTCGGGCTGCAAGGGGCGCCGGGAGTGTTTATGAACTTTATCAATGAAGTACTGCGAGAATACTTGTATAAGGGGGTGGTGGTGTACCTGGATGACATCATTATTTATTCTAAAGACCTCGAATCGCATGTGCCGTTGGTCAGAAAAGTGTTAACTACCTTGTACCAGAACAAATTGTATGCCAAACTGACTAAGTGTGAGTTCCACAAGTTGGAACTGGATTACCTAGGATTCAGAGTGTCGGGGGAGGGATTAGCAATGGACCCCGCGAAAATACAAGCCGTCCTGGACTGGGAACCGCCCCGAACCCGATGGCAGTTACAATCTTTCCTCGGGTTCACAAATTTCTACCGCGGGTTCATCAAAGGGTTTGCCCAGGTCATGTTACCCCTCACTGAGCTCCTCAAGACCAAAGGGAAAGGGGAGGAGGCGAAAAAACCGGGGGCGCGCCTCGCCTGGTCTCCCGAGTGCCAGCGCGCCTTTGACGAACTGAAAAGGTTGTTCACTAGTGAACTGGCACTGGCCCACCCCAATGAGCTAAAGCCATTCGTAGTGCAATGCGACGCCTTCGACGTCGCGGTGGGGGCAATATTGATGCAACGGGACGACGAGGGGGGGGCTCCGGCCTTGTGCGTACATTTCCCACAAGTTGTCAAATGAGCAGAGGAACTGGTCGGTGTGGGACAAAGAGGCTTTTGCGGTCACGTTCGCCCTCAAGACCTGGCGGTCGTGGCTGGAGGGAGCCCGGGTCCCGTTCGAAATCTGGACGGACCACAAAAACCTAGAGGCGCTAACCGGCCGGCGTAAACTAACCGCCAAACAAATAAGATGGGCGGGGTTTTTCGCCAAATTTGACTTTGTGCTAAAGCACATCCCCGGCACCAAAAAATTTCTGGCCAACGCGCTCTCGCGCATGCCCCAACATGACAGCCAGAGGGAGAAGGTGATAGACTACCTTGTTCCACCCACGCAAGTGGCGGGCGGGGTCACCACCAGATCAGGAAAAAGGACAGGGGTCCCAGAGCTGAGAGAAAAAGAACGCTTCGTGGCCGAAACAGAGGCGGAGGGAGGGGAACGGCCCGAAGGAGTAGAGAAGGGAGAAGGGGGGCTCTGGTACCACAACGGGAAGATCTACATACCCAAAAGCCTGCGAAAGGAGGTGCTAGAACAGTGCCACTCAGGCCGCCTGGCGGGGCACTTTGGTTACGTAAAGACGCTAAACTTGATCACCCGGCAGTTTTGGTGGCCACAGCTGAAAAGAGACGTGTCGGAGTTTGTAAGCTCCTGCCCGACATGTATCATGGCCAAGCGGAGGGGGGGGGGAACCGCCAGGCCACCTGGTCCCCTTGCCAACTGCGACCCGGCCGTGGGCGGTGGTTTCGATGGATTTCATAGTCGAACTACCCCCCTCGCAAGGGAAAACAGTGATACTGGTGGTGGTGGACACTTTTTCTAAACAAGCGCACTTCATTCCGTGCAAACAACTTCCCACCGCCAAGAAACTAGCCCACCTATTCTTCAATCACGTGGTATGCCTCCACTCGTTCCCAGACAAGGTCATTAGCGACCGCGGGCCACAATTCGTTGCCAACTTCTGGCGGGAGTTTTGCAAGATCACGAGGATAGAGCAGGGGCTCAGCTCAGCCTACCACCCACAGACGGATGGACAGACGGAGAGGGTGAACGGGCTTCTCGAACAATATCTCAGGTGCTATGTCAACTTTCAGCAGTCAAACTGGGTGGAGCTGCTGGCCTTTGCCGAATATGGGTACAACAACAGCCTGCATAGCTCCACAAAACCCTCCCCATTCCAGATAGTAAATGGCTATGAGGGCAAGCCGTTCCCCCATCTCCCCCTACCCGCGGGGGAGCCCAAACAAACTTCTTGTCAACAATGGTGGGAAGGGGTTCGGCAGGGATGGGAGGTGATCCAAGAGAACTTGGAAAGGGCCAAGGAGGAGTATAAACGGCAGTTTGACAAAAAACACTCCCCTCAGTGGGAGTTCAAGGAAGGGGAGAAAGTCTTTCTGTCAACCAAGAACCTCCCCCTGCCGCAGGCTTGCCGTAAGCTGGCCTACAAGTACTTGGGTCCATTTAAAATAAAGCGAGTGATTAACAGCGTGACAGTGGAATTGGAACTACCAAAACTGTTGAGTAAGATCCACCCTGTTTTTCATTGCAGCCTTCTTTGCAAAGATCCTGGGGCTACATCCTGGCACCCTCGCCCTCCCGAGCCACCTCCTACGCAAGTGAAGGGCCAGAGTCACCATGAGGTCCAGGAGATCCTGGACTCCAAGGTCCAACGGGGGGTACTGTACTACTTAATCCGCTGGAAGTACTTCCCCCCGACCTGTGACGAGTGGGTCAAAGCTAGCGATGTGTCCGCGCCACAATTGCTTAAGAAATTCCACCTACTGTACCCGCACAAACCCAGGGCGAGAGCTTAGGGGGGGTAGTATGTCAGAACTTGTAACTTTCCTATGTGCTGTTAGCCTATGTGACTCCACATTGTAACCAGGCACTAACCCATGCAACCTTGCTTCAGCAACTAACAAACATTTCTGTGCATTTCAAACAAACTGTGATCACTGAAGGGTGACAGATAGCCTCTGGTCAACATCTGCAGGTGGCCCTTTGAAGCTGGGCCGGCCAGGCTCTCTCAGCAGGACTCCATCCTCCCTTACTGATAACAGACCCTGAGAAACAGGCAGTTGTCTCTAGCCGTGTGAAAGATCGTTTTATTGTTGTCACCATAACCGCATAAAATGTAACCAATGCAAACTTTCAGTATCAGTGTTATCCTGTGCCTTCAGCTCTGTAGTTCTCAATAAACGCCTATGCTTTTGTAATAAAGTCTTGGGCCTCGTTTGGAGTTCTTCCAGTTCTGACAGGAATACCATAGCTTTGACTATACAGACTTTTGTTGCAGGCTGATGTCTCTACTTTTGTTGGCAGGCTGATGGCTACATATTGTGTTCTGAATCCATTTCAAGGTGTTGGTATTGACCTTTAAAGCCCTTTATGGTCAGGGACCTGTTTATCTGCGGGACCGCCTTTCCCCATATATTCCCTAGAGAGCACTGCATTCAGGAACAAAAAATCTGCTGTCCACCCCTGGACCAAAGGAGGCCAGGTTGCATTTGACACGAGCCAGGGCCTTCTCGGTGGCAGCACCAGAGTTATGGAATGCTCTCCTGGAGGCCATAAGGGCCCTGCAGGACCTTCCTACATTCCACAGGGCCTGTAAGACTGAATTGTTTTGACAGGCCTTTGATGCTTAAACTGAGAGAGAGCTGCCACCTGACATCAGCTAGAGTTCCCGGTGACCAACCGTCTGAAAAGCAGAACCACCAACATAGTAATTGTACAGCACCGTGGAATAGTATTTAAACTTAATTGTATTAAGGTTTTATAGATTTTATTGACTTATTGTTTTAAATCATGTAAACCATTGTTGTAAGCTGCCCTGAGTCCACTTGCGGAGAGGGCGGGATAAAAGTCTAATGTAAATAAATATTATACTGCCCAGGTTTGCATAGCTGTCCTCCCGAGGAGCAAACGTCTTTTAATTTCATGGCTACAGTCACCATCTGCAGTGATCTTGGATCCCAGAAATGTGAAGTCTGTCACTGCTTCCATGTCTTCCTCTTCTATTTGCCAAGGTGTGATGGGGCCAGATGCCATGATCTTAGTTTTTTTGATGTTGGGTTTCAAGCCTACTTTTATGCTCTCCTCTTTCACCCTCAACAAGAGGTTCTTTAGGTCTTCCTCACTTTCTGCCATTAGAGTAGTGTCATCTGCATATCTGAGGTTGTTGATGTTTTCCCCAGCAATCTTAATTCCAGCTTGAGCTTCATCCAGGCCAGCATTCTGCATGATGTACTCTGCATATAAATTAAATAAGCAGGGTGACAATATACATCCTTGTCAAACTCCTTTTCCTATTCTAAACCAATCATTAGCTCCATATCCCGTTCTGACACTTGCTTCTTGACCCTTATACAGATTTCTTAGGAGACATGTGAGGTGGTCTGGTACTCCCATCTCTTTAAGGACTTGCCACAGTTTGTTGTGAACCACACAATCAAAGGCTTTAGCATAGTCAATGAAGCAGAAATAGGTGTTTTTCTGATACTCCCGTGCTTTCTCCATAATCCAGTGAATGTTGGCAATTTGATCTCTAGTTCCTCTACCTCTCCAAAACCCAGCTTGAACTTTTGGTAGTTTCCGGTCGACATACTGCTGAAGCCTAGCTTGTAGGATCTTTAACATAACCTTGCTGGCATGTGAAATGAGTGCAATGGTGCGATAGTTTGAACATTCCTTGACATTACCCTTTTTTGGGATTGGAATATAAACTGATCTTTTCCAATCCTGTGGCCACTGTTGTGTTTTCCAAATTTGTTGATATGATGTGTGCATTACTTTAACAGCATCATCTTTTAGGACTTTGAATAGCTCAGCTGGGCTACCATCATCTCCGCTCGCTTTGTTGTTAGTAATGCTTTCTAAAGCCCATTTGACTTCATACTCCAGGTTGTCTGGCTCAAGGTCATCGATTTCACTGTCATTGTTGTCCGGGACATTGAGATCCTTCCTGTATAATTCTTCTGTGTATTCTTGCCACCTCTTCCTGATCTCTTCTGCTTCTGTTAGGTCCCTACCATTTTTGTCCTTTATCATGGCCAACTTTGCACAAAATGTTCCCTTGATTTCTCCAATTTTCTTGAATAGATCTCTTGTCCTTCCCATTCTATTATTTTCCTCTATTGCTTTGCATTGTTCCTTCAGGAAGGCCCCCTTATCTCTCCTTGCTGTTCTCTGGAAATCTGCTTTCGGTTGGGTGAATCTTTCCTTTTCACCATTGCCTTTTGCTTTCCTTCTTTCCTCAGCTATTTGTAAAGCCTCATCAGACAGCCACTTTGCTTTCTTGCATTTCTTTTTCTTTGGGATGGTGCTGATTGCTGCCTTCTGTACAATGTCATGAACCTCCATCCATAGTTCTTCAGGCACTCTGTCTATCAACTCTAGTTCTTTAAACCTATTCTTCATCTCCACTGTATATTCATAAGGGATGTGATCAAGGTGAAACCTGAATGGCCTAATGGCTTCCCCAGTTTTCTTCAGTTTAAGCCTGAATTTTGCGATGAGTAGCTCATGATCTTTGCTGCAGTCAGCTCCAGGTCTTATTATTGCTGACTGTAAGGAGCTTCTCCATCTTTGACTGCAGAGTATATAATCAATCTGATTTCTGTGTTGCCCATCAGGTGATGTCCACGTGTAGAGTCACCTTTTAGGCTGTTGGAAAAAGGTGTTCACTATGACCAGCTTGTTCTTTTGACAAAACTCTATTAGCCTTTGCTCGGCTTCATTTTGTTCTCCAAGGCCAAACTTGTTCCGGTCACTTTTTGACTTCCTAGTTTGGTATTCCAGTCCCCTATGATGATGAGGACATCTTTTTTTAGTGTTCATTCTAGAAGGTGTTGTAGATCTTCATAGTACTGGTTCACTTTAGCCTCTTCTGCATCAGTGGTTGGGGCATAGACTTGGATTACTGTAATATTGAATGGTTTGCCTTGGATACGGACCAGGATCATTCTGTCATTTTTGAGATTGTATCCCATTACTGCCTTCCTCACTCTCTTGTTAACTATAAAGGCCACACCATTTCTTCTACGGGACTCTTGGCCACAATAATAGATGTAGTGATCCTCTGAGTTAAATTCATCCATTCCCGTCCATTTTAGTTCACTGATTCCAAGGATGTCGATGTTCAGACTTGCCATCTCGTTTGACCACACTAGCTTACCTTGATTCATAGATCTTACAGTTCACTTTCCAATGCAGTATTGTTCTTTGCAGCATTGGACTGTTCTTTCACCATCAGACACATCTACAGCTGAGCGTCCTTTTGGCTTTGGCCCAGCCGCTTCACTCTTTCTGTGGTTACTTGAACGCTCTTCCCCAGTAGCATATTGGGCACCTTCTGATCTGAGGGGATCATCTTCCTGCGCCATATCTTTTAGCCTTTTGTTACTGTTCATGGGGTTTTCTTGGCAAGGATACTGGAGTGGTTTGCTATTTCCTTCTCCAGTGGATCAGATTTAGTCTGGGTTCTCAGCTATGGCCTGTCCATCTTGGGTGGCCCTGCATGGCATAGCCCACAGCCTCATTGAACCACGCAAGCCTTCTTGCCATGACAAGGCAGCAATCCATGAGAGGGAATATACTAGATGTACATTTAATGGTGACTTCAGACTTTTATTACAAAAAGGCTCATACAGGGATTGAACTCTTGACCTCTGCATGACCCCTCCCAAGTCATGATGCTGGTCAATCCCTCTATCTCCTCCCTCCCCCCATTCAAAGCTTGCAAAGAGACTCCTGTCAGTAATTCCTCCCCAACAATCCAAGACTAAAGAAAAACTCATTTTGCTAGACTCATCATGCTTGTATATATATATGTAAAAAAATGGTAAGCAATAGTGAAGCTTGTACACCACTTGAAGAATCTCTAGTTTCTATTTTATAAAAAACACCCAGTGCAAAACTGACCAATAAAGAGAAACCAATCATGCCCCATCGAAAAAAGGGAATTTCCATGCAGTAACACTATCTGTTTTTGCTCATTTGGTATGCAGAATATATTCACAATTCCCAGGAGCAAAATTGGAGGGGAAAAATACATGCAAACTGCAGGCACAGCATCCAAAGTAAAGCCCTGCTAAATCAATTTCAGTTGTGAGTGCATAATAGGCCATAGTCACAATTTGTCTTGTTAGTTAACTGGTAGTTTTATGGCATTGAGCTATCAGAAAAAAATAAAGCTGTCTTTAGTGGATAGGATAGAAGTTCTGTGGTAACAATTTATGTGTTATGGCACTTCATCAATCTGAATACCTACAAAAATTAGTCAAATTGTTGTGTGTGTGTGGATGAAAAACATAATTTCACCTGATTCAATTTTACTTATATATAGAAAAGAGTTTTAGAATTGAAACTTTAAAGGTTATTATACTTCTCAACTGCTTGCATTGTCTTATTATTCAGACAGCTTGATAATAATTTTATATCCTGATTGAACAAACTGATATCTCGTGATCATTAAAACCCTTTGTTGCTTGGACAAGAGAGATTGTCCTTCACAAATTAGTACAGCCAATAATTACCTCAAAGCCAGACCACTAGAATTTCTGCAATAATTTATTAAACAACTGAATTCACCAGCTTGCTGTCATAAATTGTCTGAGCTGTACAGCAGCCTAAAAATTTGTATTCTGTGAAATTTCAGGAATTGTAATTTTAGCAATATTATGGAATATGGTTTAACGTTAAACATTATTTGTTTATTTACTTATAGTATTTTTATAGTTTCACTTGGATGCAACATGGATTAAATAGAGTGAGTCAATACAATGAGTTATGTGAAAAATGATGGTTGGAAACCTTATTGGTTCTAGGATTTTTGTCGTCAAATAATGTGACGTTAAAGAAGCAGCTGTTGTTCAAAATAGCAACTTCATGTTTAGTTTTCCCTCCTCATTTGAAGCACCTAATAGAATGTATCATAATATGACACCACAAGCAATAAGATAGATTGGTGGTGATAGGCAGAAAAAAGGAGCACCAGGAAAATCGTGTTTGGGTAGATATTACAGAAGACATTGTGGGTTGACCATATTTAAGATCATGTCTAGTTTAACTTTCAGATGCAACTTTTTGCTATGCAGTTTTGTAGAGAATACAGCCCCATAGCCAGGATTTAAGAAATTGTGTGCATGTGTGGGTGCTTTTTTTTTTTCCAGGGGAACCCCCAGTAGCTTTCCCTCCCGCCACTCTCTCAGCCGCTCTCCCTGCGGCCTCCCCAAATTACTGTCTGTCAGTCACCCTGCCACCACTTCATGCCCTTCCCTTTCCGCAGCTCCTCCAGCTACCAACGCCTCCTCCCTTTCCCCTCCCTTCCCCACAGTTCAAATCAAAGGGGGGGTAGGCAGTGGTCATGGCTTGTAAGTGGCCACTCTCTTAGTCACTTTCCTCACTGCTACCACTTTCCTCGTAATTGGAATCGTGCAGGATAAGTGACAGAAGCAGACACCAGCCTCCCGCATCATTTAAAAGCCTGCTGATCAGCTTATTTGAAGGGTCTTTAAATCACATGAGAAGCCAGCAGCTGCTCCTCCCACTGCTCCTCCCTCACAGTTTGAATTGTGGGGAAGGAAGAGGGGACAAAGGCGGTGGCTGGGAGAGTGGGAAGGGTGTATTGCCAGAAGAGGATGTAGAAGCAGTTGCACTACTTTCAGGCATTCCAGTTGCAGTCACACAAGAGAAATTTCAAGCTGCATACTTGGCATGCCCAGTTCAGCAGAAACTAAGGGGATTTTGAAGAATAAATGGCCTAGTAAGAAAAAGGGAATGGAGTTAGAACTGTTGCCTTATTTTAGAGTACGTGATGAACTCTCATTACAAAATGGCTGTATTTTATGAGGTACACATCGGTTGCTTGTCCCAGAAGAATTGCAACCCACATTTGTAGCTCTTGCTCATGATACACATCAAGGAATTGTACGCACAAAACAACGATTGTGTGATTTATATTGGTGGCCTGGGATGGATTCACAAGTGGAGGCAGCCATTAAGCCTTGTGTCACCTGCTAGTTACATGATAAGACAACGGTTACACATCCCGCACCATTACAGCTGGTCACATTCCCACATTCTGCTTAGGAAAAAGTTGCTATTGACATTGTGGGACCTTTTGATACTGCCCCTATTGAATGTCACTATGCTATTACACTGATAGACTATTTTAGTAAGTGGCTAGAGATAGCATTTACATCACAAGCTACGTCAGCTGCTGTGATTAAGTTTTTGGCGGTAGTTTTCAGTAGAGAAGGGGACCCTAAGGAGTTGATCTCTGATAATGGCACCCAATTTACTTCTGTGGAATTTGAAACATTCCTTGCGGAGCAAAATATTATACACAGGCGGTCATCAGTGTATTATCCACAAGCTAATGGAGAGATTGAACGATTTAATAGAAGTTTGAAAGATAGCTTGCAAACAGCTAAATTGGAAGGAAAGGGATGGGTTACCTTTACAACTGACTTTTTGGAAGTATATAGGGCAACAAGGCATAACACAAAGATCCCCAGCAGAATTGTTGCATGGGTGGGAGATGAGTACCAAGTTAAATGTTACTGGGATTTTAAAGGCAAGGACTCATGTTGTGTCAGATTCAGAATTGAGGAAAAGAGTGAATCAGGAGCAAGAAAAATATAGGGCATATACAGATAGACATAGAGGTGCTAAGGATGTTAAATTTGAGTGTGGCTCTTTTGTTAGAGTAAGAAGACTGGGAATCTTATGAAAGGGGGAATGTCGGTTCACCCCACCCCTCAAGGTTATTGAGAGGAGAGGACCATATACCTATAAATTAGCAGATGGGCGAGTATGGAATCCGTCTCATTTGGTATCTGCACATTCTAGTGAAAGGAGTTTTGAATTAGACGACTCTCCTTTGTTACCAGGGATTCAAAATGAGGCTGGGCCTGTTTGTGAGGGGACTAATTCAAGGGATCAGCCGGAACTCTTAGATACACCTCAAGAGACACTAGTACCACAACCATTACCATCTCAACAGGCACCACCAGCTGCAGCAACAGAGAAGACGAGAAGAACAAGACGACCACCTGTTTGGATGAAGGACTATGTTATGAATTGACAAAGGGGGAGATGTGGTGTCCCTTTAAGAGGGTTATATATAAGTTAAGATAGGAAGTAGGGAGTGAACCTTGCAGCTGTAGGACGTGGTTTTATGTTGTGTGTGTTGACTGACTTGGAGATAATAAAACAAACTTGAAGACTGACGTGGAGGCTTTATTTAAGAGACATAACACCTTGTTTAAAAAAAGCACTCAAATGAACAATTTAAAAGAAATAATCAATTTAAATCTAAAAATAAAGCTGCAGAGCAAGTGTGTAATGGTTAAGAGTGTCACACTGGTATCTGGGAGGCACAGGTCTGAATCTCCACTCATGTAAGGGTAACTCACTGGGTGACCTTGGGCCAGTCATACTCACTCAGCCTAATCTACCACACAGGGTAGTTGTGAGGATAAAATGGGGGACAGAAGAACTATGTAAGCTCCTTGTGGTCTTTATTAGGGGGAAAAGGTGAGTTATAAATTAATTATATAGATAAAAATAAAGAATAAAATAGACAATGGCAGCACAATAGTAGTTGATCATAGAACAGTAATAAATAACAAGACACTAATAGAAACAATAAAACCCATTATTTACTTGGAGACCCAGGTTTGAATCCCCATTTTGTCATGGAAGCTTCCTAGGTGACCTTGGGCCAGTCACACACTCTCAGCCTAACCTACCTCACAGTAATGTTTTGAGGATAAAATGGAGGAGCGGAGATCAAAGAGGTCACTGGATCCCCAATGAAAAGAAAGGATATAAATAAAGTAAATAAATAATCAGGAGCCTTGAAAAATAAAAGAACCAGAAAGATAAGTCAGTTAGCATCATATCATGAAATCAGTGCTGCTATTTATCAAGTTCTCTCTGGAATTAATTTGCTCAGATTACAGTTTTAAATCAAATGGGCAAGATGCATTTCTGGACACAGAGTTTCAAGATCTACATACTATATCAATAAGCCCTATCACATTTGCTCAGCAATTCTAGATCAAGTTAGCATGAGTACATGGAGTTGGGCAAAACTGAATAACACTATTGAAGTGTTATTCAGTGTTGAAACAGTTTGGTGTTCTTACCCAGTGTATGAAAATTATGTGAGAAGCTCAAAGTTAACGTGAAACAAGGGCACCAGCACAACCTTGTTGCTTTTATGGACTGCTGGCTGCACATATCAAGCAATATTGAACAGTTCTGCTATCAAATTTGCTTCAGCTGGATCTTCCTGAATGAATTTAGCATTCATTTGCTGAAAGAAGTTGGGACTGGTTTCCGGTGAATACATTCCTTGCTTTGCATAGAGAACTAATATAACGGTCTACTTTGAACAAATATATGTATATTTATTAATTGTTTACGTTGTTTGCTTTTTTCATTTATTTGGAGGCTGGTTTTCATGGAAGCCTAGTGATTTGTATTCCCCTGCCTATTATTGCTGTGATTCTCTGTGTGGGTTGCACAGCCTCCAGGTGGGAACAACTCAGAAGAGATCCATGGAAAGAAGGTGAAGCAACCACACACACAGAGAGATACATACAGAGTGAAGAGAAATCCACAATAGAAACAATTATAATCAAACTAGCAGTAAAGTCCATTGTAGGAAGAAATACAACAGGCCCTAAAAATATTTGGGAGGGGGGTGATGTTTGTGTAGGTGGTAGGAAGGAAGGAAGATAGACAAACAGAATGAAAGAATAAGAAAGAGACAGACAGAGAAAGAACAGTAGGAAAAAGACTGGGGGAAAAGAGTGAGAAAGAGACGTTGAAGGAAGAAGAAGATATTGGATTTATATACTGCCCTCCACTCCAAAGAGTCTCAGAGCAGCTCACAACCTCCTTTACCTTCCTCCCTCACAACAGACACCCTGTGAAGTGGGTGGGGCTGGACAGGAAGGTGGGAAGGAAGGTGGACAGACAGTCATAGATTGTTCCCATTATTTACATGCACAGACCAAATGTACTATAAAAGCTCTTTGGTTCATATACATCAGTAAAGCTAAATGCTGTTGATTTGCTAACTATGAATTGGATCTCATTCCTCATTATTATTTTCTTTATTTGTGACACAGATAAATATTAACCAGTATAAGAATTTAGAGACCTCATTGAGTGACAGACAAATCAATTTATATGTTTTCATTAAAAAAAAGTGTCCTGTCAGAGACATGAAGAAATGATCCTTCAGATGCATTTTAGTCTACAGGAATGTAGAATTTAGAAAAGAAAAATATTGTGTGATATGCCATTGCCACTTTCACTAAGCAAATGTATACAATAATTTATATATTGTGTTACATATTGTTGAAAACATATAGAAGAAGATACTGGATTTATATCCCGCCCTCCACTCCGAAGAGTCTCAGAGCGCCTCACAATCTCCTTTACCTTCCTCCCCCACAACAGACACCCTGTGAGGTGGGTGGGGCTGAGAGGGCTCTCACAGCAGCTGTCCTTTCAAGGACAACCTCTGCCAGAGCTATGGCTGACCCAAGGCCATGCCAGCAGATGCAAGTGGAGGAGTGGGGAATCAAATCCGGTTCTCCCAGATAAGAGTTCGCACACTTAACCACTACACCAAACTGGCTCTCCAGTTAAAGAGTTGACACAAACAATACTTTGAATTGCACATCAACACTATTTGTTACCACATTCATGCAATTATAATACAGACATTGACAATATAGGAGCCAGATCTAAACAATGTCTCCAACTGACAAAATGAGGTCATGAATAATAGTTTCCAAAGACCTCAATTACAAATAAAGTGACAATGGATACAATCAGTTCAGCTTTTGCAGGAAACTTGATTGCATGCCCATCAGTTAAACTGTTCAGAAAACTTGACTCCATGCCAGTGCAACCCACTGACAAGAAGCCTAGGTCTGCTCTTGTTTGCATCAGTTCCTCATAAGAGTATATCATCTTCAGCATCAGGATATTTTTCTCTAGGCCAGTTGGCAAGATTAGTCTTCAAGTGCCATTTGTTTCATGTGAGCTGTCTTAGACATCAGATGACAGGGATAGAGTAGTGACCTAATCTCACATGTGGAGAACTGTTTGGAGAACAGAAACTGGGGCATTGTGAGTAGCTCAACTTTTTTGGCAAAGAAAAAACAGCTACTAATAAAAGTAAGTATATAGAAGTAAACTAAGTTAGTGCACCTGTTAGAAATCACAAAATTTAGGAATGCTAATGTAATGCGACTGATCTGTATAATTAGCAGTTTGATTGACATCATGTGCAAATTATCACTCAGCTTTGGAAGCCAGAAATATGACAATCCCAGCTGCATATTTAAATATAATTGTATTCTATATTACCATGACTTTAAAATAAAATTCAGACAGATTAGAAACCCTAGAAGACTTTTCCATCTCAGTGAGAGCATCTGGGCAGACATAAACAATGGAGGTGGATAATTACTGTAGCATCTCATTCTCAATACAGGTAAGGTTAAATAATTTAGTTTCTCTCCTGTGTCTCATATCACCTTTTAACTATGTTTCGGTCATTGTTTGGATATGAAAGGACAACACAGAAGTATAAGATGGCTGTTTTTCCTCCAGATAACCATTTATGATAGTCTTAAATTACACACGGTTTTGGGAGTTTTTCCAGGTTATTTTCCTTGTGTCTTGAGACATCACTGTAGGCTTAGATTTCTTCCCCTCTCCCGCAGATTACATACTGCTACTATTAAATGTAAACAGAGCCAGGCACTTGTGGACATGCAGATACTTTCAGTGGTTGGGAAAAGTAAATGCTTACACCATCTTCAAATATAAAAATTTGGTCTACATAGGATGAAGGAAAAAGTATAAAGCCTTTCATGCACAGCCTTCTACCTCTATTCCTGACTAGCCCAGTTGGGATATACGTTTAGCCAACTAAGCTCCATGGGAAAAAATTGCTACTACCAACAGAAGCCAGAGGGCAGTATTTGTTGTTACTTACACTGCTTGTCATCAAGCAACTGAAAAGTGGCAAGGCAGCGGGAGTTGATGGAATCCCACCAGAGATCTGGAAGCATGGGGGCATAGTACTACATAGCACACTTCACAAAGTACTTGTCACCTGCTGGGAACAAGGCAAACTACCACAGGACTTTCGCGATGCAACCATCATTACTCTAAATAAGAACAAAGGGGAAAAGTCAGACTGCTCCAACTACCGGGGGATAACCCTGCTCTCCATCACAGGCAAAATCCTTGCCAGAATACTCCTGAACAGACTGGTGCCCACCATTGCAGAAGAACTCCTCCCAGAGAGCCAGTGTGGCTTCAGGGCTAACAGGAGCACCACCGACATGGTATTTGTTCTCAGGCAGCTCCAAGAGAAATGCAGGGAACAGAACAAGGGTCTATATGTGACTTTTGTCGACCTTACCAAAGCTTTTGATACCGTTAGCAGGAACAGCCTGTGGCAAATCTTGGAACGTTAAGGATGTCCCCCAAGGTTTCTCAGTATGGTCATCCAGCTACATGAAGACCAGCAAGGCCAAGTCAGACACTGCAACGATCTCTCAGAGCCCTTCCCAATACGCACAGGTGTAAAGCAAGGCTGTGTTCTCGCGCCAACTCTCTTTACGATCTTCTTTAGCATGATGCTTCAAAGAGTCGCAGTAGATTTAGATGACGACGATGGTGTCTACATCCGCTATCGCACCGATGGCAGCCTGTTCAACCTGAGGCGACTAAAGGCCCACTCCAAGACAATGGAAAAACTTATCCGAGAGCTACTGTTTGCTGCTGATGCTGCACTTGTCTCCTACTCGGTATCAGCTCTGCAGCATATGACGTCCTGCTTTGCAGAGGCTGCCAAGCTATTCGGCCTAGAAGTTAGTCTGAAGAAGACAGAAGTTCTCCACCAGCCTGCACCCCAGGAAGATTATCACCCTCCTTGCATCACTGTGGGTGAATCAGTTCTGAAGACAGTCCAGCAGTTCAGCTACCTGGGGTGCATCATCTCCTCAGACGCCAAGATCAACAAGGAGATTGACAATAGACTGGCAAAGGCAAACCGTGCATTTGGCCGACTGCATAAGAGTGTGGAGCAACAAGCATCTGAAAAAAGGCACAAAGATCAATGTTTACAAAGCAGTTGTGATGACAACCCTCATCTACGGCTCCGAATCGCGGGTTTTATACCGTCATCACCTGCGACTCGAGCGCTTTCATCAACGCTGTCTTCGCACCATCCTCAACATCCACTGGAGTGACTTTGTGACCAACACTGAAGTCCTCAAGCGGGCGGAGGTTACAAGCATTGAGGCATTGTTGTTGAAGACGCAGCTGTGCTGGGCAGGGCATATCTCCAGGATGGAAAACCACCGCCTTCCCAAAATTGCCCTGTATGGCGAATTTTCCACCGGCCATCGAAATAGAGGGGCACCAAAGAAGAGGTACAAGAACTCCTTGAAGAAATCCCTTGGTATCTGTTGCATCAACCATCACCAGTGGTCTGTCCTAGCCTCAGATCGCAAAGCATGGAGGCACACCATCCACCAGGCTGTCTCTTCTTTGAGAACGCATGCATAGCTGGTCTTGAGGATAAAAGGAGATTGAGGAAAAATCGTACTGCTACAGCACCAATCCCAAATCAGACTTTTCCCTGCAGCCACTGTGGCCGGACCTGCCTGTCCCGCATTGGTCTTGTCAGCCACCAGCGAGCCTGCAGCAGACGTGGACTGCACCTTTCTTAAATCTTCGTTCGCGAAGTCAAGCCGAGAGAGAGAGAGACCCTGCTGGTATCTGCACCAGTGTTCCCTCTAAGCTGAGTTAGAGTGAGCTAGCTCACAGATTTTTAGCTTCCAGCTCACACATTTTTGTCTTAGCTCAGGAAAGATGACCCCAGAGCACACTAATTTAGGCAGTAGCTCACAATGTTAATGCCAGTAGCTCACAAAGTAGAATTTTTGCTCACAAGACTGTGCAGCTTAGAGGAAACATGGATCTGCACCCCAATATTACTTTTACTATGTTAGGAAACCTTTGCCATGTATCTTCCCTGCTTTCAGTGATTTATAGAAATAGGGCTAATGTATCTTTCACTTACAAATCCCACCCCTCCTCCTACAGGTTAGCTTACCTATTTTATCCTCCCAATAACTCTGTGGGAGGTTAGGCTGAGTCACTTCTCTGAGCCACCTAGGGCATTTAGTAGTTGTGCAGGGATCTGAAAATTCTATGCTGGAGTAGATACCACAGATGGGAACTTTAATTGGTTCTAACCCATGCCCTGTTGGTCACATGAGGATGGATGCAGTAATATGGACTATGCTTAGAATTAGTTGCAACAAGATGAATATATTTCCATTTTCTCTTTGTATCTTGATCTTTTATTGCTGCAGCAGAATCTGGGGATGTTGCCACTTTTGGCCCTATATTAAGGAGTTCAACAACCACATCCTGCTGCAGATGCTTAGGGCTGAACAGGAGCTTGAGGTACAAACTCTGTAGCAGACTTCAGATTTGGCCCTGGTCTCATTCATTGTGGTCCTTGAACCAAATGAGGGATGGAGCCTGTTATCTGAAGATCCTCTTTCTATTAACAACGGAGATCTGATGATGTCCTAGCAAGATATCATATCTGCACCTGTGCTGCAAATGGGCCACTTATGTGCTGGTCAGCAAGTTTTTCACTTATCAAACCAATAAGCCTCTGATCTAAAAGTCAGAAGATAGGAAGTAATTCAATGTCTAGGAAAGGAAAACAAAACATCCTAAGTACTGCATTTCATAGCTGAAGCTGCTCAAAGGAGCTGCTGTATGTATTTAAGCTTCTTGTACACATCATAGGGTGTTGTGTGCTGTTGAAATCATTAATTTCCCAGATTGTTTTGCCTACATCGGAAAATCCATTTGCAAACGATTGTGGCAGCACAATATCAACTGATGTGTTGGTGCAGTTTAAACGAATGGTAACCAGATCAGGAGAGCAATTGCTCTAGAAAGACAGTTGAGCATCGACGATAGACAGGTCAACTAGCAATGCTAAGATGGTGGACTTTCTACCGGGGTGGGGAATTACGGTTATAAGGTCACGTTGAGTCCACGGAGAGGCGCTGTAGCCTACTGTGGCTTCGTAATGACCGGCTGGTAACTATCCCCGATTTGGATTAGCCACTGTCGTTTAATTTAAAATAAAAGCAGCCAAAGAGCATATCCCGCCCAGTTCTCTATGCCTTGGTTGCGTTATAAACCCCTGCAAGGCAAGATATCCCAGTAGTAGTTCCCCTCAAGCGGAGAAACTCGACTCTATCTCAGCACAGCTCCTGGATCTCCGTGTCTCGATGCTTAAGGCCTTGAGACCATCAGCCAGGAAACAAAGGCTATTCTGCTTTCCTCCCAGAGTTTGGCTACAGTACCCAATAACTTATCTCATACTGCAAGCCGATCTTTAGCTTATTTCGAAGTAACTGCCGGGAGCAAACCCCAGACGTAACTGAACGGACTTAGTCCTATTGCAACAGTATTTAGTCGGTACGGCCTTCCCAGTGCAACTCCCTGCAGGAATTTATAATCCCTCTTCGCCAGATTTTGCCACAGCGAATACACGCACACCTCCGCCGTATAAAATCAACGAGCATAAACACCCCCGGCACTTTTACCCCGACTTGAAAGTCACCGGAGCGCGCGCCGTTACTTCCCCATTGGGCGTCACGCAAGCACGTGCGCACCCGGGGGGTTGGGCTGGTTGGCTGGCTGGTTGCTAAGGTAACCGTGCAGAGTGAGGAGTAGCTTCCATCCAGCCTCAGCCCTCCAGGAGCCCCCTAGAAAGCTGGGCGTTAATGACAGCGTACCTCCTGTGCCCAGGGGTTATGGAGACTCCTGGGGCCCTAAAGGCGCAGCAGCAGGAGCGGGAAGCTGGGCTGGAGGCAGCTCTGGAAGGACACATGCCTAGAGGGACAGGTAAATGAATGTTTCTCTCAGGCATGCCTTGGACTAGGCTGCGTTTGCCGGCTCTTGCAGAAGAATGCGAAAGTTTTGAGCTTCGTTGGAGGGAAAGAGGAAGAGCAGGCTAGGGAGACAAATAGGTAGTTGCAATGGAGACCTGCCGTTGTTACCATCCGCCCCACCCCAAACGGCAGGATATGGTGGTGGTGGATGATAAGAATTAGCACCAATACTTTCTCCCAGGACTAAGGGCCCGGGGTGGGCAGCATTGCATGGCTGGTTGGGAGAGAACAGATCCTCTTGCCCTCAGTCGGAGCTGCCCAGAGTGGGTGCCGGCTGGTCCCAGTCGTACGCTCGCAGAAGGCACTGGAAGGAGGCGGCGGCGGCGGCGGCGGCAGTGGAGGCGGGGCGGAGGGGCAGACACCGGCTCGTGGCTGCTAGCATCTCAACTGGGGCTGCTGCTGCTTCCTGCGTGAAAAGGGCAATAGTGGACGCCTCGCCTGGGGAAACGCGCCGAGCGGGGCTTCTGGAGGAGGGGGAGGCGGCAGTTACAGTGGCGGGAGTCCCTGGCTAGCCAGGCAGCAGAGCCAGCGAGGTAGATGGTGCGTGTGGCAGCTAAGGAGGCGCCGGGTGCTTCGTGGAGACAGGCGGGCAGAAGAGGCAGCTTGGGCTGCAGCTTCTCCGGGCCGTGGCGCCGCTTTTTCTTACTCTGTGTTCGTCCTGCGCTCAAAGGTGAGGGGAGGACAGCTGCACTTCGCCTTTCTCCGCCAGCACGAGATCATCGCCGAGTGCGAACGGCAGGTACATGCGGATGTTTCTTAACTTAAACAGGTTCGGTCACCGCCGCCCCGCCTATTGATGATAAACCCTTGTTGCCATTTTGGGCTCTTTTTCTTACTTTGCTTACTAGTTGTGTATTTGCAAACACAGCCCTGTGATGATTAAGCAGGAACTCAATCCTACAATGGAGAGGTGATGTGCATTTTTGGGATGAGGCCGGTCAACAGTGAGAGCGTGGCTGTCGCTTTGATGTATTCCCACTTAGTATTGGTTTGCTCGTGAGATCACTGGATTGTATGTGTCCCAGTGTTTGTTGTTTGCTGAGATTTTTGCAAAGAATACTGGACCCGAAGACCTTGATTGGATCCTGTAAGCGCTTATGGTCTTATATTTTGAAGTAAGAGTGCTTACTCAGTATTTCTTACCACATATTAGTTATGCCTTAACTTTTGAGGAATTGTGTGTGTACTTTCACTTTATAGGTAACTATAGAATTGACTATAAACTCTGCCCCCCAGACTGAAGATCTCTGGTGTCTGTAAAAAACTGGGTTTAATTTTTAACTTTAAGGAAGGACATATAATAACTCAAACTGTGCTCTCACCCCTTGAACACTGTATTTTGTATGGTGACTGTAATTCCCATAAAAGACTTTTTTGAGTTAGTGTTATGCTTGGTGTGGAACACAATATTGCGTTTTGTCCCTTTTTAATAATTGTGAACTGGATAGCCTGATCTCATCTTGGAAATTAAGCCCTGGTTAGATTTGGACTATCAAGGAATACCAGGGTTGCTAAGCATAGGCAAGCAATGGCACACCAGTTCCTGAAGTAACTTGCCTTGAAAACCCTATGGGGTTACAGGAAGGTGGCTCCAACTTGATGCTTCCTGCAAAAACTTATTCAGTTGGACATCAGATTTCAAGACAGAAATATAATTGAATGTTGAATTGGAGTAATGTATTTTTCTCTTCATATTGATCTAAGATACTGCAACAATTAGGCTTGCTTACTGTAATGTGTTCTTACAGGCTGTTGTAAAATACAACCTTAAAACTAGAATTAGTGCAACATGTTTTAGGTTATTTATTAGCTGTTATGATTTATCTTAACCTGTGTTTCCCCTGTTTTGAAAGACTTATCTTGGTTTTTCCCAAGCTCAGTATAAAGAGCTAGTTTTACTAGATCCACATATATATCTTAATAAGCACCTCTTCAAATACTTCTGGTGTTCTATTTGCATTCTTCCCAGCAATATTTCCTGGCTACCCCATTGATTAATGAGTTATGTACATTGTCAGTCCATTCCAGAGTGTTTACTGTGACATTTCACAAACATTTGAAATAAGCTTCTGCAGGAAATGTGGGGTGCTCTCTCCCAGTCTGTGTTCTGGAAGGTTGCAAAGGTCCTCTGTTTAGAACTTTTGAGCATCTGAATGGCTAGATTTTGATTGTGTGTGGTTATTTCTGCTTTTGTGTGTGGTTATTTCTGCTTTTATGGATGGATTGTTTTAATTATTCCTGCTATTTTGTAGGTTGTTGCATATTTTATTTGAGCTGCTTTGGACCAACATTGGAGAAAAGTAGACTACAGCAGTTGACAAAATCCAATATTTTGACGTTCTTAAATGAAGAGAATGATATAAATATGATAACATTGTAGTTGTGACTTCAGGAGTTATAATAATGTATTTAGGGGTGGATATTGAACTATTGCTTTTATGATGCAGGAAACGGCCAAAAACTAATTCTGGTTGTTGTGGCATTTGTTTTTTTTCCTGATTTTGCTTTTCATCTGCTCTGTTAACCTTCTACAACATTCGAAGAAAGATATATCAGGTGGGAAAAGCAAAAAATTCTCAGTATTTCTTGGGAATATTACTTTGTGAATCTGTATTTTTGGTCTTTATTTTTCTCCCTCTCTTTATTTACCAATGGATTTTCACCTATTGATTGTAAGAGTGAAAAAAGTTTTCACTATGTGTTCTCTTTTCCATACAAAAGGCTGTAAGCATGGCCAAAAGGCCTCGTATGTGACCTCCCATTTCCAGTCATGCATGCGCCAAGATTAATCTAGGGGTTATGTGTGTGTGCACAGAGGTAGTAAAACATTGAAAATGGTAATACAAAGGGACTTTAAGAGAGCAATGCACTTTTTCTGCTTCAGAAGATTGTTCACACTGTCCTTACTTGCACTGGTTATGTCATGCTATCACAGAATGGCATAACGTGATGTGACTGATGCAGTCTCATGCACCAACATCATGGCAAAAATCACTGAAGGGCAAAATATATATTTTTTCACATTGCAGCAGTTTATAGATATTTGTTAAAGTAGCTCATGTCTGCTGTGATGCTGCTGTGATATCAGGTGGGAACCTCTCCCCTCCCCCATTTTACATACATATTTTCCATGGCTGGGGCCAGTAGCATGACTGTTTCATAATTCACTGGTATGAAATCAGTTTCTTCTTGCAGCAGATATATGAAGTGTGGAAGTAATGTGTGTGTATTTGATAAACTGGATATTGTCTAATGCAGTGTTGATATGAAAGTGCCAGAGTCTGGGAGATCCAGGTTTAGTCTCCACTCTGCTAAGGAAGCTTACTTGGTGATATTAGACACTCTCTGGGTGCATTCACACTACACTAAATAATGCGTTATGCAACTGAATGTTTACTGTGCAAGAATAGCAAAAATCCAGTTGCAAAATGCATTATTTAATGTAGTGTAAATGCTGCATCCCTCTGTCAGATTAACCTAGGGTGGCCAGACCGTCCCGGGAGCCCGGGAATGTCCCGGTTCTGGCCCCCTATTCCCGCCTCCCGGGCTGGCTATACCGGGACCATTTAGAGGTCCCGGTTTAGCCAGCCCCGGAGGCGGTGGGCCGCGGGCGCCGGCGGGGAAGGCGGCGAGTGAGGGAGGGAGCGTCCCTGCGCCTGCGCAGGGCCCCTGCGCACGCGCAGGGACGCCCCCTCCCTCACTCGCCGCCTTCCCCGCCCGCGCGCGGGGCCCGGCGGCGGTGGTGGAGGCCTCTCCGTGGCCTCCGCTGGTCGCTGGAAGCCCTCCAGAGACTCTGGAGGGCCTCCAGCGACCAGCGGAGGCCGCGGAGAGGCTGCGGAGCAGCCGGCGCTGGTCCCAGAAGGCTTTCCAGAGCCTCTGGAAGGCCTTCCAGGACCAGCGCCGACCAGCGGAGGCCTCTCCGTGGCCTCCGCTGGTCGCTGGAAGCCCTCCAGAGACTCTGGAGGGCCTCCAGCGACCAGCGGAGGCCGCGGAGCAGCCGGCGCTGGTCCCGGAAGGCCTTCCAGAGCCTCTGGAAGGCCTTCCGGGACCAGCGCCGACCAGCGGAGGCCTCTCTGCGGCCTCCGCTGGTCCCTGGAGGCCCTCCAGAGTCTCTGGAGGGCCTCCAGGGACCAGCGGAGGCCGCGGAGAGGCCGCGGAGCAGCCGGCGCTGGTCCCGGGAGGCCTTCCGGGACCAGCGCCGACCAGCGAAGGCCTCTCCGCGGCCTCTGCTGGTCCCTGGAGGCCCTCCAGAGTCTCTGGAGGGCCTCCAGGGACCAGCGGAGGCCGCGGAGAGGCCGCGGAGCAGCCGGCGCTGGTCCCGGAAGGCCTTCCAGAGCCTCTGGAAGGCCTTCCGGGACCACCGCCGACCAGCGAAGGCCTCTCCGCGGCCTCCGCTGGTCCCTGGAGGCCCTCCAGAATCTCTGGAGGGCCTCCAGGGACCAGCGGAGGCCGCGGAGAGGCCGCGGAGCAGCCGGCGCTGGTCCCGGAAGGCCTTCCAGAGCCTCTGGAGGGCCTTCCGGGACCAGCGCCGACCAGCGAAGGCCTCTCCGCGGCCTCCGCTGGTCGCTGGGGGCCTTCCAGAGTCTCTGGAGGGCCCCCAGCGACCAGCGGAGGCCGCGGAGAGGCCGCGGAGCAGCCGTCGCTGGTCCCGGAAGGCCTTCCAGAGACTCTGGAGGGCCTTCCGGGACCAGCGCCGACCAGCGAAGGCCTCTCCGTGGCCTCCGCTGGTCGCTGGGGGCCTTCCAGAGTCTCTGGAGGGCCCCCAGCGACCAGCGGAGGCCGCGGAGAGGCCGCGGAGCAGCCGGCGCTGGTCCCTGGAGGCCTCCAGAGGCCAGCGCCGGCAGCTCCCTCCCTCGCCGCCTTCCCCGCCCGCGCGCGGGGCCCGGCGGAGGCCAGGGAAGCGTAGGAGAGGCCGCCGCCGCAGGACTCGCCGCCGCCGCTGGACTCTCCGCCGCCCTGGAAGCAGGTAGGGGGGCCGAAAGCAGGGGGGGCCCTTCCTTTCTTCCCTCCCTCCTCCCTTCCTTCCTTCCTTCCTTCCTTCCTTCCTTCCTTCCTTCCTTCCTTCCTTCCTTCCTTCCTTCCTTCCTTCCTTCCTTCCTTCCTCCCTTCCTCCCTTCCCTTCCCTTCCCTTCCCTTCCCTTCCCTTCCCTTCCCTTCCCTTCCCTTCCCTTCCCTTCCCTTCCCTTCCCTTCCCTTCCCTCCCTCCTCCCTTCCTTCTCTCCTTATGTTCTTATGTGACACAGAGTGTTGGACTGGAGGGGCCACTGGCCTGATCCAACAGGGCTTCTCTTATGTTCTTATGTGACACAGAGTGTTGGACTGGAGGGGCCACTGGCCTGATCTAACAGGGCTTCTCTTATGTTCTTATGTGACACAGAGTGTTGGACTGGAGGGGCCACTGGCCTGATCTAACAGGGCTTCTCTTATGTTCTTATGTGACCAGAGTGGTGGACTGGATGAGCCATTGGTCTGATGCAACAGGGCTTCTCTTATGTTCTTATGTGACCAGAGTGGTGGGCTGGATGAGCCATTGGTCTGATGCAACAGGGCTTCTCTTATATTTTTATGTGGCACAGAGTGTTGGACTGGAGGGGCCATTGTTTCCGGCGGTGATATTTGGGGGATTTTTGGGGATGTCACAGGAAGTGCTGTGAAGTCACTTCCTGTTTCCGGCAGTGGCATTTGGGGGAAATGATGTCACAGGAAGTGATGTCACTTCCCATTTCCGGCAGGTGACGTGGGGAAATGATGTCACAGGAAGTGATGTCACTTCCTGTTTCCTGTGGTGGCATGACGTCACCGGAAGTGACGTCACCGGAAGTGACGTCACTTCCTGTTTCCGGCGGCGGACGCGCTCCGCGTGCGCGCACCCCTACCTCCCCCCCCCCCACGTGTCCCTGGCTGGCCTTCAGACATTATGGTCACCCTAGATTAACCTACTTGACAAGTTTGCTGTTGTGAGGATAAAATGGAGGAGAAGGGAATAAGGGGGCGGTCCCCTCCCCGATGTTGTTTAACATCTACATGCGCCCCCTTGCCTAGATTGCCTGGAGATATGGGCTGGGTTGTCACCAGTATGCTGATGACACCCAGCTCTATCTATTGATTGGCGGCCAGACTGACGATGTCCCTGAAAATCTAGACCTGGCGTTGCAAGCCATGGCAAGTTGGCTTAGGCAGAGTGGACTGAAGTTAAATCCAGCGAAGACAGAGGTCCTTTGCCTAGGTCGCGGCAGTCTGGGAAGGGAAATCCCCCTACCAGCTTTTGATGGTGCGCCACTGGAAGCAGTGCGCAGGGTGAAGAGCTTGGGGGTGCTACTGGAGTCTTCTCTGACAATGGAAGCCCAGATAGCAGTCACTGCTAAATCCGCCTTTTTTCATCTTAGGCGGGCGAGGCAGTTGGCTCTCTTTCTGGAGCGTGGCGACCTGGCAACAGTGATCCATAAAACGGTCACCTCGAGGCTAGACTACTGTAATGCCCTCTACATGGGCTGCCCCTGTGTCGAACTCAGAAACTGCAGCTAGTGCAGAACGTGGCAGCCAGGCTGTTAATGGGACTCCCTAGGTGGGAACATGTACAGCCTAGGCTGCGGGAACTGCACTGACTGCCAATTGTGTACCGAGTTCGTTACAAGGTGCTGGTTATTGCCTTTCAAGCCCTATATGGCTGAGGACCTGCCTACCCCCATATGTTCCCCAGAGCGCACTGAGATCTAGTTAAAAACATTTGCTGACAATCCCTGGGCCAAAGGAGGCCAAATTAAAAGCGACAAGGGAACGGGCCTTCTCGATAGCAGCACCCCAATTGTGGAACCAGCTACAAGAGGAAGTGCGGGCCCTACCGGACCTTAATCAGTTCCGTAGGGCTTGCAAAACCATCCTCTTCCAACTGACCTTTTAAGGTGGAACCATTGCTTCAACATAAAAATGAGATCTATATGCACATCAAGACTGTAGCACCATAGTATGTTATTGTGGTTTTAAATTATTAATCTAATGTTGTTTTATATGTAATTGTATTTTAATTGTCATTGTTTTGAATTTTATTGTTGTATCATGGTATGATGTACTGTCTTGTGAGCTGCCCTGAGCCTGCTTCGGCGGGGAGGGCGGGATGTAAATTAAAATTTATTATTACTATTATAAGTTACTTTGGGTCTCCACTGGAGTATAAATATTTGTATGCTAAAGAAAACACTAGTGTAATGCTGGTGTTGTATATAGCAGTTATAATGTTTACCAATGTGTACCATGCCCTGAGCAGCTTGAGCATCCTGGATTAGTTGCTGATAGGCTGACAACTTGCTTCTGTATCTTTTGGTAGTATTTATTTATTTATCTAAGATTTATATCCCGCCCTTCCCACTAGGTGGCTCAGGGAGGCTTACAATATATAAAACTAACATAAAATCTAAAATTAAGCATTAAAATCAACATTTCATAAGTTATAGTTAAAAATCTAAACATTTGTTATATACATAGACATTAAAATCACAAAGCGGACCTACAGCTACACTCATCGATTGCATGTTCAATATTTGATGTTCCGTGTTCGATGTTCAGTACTCAGTGCTCTGTGCCGATTAGTTGTGGGCCAGCCGGAAGAGGGATGTCTTACAGGCCCTGCGGAACTGGGCAAGATCCCGCAGGGCCCTTACTTCTTCCGGCAGCTGGTTCCACCAACATGGAGCCATTATGGAGAAGGCCCGGTCTCTTGTAACTTTCAAACGGGCTTCCTGTTGGAGAGCGAATTTGGAGAGCGAATTTCACCAGTGTCATACTATTTTAAAATTTATTATTAAATTCAATTTTCAAATTCAAATTTGTTTTTCAACTGCCCTCCTCCAAAAAGACAGGGCTCAGGGCAGTGTACAACGTAGTATCATATAATACATCATTAAGAATAGATTAAAACCAATAAGACACAGTAATCAGCCTAAATCAGGCATGTCCAACTTCGAACAGGTCATGATCTATTTTTTCCGGACAAAAATGCTGGTGATCTACCACCATGAAAATTAAGTTTCAAATTAGTTTCGAATTAGATTTTAATCCACCAAAGTTGGGTTCCACCCCCCACACTCCCCCCCCAATTTACAATGCACCTTCTGTCATTTACTGGTAAGCAAAATAAGCAAAAACAAAACAGACGAAGATCCAGAAAGAACTGCGAACAATTTTTCTTACATTTTTATTGTTATAACTTTCTTTAACTGTCTTTTTTTTAAATTTTGAAAAGCTTTATTAATATAAAGTTCAAGGTACAATAGTGATGAGACATCAACAGATGTGTAGCATATACCAATATAAAATAGGGAAATGGAAACATACAACGTTAGCTATTAAAGGCTACTTACAACATTAGTTGACATGACATCAAAATAGCATGGTATGAGTCATTAGGGTTCCTGCTGTCCTTCGAGACTTTATCAATAAAGGCACGCTATTTGCACATAAAGTCTAGGGAAGCGGTTTGGGAGGAGCAACAAGGATCCAAATCATAGGTGAGCTTATCGAAGACAAAATAATCCCACAATTTCAGCCACCGTGCCTGTCTCGAAGGAGGAGTTTGTTGCTTCCAAACCAGGGCAATTGCGAATTTAGCTGCTACGAACATGTGTGAAACTAGTTCTTCTGTGTGGTCAGGAGCGCGTGAGGCGCCTACAAGGTTCAGAAGAGCGTACTCTGGCGTGAATGGTGGAGAGTATGAGGTGAGGGCATGCACTTCTTGGTAAATTAGCCTCCAAAAGCAAAAAAACAAAAACAAAAACAAAACTGTCTTAATAACTTTAACTTTTATTGAATAATTTGTGTTAAATGTAGGTCAAGGATTGATCCAGGCTGATCTTGCTCAATCTGCAAAACTTCGCTCCTAATTGTGAGACGTCTGAGCCTGCATTTCATCCACCAGCTTTTTGAAGTTGGGTGAATATTGCGTGAGGGCCAGTCTCAGGGAATCCTGGAGATGTTCGTCTGTCATGTTGGAACGCTGTGTACTCTGTAATTTTCAAATGGGAAAATGCAGATTCACACAAATAAGTTGAACTGAAACTGGAGTGTACAGCTTCACTGCATCTTCTCAAGTTGGGAAATTTGTCTCTAGGCACTAGCTTCCAAAACTATTCTTGCTCAGCATGGGTCTTGAGAAAAATGTCATTTTTAAGGGTTACTATTTCATTTTCAAGAGATGCCTTGTTCAATGAGTAATTTTTACTGATAGCAGCTGCAGTTTCCTTAATCTCCCTATCTGCTTTGAATGGGTATGACAAGTACTCCACAACTTTTTCAATTCTTTGGAAGTCACAGAATCTTTTTTTGAATTCCTGGATAACAGAGCAGATTTGTGTCACATACTTCTTGATCTGAAAAACGAAATTAGGATATTGTCCCAGATGGTCCTGTGTATTAGGAAAATGATCAAAAGTGTTGTTTGCAAAGTCAGCCATCATTAGCTCAAATTTGCTCTTGTAGGATGAAACTGTACTCATCATCTTGCCAATGCATTTGTTTTTACCTTGTAAGAACATAAGAGAAGCCATGTTGGATCAGACCAATGGCCCATCCAGTCCAACACTCTGTGTCCCACAGTGGCCAAAAATTGTGTGTGTGTGTGTGTGTGTGTGTGTGTGTATATATATATATATATATACACACACACACACACACACACAGATATACACATATACATATATATACACACTGTGGCTAATAGCCACTGATGGACCTCTGCTCCATATTTTTATCTAACCCCCTCTTGAAGCTGGCTATGCTTGTAGCCACCACCACCTGTGGCAGTTAATTCCACATGTTAATCACCCTTTGGATGAAGAAGTACCTCCTTTTATCCATTCTAACCCGACTACTCAGCAATTTCATCGAATGCCCACGAGTTCTTGTATCATGAGAAAAGGAGAAAAGTATTTCTTTCTCTGCTTTCTCCATGCCATGCATAATCTTGTAAACCTCTGTCATGTCAGCCCGCAGTCGACGTTTCTCCAAGATAAAGAGCCCCAAGCGTTTTAACCTTTCTTCATAGGGAAAGTGTTCCAACCCTTTAATCATTCTAGTTGCCCTTTTCTGGACTTTTTCCAATGCTATAATATCCTTTTTGAGGTGCGGTGACCAGAATTGTACACAGTATTCCAAATGAGACCGCACCATCGATTTATACAGGGGCATTATGATACTGGCTGATTTGTTTTCCATTCCCTTCCTAATAATACCCAGCATGGCGTTGGCCTTTTCTATTGCAATTGCACACTGTCTTGACATTTTCAGTGAGTTATCTACCATGACCCCAAGACCCTTCGTCAGTCTCTGCCAGTTCACACCCCATCAGCTTGTATTTGTAGCTGGGATTTTTGGCCCCAACTTTGCACTTGGCCACATTGAGCCTCCACGTTGCCACATTGATGCCCACTCACCCAGCCTCAACAGATCCCTTTGGAGTGCCTCACAATCCTCTCTGGTTTTCACTACTCTGAACAATTTAGTGTCATCTGCAAACTTGGCCACTTCACTGCTTAATCCCAACTCCAAATCATTTATGAACAAGTTAAAGAGCATGGGACCGAGCCTTGCGGCACCCCACTGCTTACCGTCCTCCACTGCGAAAACTACCCATTTATACTCACTCTCTGCTTCCTATTAATTAGCCTGTTTTTGATCCACAAAAGGACCTGTCCTTTTACTCCATGACTCTCGAACTTACTGAGGAGCCTTTGATGAGGAACTTTATCAAAAGCTTTCTGGAAGTCAAGGTAAACAACATCTATTGGGTCTCCTTTGTCCACATGTTTGTAGTTCAATGTTCATATCACTTAGTTCACCTGTAAAGTCAGTGAGAAATGCCAGATCACATAACCACTCCTCATCTTCCAACTCTGCTTTTTCATCTCCCCTTTCCTTCAAAAACCTTCTTATTTCATTCAGCAAATCACGAAATCTTTGCAGAAATTTGTGCCTACTTAGCCACGTTACATCTGTGTGCAAAATGATTTCCGTTTCCCCTTCATCAAGAGTAGGATTGAAAAGCTGTCTTTGAAGTGATCTTCCACGAACTGAATTTACAATTTTGAAAGTGATGTCCATGACAGTCTTTGTATTGAGTCTCTTGCTTGCCAAAACTTGCTGGTGAATGATGCAGTGGTAAGAGGAAATCTGGGAAGTCGTCATGCTGTCTACAGAGGCCTATGAAACCGTTAACCTCACCTGTCATTGTTCTTGCTCCATCAGTAGTGATGGAAACAAGTTTATGCAATGGAAGATTACACTTTGTCACAAAAGAATGGAAAGAGCTGAATATTTCCTGACTAGTAGTTCCCCCTTTTAAAGAAATCATTCCAAGTAGTTTTTCTTTAACACTGAAGTCTTCAAAAACCATCCGGATAAAGACTAGTAACTGGGCTATGTCTCTCATATCTTTAGATTCATCCAGTTGGAGTGAGAAAGCAACACAAACTGAAACATCCTCCAACAATTGTTCAGTTGTGTCTCCATACATCTTTTCTATTCGCCACACAACGGTGTTTCTTGACAATTGTACATCTTGAACAACAGCTATGATCTCTTATTCTTAAATCCTTCAAAAAGATTGTCTGCTGCTTCAAGAAAACAATCTTTTACAAATTCTCCTTCATTGAAAGGTTTGCAGAGCCTTATAATAACGCTCCAGATTACCTTTTTTGGGCAAGGATACAGCAGCGTTACAAAGTAGACAACAACACTTGTCTTTCACCATGATGAAGTAGTCCATTTCCCATTCATCATGAAAGCGGTAGGTTTTGCTCTTCTTTGGAACACTCATCTTTGTTATACTGGGGTGGCTGGGGTGCTAACACTGGCTGAATCTGGTCCAAAATTGTCACTGTCTCAAAGTATTAAAGATCAACAGGAACTGAAGACCTCTGGATGATGCCAAAACCACACAGGCAGTTCTAAAAGTAAAAATAAGAATTCATCATACTGGCACCAATAATCAAATACCACCACACCAAACAATCATCAAAAAAACCCAAACACCTGTCCAGCAAACCATGAGACCAAGTGGGACAGGTGATCTACCTCTGACCCCTCTGCGATCTACTGGTAGATCGCAATCTACCTGTTGGACATACCTGGCCTAAATGATGGTGCTAAAGAGTTCGAAGTGAGAGTGCCAGGAAGACGGAACTGTAGCTGTCTTCAGCCGCCTGGTGGAATGTCTGTGCCTTACAGTGTGGTAGAGCTGCACTTGACAAAGTTTCCTTTTTTACATAACTTCTAAGGGTGCAAGAGACCAGTTTTTGCTCTGTGTAGCTGTGTTGAATTACTCTATTTCCTGGATAGGGAAGTGGACGCATCAAGATAGGTAGGTATATGTAAGTGCTGAAAACGGCAGCCCCGTATTGAGTTGAACACATCTGCTGTTGCCAAGAATTTTTCAAAAACAGGAGATGGAAGAATAGTCCTCATCATTTGGGAGGATGATACAGATGACCATTTCATCGAATGATTACATTTACATTGTAGTAGATTGTCACTGGGTAAATTATTATATTAACCTACAGTTTAATTGTTTTTGTGTGGTAGAAAGGGAGATGGCTGTGCCTGCAGTTCTTTCTGCGTCTATGACAAAATTAGCTTTGGCAGCCAATTTCACACTTTTCATGTTCAGGTAAAGAGCTGATTAGCAACAAGCCAACACCACCTAAATCTTACAAACTTGGGCTTCTAATTTTTTCTTTCAGCAGATCAACATTTTAAAACTAGTTTAAAAATGAGATTAATTCTCTAACATATTTTGTTGTGGTTATAAGCTAACAGTGACTTGAGGATTTTTTATAATTTAGTACTTGGTTTATTTGAGTAGTAACTGTTTAGCTGACTTAAATGGATTATGAATTTGAGTTGGGGACTGTTACTCTTAAGGAAACTGATCTAATATGCACAGTATACTTTTTTAAGCCCCTATACCGTGAATGAATTATTATGGTCAAAGACCAGTTCTAAAACACATCCAAGTCTTATATTGTAGAAAGTGAGGAAAAATCTGTCCATTAATATTATCTAAATTATTGTTATAGAAAATACAATTATTTAAGTAGATTCACAAAAAATATTTGAATGAAGCTGAGAAGTTATAATTTCAACAATAATGGTTGTTATTTAGTAATGAATGAAGATGACCTATCTATATAATTTCTGGGCATTATCCTGTTGCATATGTTCTGAACCCTATGTTTGCTGATATAATTGGAGTGAAACACAAGTGGGTGAAAGGAAGGGCATTTAGGATGTCATGTGACTGCTGATTCTCCCCTGCAGATGATCACTGTGATGATCTTTTTTCCCTCAGCTGGGCTTCTTTTGGTCTTGGAGACTGCTTGAAGCAAAAATAGCCATTGTCTGGGAGGGAGGATTTTGCTGGGGAGAATCAGTGGAGGCAGAAGGGGTTAAGCACCTTGATCCCATTCACCAGTTGTTCCTTGCCAGTGCTCCACCTCCAGTGTTTATAGGCTGCTTTTCTTGACGTTAGAATGGTTTACATTTTAAAAAATTCAACTATTTAAAATAAGTTGATATAAAACCACAGTACTTAAAAGTAAATGGTATGGGCTTTGCCTCCTTCAAGGTATGAATGTCTCCATTGCCTTTTCCCCCTGGAAATCTTTCTACATAGGCTTCTCTTAAGCCATTGGTGGTCTCTGCAGAAGCTGATGGTCTGAGTATCCTGTCAATCCACACATTATTTCCGTGGGTGAAGGGTTGTCCCAATTTAATTTTCTTAGGCTGATTGGTGTTCTCCTACAGCCTAGACATCTCTCTTTCGCTCTATACAGGGCTTGTAGTTTTAAAAGCAACCTGATACATAGCAAAATTCTGGCCTAACCATTTTATTAAATTTTTATTTTTCCTGTTCCCTTTTTCTTTTTACATAAAGGTCACTTCATTGACAAGCTGAAGCATTTTCATTTGTTTTCATTGTTGCTATTGCATCTCAGCTGTAAATATCTGCTCTTCTCTGAAGTGTCTGTTCTACTCCGACCCTGGTAGTGAGTAGAGATAATGCTGGTAACTTTCAGAATAGTCTTGATTTTTAACTAATATTCAAACCAGGTCACCAGTAGCTATCATTCTTTTTGTGGTTCTCTGTATTCTGTTGTGCTTGGGTGCTCAGAACCTATTCTAGTTATGGGCCACCCATAGCAAGCTAAAATGTTTACCCTTGTTGTTTTATCAATGATTTGGCTTATTATTACTGCGGTCACTTCTAACCTTTCTGCTGACATTTTTTCCACGCAGCTTTGGACTCAATATTGTAGCACACCAATGACTGCCTCTGGAGGCTCAGTAAACTTTGATAAAAACAGATGGGTTGTTAACCACTTGATGGACTGTAATACATAATAGATGTGCTATATTTAGCTTAGTGTGTATGGTCTTTAGATGTTTGTTCTTAGAGAGACCACTGTTATATCTAGCAGTTATTGATGATAGCAGTAAAGACTTTGCAACCCTGCACTGCTGAAAATTTTTGTTCTACAGAGTTGCCTCTCCAGAGCATTTTAAACTGTTCTTGTGATGTCTGTGCATTATGTTGCATAGTATAAAAAACTGCATGGAGGTCCTAGTTGTGCTTCATACATACTTACATTAGTTTTTTATCTGGAGCTCATCTTAAAGAAGTAATATCAAAGTTCTGTTTCAAACTGACTTAGCATGTGGGAATGGAGGTATTCTCTTCCTTGATTTCAAGGTACTCTTTTTTTTTCAAGTGATGAGGACTTTACAATTAAAATAAAGCATCTGGAGCTGCTTACGCACTCCATAGTGATAATCAGAAACCTTTCTGTGTAATAAAATTTAAACTAAGTAAAATTATGTTTAAGTCAACAGATCATTATCTTGAAGTGGGGATGTACAGATTTCACTGCTTTGCTCATAATATTTATTGTTCTTTTTATCTTTTTTAGCACATATTTTGGAAAGTTTCTGGCCATCATTATCGAATGGGGAACTAGGTCCAACTGATAACTGTAAAATCTTTAGGTTGGATACTATAAACAGAGTGGATATTTCCACCTTCTTATTCCGTTTGACCTCTGAAAACCTAAATGTGGGGGTTAGGGGAGTAGGGTTGCCAGCTCCAAGGTGGGAAAAAGTTAGAGGTGCAGCCTAAGGAGGGCAGGGTTAAGTGGGTATAATGCCATAGACTTCACCTTTCAAGGCAGTCATTTTCTCCAGATAAACTGATCTCTGTCACCTGATCAGTTGTAATCCCAGGAGCTATCCAGCCGCCATGTGGAGACTGGCAACCTTATAGAGGAGTCCTGTGGATAAATGTAATGAGGGGAGGCTGTAAGTACTTACTTACTTACTTTATTCAATTTATATCCCGCCCTACCCCACCAAGGTGGGCTCAGGGCGGCTTACAACAATAAAAGCTAACAGAGGTCGATTTAAATACGATTAAAATTATACAATAAAATACATAAAAACCTAAAAATACATAAAACTCACATCGATATACACTATGCTACTATTCCTTAAATCAGTCCTTCAAATTTCCAATATTAAGTAATCTGATGTTTAAGATTTAATATTCAGGCATTCTGCTCACAGTTAATTATATGCCAACCGGAAGAGGGTTGTTTTACAGGCCCTGCGGAACTGTTCAAGGTTCTGCAGGGCCCTCACCTCCTCCGGGAGCTGATTCCACCAACAGGGAGCTGCAATCGAGAAGGCCCTGTCCCTGGTCGCTTTCAGACGGGCCTCCTTTGGCCCAGGGATTGTAAGGAGGTTCTGAGACCCCGACCTCAGCACTCCCTGGGGGACATGTGGGGAGAGACGGTCCCTAAGGTAGGCAGGTCCCAGACCATAAAGGGCTTTAAAGGTCATAACCAGCACCTTGTACCGAACTCGGTATGTTATCGGCAGCCAGTGCAGTCCCCGAAGCCCCGGCTGGATGTGCTCCCGTCTAGGGAGCCCTAACAACAGCCGG
The DNA here is from genome assembly GCF_032191835.1 of Heteronotia binoei. Taxonomy (NCBI): domain Eukaryota; kingdom Metazoa; phylum Chordata; class Lepidosauria; order Squamata; family Gekkonidae; genus Heteronotia; species Heteronotia binoei. The sequence goes on from NC_083243.1 coordinate 119,624,077, forward strand.
GCAGCGGCATTCTGCACTAGCTGCAACTTCCGGGTTCGGCACAAGGGCAGCCCCATGTAGAGGGCATTGCAGTAATCCAGCCTCGAGGTGACCGTTGCATGGATCACTGTTGCCAGGTCGTCGCCCTCCAGGAAAGGGGCCAACTGCCTTGCCCGCCTAAGATGAAAAAATGCGGACTTGGCAGTGGCTGCTATCTGGGCCTCCATAGTTAGGGTAGGCTCCAGTAGCACCCCCAGGCTCCTAACCCTGTGCGCCGCTGACAGAGGCACACCGTCGAGGGCCGGTAAGGGAATCTCCCTCCCTGGACCACGGCGACCCAGGCAAAGGACCTCTGTCTTCGTCGGATTTAGCTTCAGCCCGCTCAGCCTGAGCCATCTAGACACGGCTTGCAATGCCAGGTCCAGGTTTTCTGGGACACAGGCAGGCCGGCCGTCCATAAGTAGATAGAGCTGGGTGTCATCAGCGTACTGGTGGCAGCCCAGCCCATATCTCCGGGCAATCTGGGTAAGAGGGCGCATATAGATGTTAAACAACATCGGGGATAGAACTGCTCCCCGAGGGACCCCGCAATCCAGCGGGTATCTCTGGGACAATTCACCCCCAATCGCCACTCTTTGTCCCCGACCTTTGAGGAAAGAGGTAAGCCATTGTAAAGCCAACCCCTGAATCCCCACGTCGACAAGACGGCAAGTCAGCAACCGATGGTCGACCGTGTCGAACGCTGCCGACAGGTCTAACAGCATCAGTACCGCCGAGCCGCCTCGGTCCAGATGCCGCTGGAGATCATCCACCAGGGCGACCAGCACTGTCTCCGTCCCATGACCCGGGCGGAAGCCCGACTGATGGGAGTCAAGGACGGAAGCATCCTCCAGGAAACTCTGTAGTTGCAACGCCACTGCCCTCTCAATGAGTTTACCCAAAAAGGGTAAATTCGAGACCGGCCGATAGTGTGCCAATTCGGCCGGATCCAGTGTTGGTTTTTTTAAGAGGGGGCGGACCACTGCCTCCTTAAGAGGCGTTGGAAATTGCCCTTCCATCAGGGATCTATTTATGATATCCCGTATAGGATACCTAAGCTCCCTCTGGCAAGATTTAATAAGCCAGGAGGGGCAAGGGTCCGAATTGCAAGTTGTAGGGTGTGCAGACAAGAGGATCCTGTCAACTTCCTCCAAGCTGAGAGCGCCGAAACCATCCAGAATACAATCTGAAGACAGGCAAGGAGCCTTGGGTTCAGATACTGTCTCCAATATGGCGGGGGTGTCGCGGCGGAGCGACGCGACTTTATCTGCAAAAAATTTCGCAAAAGCCTCACAGCCTATTTCCAATTGACTAACGTTTGGGCTGCCCTGTGGCAGCGTTATAAGAGTCCGAATTATGTTGAACAATTGTGCCGGGCGCGAAGTTGCAGATGCAATCTTAGCCGCAAAGTAAGGAGGATCAAATGGAATGGCCTGTCTTTGTTTTCTCTTAATGAAGAAACTCCACCAATAGAAGCAAAGGTAGGGCAATTTTGCTTAATTTCCCTTTTAGCTGCAGCCCTCCCCTGGTGTTTTGTTCTTAAGTGTCCTCTGGCCTGTCCTGCCCAGCCCGGGCGAGGACTACGCAAGGGGGACCCCCCCGGTGCCTGTCGGTGCGGACGCTAGCAGAGTGAGCGGTGTGATGAGCCCGACACTGAGCTCCAGGAAAGAAATCAGCCAGACACCTGCCACTAGTGCCAAAGTAGTGTATTTACATTATATACAGTACGTGCTCTCTAGTGCAGTCCAATATATTGATCACAGGAACAAAACGCTCCGCCAGCAATTCAATTCTCAGAAAGAGACCTGTGCATTGCAGACACAGTTCATTTATAGTCCAGTCAGCCAATCCTGGCAGTGCATTGTCATGCTGACTCAGCAGGTTCCTTCGCCTGTCCTCAGCCGGCTCAAACCAGCCTGCTGATAAGGTCACTGTGACCTAGCATGCCGGCTAGATCACCAGCTGTCATTGCAGAGCTGTCAAAGCTGGGTTAAGATAGATTCTTTCTCCCAACAGCGCCTGCCAGCCACTCCCGGCCCCCGCCGCCGCCCCGAGAGCCTCCCACACCTTCCCAAGCCCCCGCAGCGGCCCCACCCCTCACCTGGGCTGACGGAGTGCCAACAGCCGCCCGAACGGCGCCTCTCAGCCACCGCGCCCGTCTCCGGGTCCGAGGAGCCTGGCCAGAGCGAGACGTCGGGGAGCAGGAGGGAGAAGCTGAGCCCAGCGCTGGGCAGAGAGGAGAGCTGCCTGACCCGTGGTGGCGAGAGACGCCATACCCCAGCACGCTGCAGAAGTCCGAGACGCCCAAGGCACGCCCAGGCAGCCCAGCCCCGGCGCGCCTCTCCCGGGCGTCTGGGGCTTTGAAGGGGGAGAGGAGCCAGAGAGGGGCAGAACCCAGGAGGGGGGAGGACTGAGACGGGGGATAAAGGGAGGGAAGGAGGAGGTTGGGGAGGAAGCTGGCAAGTGCATAGTGGGGCTGCCTCCTGAGAGAGAGAAAGGAGTCCGTGCACAGCCAGAGGGGAACGGGGGGCCTGAGGTCAAGTAACCTGGCTCCCACCCCTGTTTCTGAGACCTCCGGGGAACGCCCCAGAGTGCCCGGGAGGGGCGACGGCGGCGCCGGGAGACCGGGAGAGGTACCCAGAGCGTGACAGGCCATTAGCATCAGCTTTTGAGGAGAATACAGGAGGATGTTGGAAGAAGGCAGGAAAGACCTCTGGGAAAGATCTGCATCAACAAACAATTTATGTTTATATTTACTGTGATCTAGCACATCTCTTGAAAGAGTAAATATTTAACATGTCAATCCAAATTGGGGTCACATCTTTTTTGATGTCTATTAATGTGAAGAATTCAGTTCATTTTTTAAAGAAAATGGGAAAAAATATGTGCTTTGTTTTTGTTGTTGTTTTATGAACATTCTTCACATCCCTATTGTGCCCCCAAAACTAGTATGGAATTTCTTGTCTTGGCAAGCAGCATTAATAGCAGCAGCATTGTAATTTCTGCTTCAAATGTTAGATGGACCTCCAGTATTGCAGTTCTTGCCTATCAACCTGTTCTTAGGCTATGTGTCTTCTAGATCAAAACTCTCATTGGAAAAGAAAGTTGGGATTTTAAGGACTCCTATTATTGCCAAATGCTTTATCAGTCAGTACAGGAATGCTGTAATTCTTCCCCACATAGAAACGTGAACAGAAGGATTATTAGATTTAGCAGTGAAGTGAAAAGCATTTAAATTGATGAGGTGCAGAATTGGAACACAGTGGTATCTGGATTGGATTTGCAAACTTTTGTGAAACTTGATAGAATATTTATTTGTAACTGCTTCGATATGTTACATCTGCATCCCATTGCCCCCTCCCCTAGTCTTGTTTTATATATTCATGTATTTTCCTTTCAGACAACCCTTCCTCCCAAGTTTAGGGCTGGGGAGAAGATAGGTTTGTAGAAAGGATATGCTGTTAAGCAGTATTTTTCTTTTTTTTTGTATGTTTCAAAAATACACTTAACATTTTTAAAAGTTTAGTGAAGGAGCAGAATGACCTCTTGATCTGCTAATTGAAGTTGTTTGGATCTGAAGTATTGTGAGTAGAATGAGGCTCACAGAGCAAGATTTTCTACTGCCCCAGTCTGCTGAGCCCCTTGAACTTCTGTTTCAGGGGATTGTAAACAGTTGGAATAAGGTGTGAGGAAAAAGCCCCCTACTTTTCATACATATGGACATCGTGATCACCAGTATGGTTGCCAGGTGCCTGGAGTTTCGACTCTCACACATCTGCCCTAAGAAGTGGACTTTGCCCACAGCTTCTAAGGCTTATGTGGCAGCTTTGCATTCTACACCTCTGGATGCGTGTTAGCCAGAACTCTGCTCCTTGTGTGCCCAGTCTTGGCCGCTGCAGTGGGAGAAGCCAGGCCACCATGTTTCCAGCCTGCCTCCATGAACCTAAGGCTAACAACACCAGAATCCATCTTGCTTTCCTGATCCAAGCATACCCTGCCAGGCTGGACTCCATTCCTTCTTAGTGGGAAGATCACGTACACACCCTGTGTCACCCTTGGCCTGCAAGCAACCCATCTGCCCCATGAATGGATTAACAGCTCAACTAATGTTCCTGATTGTCTGGCAAAGCCCTAGACAAAGGCCCCTGCCCAGAAGATGATGAGAAAAGAGGAAGAACATCTCCTGTCATAAACAAGTCTTTTGTCTACACCGGGGATACCTAGGCCAATATCTGATTCCCTATTGTCACCTTCCCAGATAATCCCATTTAACCTCAAGTATCCAGCCATTCCCATTCTCACCCCAGTCTAATACCTTGGAGCTGCCTCAGGCAATATTGCAGCTTGGAAATTTCCAGGTTCACCGGACTAAGGTGAAGTTCATTGGTCAAAGCTGACACCCAATTGGATGTCACCACAGGACTCACCATTGGCTCTGCTAATGTCCAGCCTCCTTGGTCATCACAGAGCCTCCCCCTGCTCCTCCCCAAGACCTCCCAGCCCCTGAAGGGTCTGAGGGAGCCTATTTAACCTCTGACCCAACTCCACTCATGTGTGCATCTAACAGTATCCCAGTTCCGCTGTCTAGATCCATCCCCAATTCTGGCCACAGTTTTGGGTCCATTTCCCCTGTCCTCTTATGTCGCCATTGGAACCTTCCTGGAAGACTACGATGGTAAATATCGCCCTGTCTGTCTACCCATATATGTTCCCCTATCAATCTATCTGTATTTCCTTAGACCTGTGTGAATTTGTGATTGTTTTGTATTTTTATCTTGTATGAAAGAACTATTTTTCACAATAAATTACAATTGGTTTTATTAAATTAGAGTCCTTTTTATTGAGCATTTACTCTCTGGATGGTTGAGCCTGGTATATATTGGTAAAAAGATTCCTATTAAGCCAGGTGTCCACCTAATTCCCCAACCTTGTTTTGAGGGCATTTGGCTTAACAGAAGAATTAAAAAAAGATGCCCCCTCCTCCTCAAAAAGAAATAATGTTTCATAGGCAGTGCTATTGTACCAGCAAGAGAGAACTTTTGGATCCATCCCTAAGTAATTGTCTCTGTTTGTGTGTAGTGCTGTCAAGTTGCAGATGACTTAGGGCAGAGGTGTCAAACATGTGGCCTGGGGACTGGATCAGGTCCCTGGAGGGTTTCCATCAGGCCCATGAGCAAATCTGCTTCCTTCTTCTCCCTTCTCCCTCTCTCTTGCTTCTTTCTGTGTCACAGCTTGCTTTGTCAGGATTTCTCAATTGCATAGGAGCTACAGAGCAAAGCCTCTGCTTTCCCCATTAGCTAAGGCCCCTCTCTTGGGGAGGAAGAGTTTGCTTTGATACTGACCACAATATTGCAAGAGTGCTAATACTTTAAACATGTTTTATTTTATGTTTTTTAAAAAATCTTTAATTGTGTTTCTCTGTGTTGTATCTTTTTTTAATTCCTTACTCCAACTGTTTACAATCCCCTGAAACAGAACTTCAAGGGGCTCAGCAGACTGAAGGAGTAGAAAATCTTGCTCTGTGAGCCTCATTCTACTCACAGTACTTCAGATCCAAACAACTTCAATTAGCAGATCAGGATTCTCTCAAAACATGCATAATTTTTAAGCTAGGATGCATGTTGTCGCACCTGTGTTGTGCATTTATATCTCTGCTACCTGGCATTACATTTTATGATGCACGTGGCCCGGCTTGACAAGGTCTCATGTCAAATCTAGCTCTTATAACAAACGAGTTTGACACCCCTGGGTGACCCTGTAGGGTTTTCAGGACACATGATTAAGAAGACCTAGAAACCCAACATTTGAGGAGTATATTCCTTCCATGATGTAAGTGCCCTCTCTGAAGGATTTGAGAACTGTACTGCCTACACATTTGGTTTGACTCATGCTGATGAAATTGCTGAGCAGTGGTTACAATTTGAAATGAAGGGTGGCTGGAAGAAGGGATTCTCTCAAAACATGCAGAATTTTTAAGCTAGGATGCATGTTGTTGCACCTGAGATGTTTGCATATGAGCTATTGAGGAATTTTCAGGCTGGACTTTGATCCATCTATCTCTTGTGTACCAGAAACTTTTGAGACCTTTCAGGTGAAAATCAAGAAGATCTACAGTGTGGCAGAGACTGGGATTGTGACTCTAGTGTGTTGTTAGATATATGCGTGTGATTGTTATTTGTATTGTGAATGAGTGAGTATACTTGAGTTAAAGTAACTTTATGCACTAATCAGTGTTATAGTACATGGTGTTTTTGTTCAGTTTTGCTCAACCTGTACATCATGTCATTTCCTGTTTTGTTGCATCAAACTCTCCAGGTGAGGGCTGGAGATTACTCAGAATTAGAGCTGCTCTCCAGAACATTGTTACTGCTGCTGGGAAGCAGATAAGGCTGCCAGTTTCTGGTTGGAAAATGCTTGGAGATGTGAGGGGTGGAGCATGGAGAGGGTGGGCTTTGAGGAAGGGTGAGACCTCAGTCAGGTATAATGCCATAGACTCTACCCTCCCAGCCAGCCACTTCCTCCTGGAGAACCGTTGCTGCCACTTTCCAGGATTGGCTGGAGATCACACAGAATTACAACTGTTCTCCAGATGGCAGAGATCATGGAAAAAATGGCTGCTGTTTAGGGTGGACTCTGTGTCATTATACCCTGCTGAGGTTGCTTCCCTCCTGCTTTGGTTCACACTGTGATTTCATACCAGTCACTGACTTTTAGCCTAACCTAACTCACAGGGTTGTTGTGCAGATCAAAAGGGGAAGAGGAGAATGGTGTAAGCTGCTTTGGTCCATACTGTGGAGAAAGAACATACTTTTCCTATGTAGAGGCTGCAGGGAGGGGGGGAAGAGATGGAAAGCTGAAGTCACATCAGTTCCTCTATAGCAAATGGCTACCTTGGATGGGTGGGAAGACATGAGTGTTCGGGGGGGGGAGTGAATGCCTTCACTTGGGTTAGTGGGTGGGAAGACAGCAAGGGTGGAGGGGCAGTTGCCCAGAGTTTCTTTCTAGAACCCATTGTATTTCCCCTCACAATGGGCCTTATTCTACTGCTATATTACAAAAGCAATTCTAAAAACAAAACACCCTTCCTGAAACACATATAAAATATATATATAACCAGAAGAATTATAACTGGATTAAAGGTAGTTAAATACGGTAATGAAGCTCAGGTTTCATCCTAGTATATACTATTTCTAAAAATTTGTGAATTTTTGCATGTCCAATGTGTTATTGTTAGGGTATATATCTTAATGTAATTAAAGATCACTTTATTTATCAAACAGATAAAGTATGTTTTTTCCCTTCTCTTTAGGACATTGTTTGTGTGGAAGAAGAAGGTGATGATGACAACATTGCATGGATGATTTTACGTAATTTACACTTCCCAGATTTTGAAAAGGCAGTTATCATTGTGAAGTGCTTAAACTGATTTATGGGAGGAAGGTGGACTAGGCGAGGGATGCCGATAATATCAACACAGTGGATTAAATGGACATTTACACTTTTATTGACATATAAATTATCCTTGCCAAGAAAATGAGAAGGATACTGGTGGAGCAATGATGTGGCACAGACTACTATATATGGATTCAGCTCTGCCAGTCCACTGCAAGACACATCAATGGATTTCTACATCTGAACTAAAATACAACATAAAGACACTTGCAATGCTTGTCTGTTAAGCTAATTAGCAGCAATGGCAAACCAGAGTTCTGAAAGGATTATAAGAAACAGGGAAGAGTTTTGAAGGCTATGTATTTTTTCCTTTCTCATTAACATTCTCTAATTCATACTGTGGATTTTGAGGAAAAAGTTTCAGGAAACGTGAAGGAAATATCTTTTACTGGGAAATGGAATCTGGAACAGAGTCTAGCCAGCATCAGAAAAGAAAGCCTGTGACACATGGACTGGAAGATCAAAAAAGAGTAAGTGACAAGACTTCACCAGTGGCATTTTGTGCCTAAATTGCTGAGCATGGTTCAAGGAGTTCAAATGTCACTTATAATATTTATACCTACTGCTGATTTTCTGTGTTGTATATGGCGGTGGATGAGCTTCCTTAGACCAAAGAGTGATCTGGTTTAATTGATGAGGCATTTTGTAGTGGGAGGTGCAAAGAATTAGAGTGTATCTATGGCTTAGGGGTTTTTTTGAAAGAAAGGAGATGATGTGGGACAGGAAGAATTAGGAGAGGGAACACTATGATTGACTATCAGTGCAGTGGTAAGTCAGATGCCTACTGTGTAGTTAATACCAATGAGGAAATTAACCAGATTTATTGGCATTTAAAGCACAGTTATAGTGCTCTTGGCTTAGTGGAGTATCTGATAATGCTGGTTTATTAAGTTGTCCTGAAATATTCTTTGTGTCTCATGTCTTTGAATAACTTAAGTTCTGTTGATTGGGAAGACGTTGGTGAAAATATCCAGAGTTTTATTGTGCAATCTAACAGTAGGCCTTAATTTATACCTGGATGTGACAATGTCTAACATATGAGCATTTATTAGTAATAATTAAAAGTAGTGATACCAGAACAACTTTAAACATTTTTCTGATGCGTCAGCAAATCGTAAAACAGTTCATCTGCATTCAATATTGATAAAAGAAGATATATTCTTGTACTTGTGGATAGTCCTCTTTTAGTGTGGCTTAAAAATATGAGTTTTCAGGTATAACTATTGAATATATGGTGCTTGTTGCTTAGGGGGGGCAACAGTGGGAGGGCTTCTAGTGTCCTGGCTCCACTGATGGGCCTCTTGATGGCATTGGTTTTGTTGCCACTCTGTGACACAGTGTTGGACTGGATGGGCCATTGGCCTGATCCAACATGGCTTCTCTTGTTATCATATGTGATCATCAGCACCCATTTTGTCATTTCAGTAATGCCAGCTGATCTGGAAAATCATGGGAAGAGAAGGATTATTTGCTCTGGAAATCAAACCATATTGTTTCACATTTTTGAAACAAGATTAAAATGCAGCTGTTTTCTTAGGAACCATCCCCAAAGAATTTCTGAGCACATTGTAATATATAAAGTTAACTATATCAACCAAAGCTGACAAGAACCTTATCCCATCTATTTTCACAACCCTATTCTGAGGTGGAAATAGCAATCAATAGACACTGAAAGAAAATCCCTCTTATTGACTTAATTTCTAGAAGCCTTTAATATATTTTAAGCTTTGTGTATACAAGGCTTTACGCTGTAGAAGAAAAAAAAATTAGTGTCCTTGACACCAGGTACATTTTGTTGAGCTGGTTTACCAATATTAATATGTGGTTTTGACTGGAATTCTGATAAGTATAGAAGGCTACATCTCCCATCTGCTCTTGGCTCTGGGTATTTGGTGCACATGTAAAATGGGGCCTCTGAAAGTATAATATAACCCCAAGTGAGGCTCAGTGGCAGCTGGGATAACATCAATTGGTCATGCTTAGCTGACATTCATTTTAACTTGAACTCTAGCCGTCATGGAGATTATTAAATTTATAATGATATATGTAAGATCCGCTTTAATGACTCTTCATGCTTGGGTGATCTTTCTCTTATGTTTGCAAAACAACACTTAATAGAGTATTACATTTCATTTCTTATTGGGAATTCTGGGGAAACGGATGCTGTTAGAAACCTTCTGTGAAACAGATTTATGCTTATAGAGAAGAAAACAAAAATTGGATTCTAACCCTTTTGCTGAATTCACACCACTTTGCTGACTCTTTGGGAAATGCCAGTCAGGAATCATTGTGTATCTGGCTGCTGTCTAACATTAATAATTAATTATTGCAGCAGATTTGTTCATTTGAAATAAATTGGACATGAATAAGTAAGAAATAAATGATATTAAATTAGCAAGAATCTCATGTGTTCCTTGTAAGAAAACATTGATCCAAGAAGACTATAGATTTAGTTCCTATTTGTCTGGATGATGAAAAACAGTGTACATGTGTTCATATCTTTTAAGTGCAGAATTAGAAGAATAAAGGCTTTAGCACAGCCCTTAAACTGCTTTTTCATAATCACATTCTGTGAATGTTGAATTTAATTAGAATTCTCTGTCTGGTGCCTAGTTTTATTTTATCTAGTTTTCTTTTTGTAGATTGATCTTCAGAAAATTGGGAGTTTACTCCTGCATTCCCCTTTCTCCCCCTTCCTGCCTAAATTGCGGCCGTGGTAGTGATGATGAGTGACTCTTCTCATCCGCTGATTTATTAGCTCCCAGTGAGAATTAAAATGGGATTGGCACTGTTTATGTTCTGAGTTGCACTAGATTTACCCACACAATTTTAATGGGCTTAAGTGTGAATTACATGACCAAATCATGAGCAACTGTTAATTTTAAAGTTAAAAATGAATTAACCTTAAGAAACACATGAATAGCACTGATGAAAACAATAGAATATTAATATAGAACAAGATTTTAGTATTTTGGTGTGGTATCACTGGAGTGAATATATTGCTCAGGAAATACTGCGAAATTTGGAGTAGTGGGATGCTTTTAGTAGAGATTTCAACATGCAGTTGTTCTTAGCATCTTAGGATGGTTTTTTCTTAGCAAAGGCCTTTATAAAAATTGCTATGGACTGTGAAAAAATGGCTGTGGATGTAAATTTAGTTTTATTTAGTTCAAGAAGAACCCATTTAGCTGGTGTAGATGGGAGAAATAAATTTTCAGTGGCACAACTTATTGATTTCTTCTAGATTGATTTATTTCCTTGCTGAGTTTCTCATTCAGATGATCATAAACATACACAGATTTGAAAATGGGGCTATTATACAATTTTTAAAATTTTCTTTTTGATACTAATATATTTTGATTAATTTATTATTTGATAACCTAATGCTCCTTTTATATGAAAGCATAAATTAGCTTTGACACTATATTTACTTAAGTTGTACCTTAACAAAAGAACATATTGTCTTCTGTTAATAACACTGCAACAGCTTGATTATTGTGGAATTATTCTGCCCTCTTCTCTTTCTTCCACCTTCTCTTTCCTACCAAACTAATATTGTAGAACTGAAAGAAGAGAGAGAGTAAATCAGCATGTAGCTATTAACATTTATTTTTGTTCATAGTGGGACAAATTTAATGTATTTGGGCTTTTTCTTCTTTAAGAGGAAGTGCTGATCTTTATATGTAATCTTTTTTTGTGTATATTTCACCCTATTCTGACCTATTACTTTGTCAAGAGGATTTGAGATACATGTATGTTCCTGGTGGAGTCCAAGGGATTCTGGAACTGGAGGAAAATTCCAGGATGGGACCCCAGAATCAGTGCCACCCAAGCCCCTTGCTTGAGCCACCTTAGGATGAAGAAAGGGGCAGCCCCCACCTTGTGGAAGATGACGCTCAGGGGACAGGTGCATGCAGCAACTGCTGAGCTGGCTGGAGGCTGCCTGCTCACCACTACCTGGCTCCTTTTTTCCTAAGGGAATGACAGTTTCATTGGCCATTGGGGGCCCACCCTACTGGGGGAGCTGTCAGATGCCTCATGGCTAAGATTACTTTTGTACATTACTATTACGTCACCATTGATTGATGCCAGTTTTGTGAGCATAAGTGGTCCCACTAATATTAACTAGTATGTTAAGAGCTTGTGTTTTAAAATGTGGTTAGAATCAATATTTTAGAAGCATAAATAGTACATATCTGCCCATTTACTAGAATTCACTAGTTGACTCTTCAAACTCCAGGGTTCTTTCCATCTTTCACTCATATATGTGAGAGGTTGCTTCATTGGCTGGTAGTTTGGTTTCTGACTTCCATTCAACGGTTGACTTTTAAAGCCCTCCACAGCTTGGGAGCCAAATATATGGAGAATTATCTCCTCCCATATGTTTCCATGCATTAGTTACAGTCTTCAGACTGTTACCTGCTAGTATTTTCCCACACTTAGAGTTGCCCTCCTGGTATTGACCAGAACCAAGAACTTTTTCCATTGTGGCTTCAACACTGAGAAATGGACTGTCTAAAGAGGTGAGGGGAGCCTCCCATTGAAGGTCTTCAGGAGGCATTATAAGGCATGTTTGCTGGGGTTTCTGATAGGGTATGAAAAGGCATCTTTTTGGGGGAGTGGGGAGGTATCTAGATTTTTATTTAATGTTAACCTGTAATGTTTTAATAGTTAGTGAAATCTTCTTTGTTAGTTGAACAAAAGGATGAGGAAGTCTTCTGGATATCAGTGATGAATTCAAAGTTCTGCTAGATCTGTATGTTTTAATTTAGGTGAGAAAAGTCTTGGTCCCTTGGGTTGTAGCATCTTCAACAAATGCAGTTATCCAGTCCTGTTTGTAAGGAATTGTTAACTTTAAGACAGGTTTGCAGTTTCTGGAATGTGTCTTTGTCATTGTGCGCTTTATCAGTTAATTGGAACCAATATCTATTTCGGATATTTTCTCATTATGTGACATAAAAGATAAAGATAATCCCCTGTGCAAGCACCAGTCATTTTCGACTCTGGGGTGACATTGCTTTCACAATGTTTTCACGGCAGGCTTTTTACGGGGTGGTTTGCCATTGCCTTCCCCAGTCATCTACACTTTCCCCCCAGCAAGCTGGGTACTCATTTACCGACCTCAAAAGGATGGAAGGCTGAGTCAACCTGGAGCCAGCTACCTGAACCAGCTTCCGCTGGGATCGAACTCAGGTCGTGAGCAGAGGGCTCTGACTGCAGTACCTCCGCTTTACCACTCTACACCACAGGGCTCTTACATTATGTGACATAGGTAGTTGCAACACTTAGCAAGAGCCATTCTGCCATGGAAAAAAGGACTTCATGAAGTAGCTGTTCTTAATTTTTCTTTCAATTTAAAATATCTGAAACTTGGTTTGTTTAGTTTGTTGTTACAGTCGATGACCACAGAACCAGATTAACCCAATAGGCCAAGTAGGCACCGGCCTAGGGGTCTCCAATGTTGGCTCCCCCCCCCCCCGGTTTGCTCTGTCTGGATATTAAATTCTTTGCTTCTCTACTCAATGTTGTCCTGGAGACTGATTCACTCTCTTCCCGTGCTTTCTCCTTGCCCCTTCTCAATTTGCTGCTTTCCCTCTGCCACCGCCTCTCCCCACCTCCTTCCACTCCAGCTCCAGCCTTCCCACCCTCCTGATTCGCTCTCTTCCCGTCCCCCCTTCTCAATTCGCTGCTTTCCCTCCTTGGCCACCGCTTCTCCCCGCTTCCTTCCATTTCAGCTTCAGCTTTCCCACCCTCCTGATTCCTTTTCTTCCCACCCTTCCTCCCTGCCTGAATGTGGTAAGAGCCTGGCAGAGGGGCAAGAAAAGACTAGATCCACTGAACATGGTGGCGTGCCGCTTCTCTCCTGCTCCCCTAGGGCAAGTTGTGCTGATTTTTTTAACAGAGTGCAGCGCCTTTGCTTTTTTGGATGTGGGGTGGGACTGGGCTGAGTGATAGGAAGCAGCACTGTCTTTCTCTTTGCTCTGTTGTGCATCGCTCAGGACACCTTTCCTGTCAAGGCTTGATAGAGCTCACCACCATAGTCACCTCTTCCATTGTTTCTAGTAGTGCAAGCAATTGATTTGTTAGTTGTGAAAGTGGGATAATGCATGCTGATACAGAACTGTTCTGGGCTCTTCCATTTCACTAATCACCACTACTTCCAAACAACGCAACGAGGCTTAAAAGTTGTTTTCTGATATAAAACGTTCTGAATAAAACTTTGTTGGTCTTAAAGGTGCGGCTTGACTCCTGCTTTGTTCAACTGCCTACCTGGATTTTTCTGATATGTGTTAAAGCTTCCTAGTTATTGACTTTAACTTACTTAAAAGCTGAAAGCAAGACAAATAACTGATTTTGCAGTGAGAAAAAATGTAAAATAACATTTGTAAATGTATAATGTTAAAGTGGACTACAAGAATTGTGCGTTATTGCAGTGTTTGCTTGGTTAATACAGCACTTCACTTGCTGAGATGGTTGAATTCTGGCTTTGAAATTCTCCAGGCAATATGGGCTGTTTTTCATTTTGTGCAGGTTGAATTGCCAAGCTTCATTTTACAATGTATTGCTTTTATAATCATTACATGAGTGAGAAAGAGGCATTGAATAGCTTGATCTCCTCTCTGAAGGTAAGCAGGGTCAGTACTTGGATGGGAGACCACCAAGGAAGGCTCTGCAGAGGAAGGCAGTGGCAAACCACCTGTGTTTTTCACTTGTCCTTAAAGTTCCTCTTCTGGGGTCACCATAAGTCGGCTGTGCCATGCTTTTCACGGACAGAATCATTAAATATAGTTGTGGCATACTTAAGAGTAGTATGTATTTTCCTCCAGCTTGTATGTAAACTGTTATTATGGTGAATTTTTCAATTAAAATATAATTGTTTTTCTTCATATTTAAATGAAGGGGTTTGTTATTGTTTAGGCTGTTTCTCACATCCTTGTCATATTCACAGACTGATTTTGCATATATTTAGGGGCCATTTCATAGAAAAAGAGGTGCCAGAGCTCATTAGCACCTCATTTGCATATGCTACATGCCCCTGACAACACCGGAAGGTGTACTGAATTATATGAGCTCAGCATCTACCTTAAAATGCTTCTTAAATTACAATTGTCATAATAAAACCTTACTCCCTTCATCCACACAGTGTTTATTATAAAACACTGTGTCGATGATGGAGTAAGGTTTTATGACAATTGTAATTCAGGAAGCATCCTTTTTAAATTACTTTTTCCTATGTGGCCACAGTGGCATGATGAAGACTTCCATCTGTCTGCTTTATATGTTTTGGTTATTTTCGCATTTTTTGTGGGAGAAAATATTAGAAAGTTTGTCCAATCTTAGAATTCAGCAAAATTCTCAAAGGGAATTTGAACAATGGAGCCCAGAACCAGAAGCAAGGGTTTTTTTTGGGGGGGGGGGGGAGGGGGCGTTAAGACAGAAAGAGCACAATAAAATTTAGAAATTCCGGAGCTCCGCTCTTGTGACCTGCCCAAAATGAGGCTTGCGTATATTTCTGTTAAAGTAAATCCTGCTATGTTCATAGATCCAAGTAGGCAGTCATGTTGGTCTGAAGTAGTAGAACAAAATAGGAGTCAATTGCACCTTTAAGACCAACTTAGTTTTATTCAGAACGTAAGCTTTCATGTGCTCTAAGCTATGTTCAGTGGGAGTTTTTTGCAGGTAAGTGTACAAGGCCAGCCAGAGCCAGATTAATTTATAGGTTGAGTAGGAGAGATTTAAACTGCCTAGGTAAATGTACAAGGCCAGGCAGGGCCAGATTAACATACAGATTGAGTAGGAGATAATTTGTGAGGGGGGGCCCTGAGATTTCAACTGCCTGGGGCCTCCACAGGGTTTAATCTGGCTCTGAATGACCAACTCAACTTGCATAAAACTTGGTTTAAAGGCTTCGTAAACAGACCATGGCCAGCTAATGGACTGAAATGAACCTGGTCTGAGAAGAATTATCTTATAGCCACCTGTTCCATCCCTTGAAAATAGTGGAGGTTTAAAAGAGTGGCCACATCAGAGGCCAGTTAATTCATTAGTTTCTCCTGTGGTGAAGTATGAGTGCCAATTTAATGTCCAATTGAGAATTTTCCATGAAATGTAGTATCTGAACAACAAGCCCTGGATATATGAACAACAAGCCCTTTCCAAATAAACTTGTCCCTAATATTCAAAGAATGATGGTGAAAAGTGCCATCAAATCAATGACAATTTATGGTGACCCCATAGGACTTTCAATGCAAGAGATGATCAAAGATGGCTTGCCATAGCTTCCTTCCGTTTAGGAACCCTGGGCATCCTTGGTGGTTTCCCATCCAAGTACTAACCAGAACTGACCCAGTTTTAGCTTCTGGGATATGACAAAAATGGGGTTAACCTGGGCTGCTCAGGGCAAGGCATTTGAAGGATAGCCCAGTAGTTATAACGTGTGTGTATGACGATGTCTGTGAACATAAAAACTCCTGTTGTGAGTCATATTGGACTGTTGCAGCATTAAAGTGATTTAAATGCATTCAAATAATGGGATTCCTAACTGTTGGCTTGTGTGAATCAGTGTATCATAGATGAGGCCTAACTGATTTATTCCTGTTGAAGATATGGTTCAGGGGGCGGAGAGATATTTGACTCCTGACTGGGTTAAATCCAAATGGAATTTTGACAGCTTAATTGTGCCCTTTTGTGATAATTGCCAGTATCATAGGAAGAGCTCTTGCATTTGAGATCTTTCTCTCCTCTTAGACTTTACCATCTTGCTGTAAAGTTAATAAGCTACTTGTACATAAAGTCTGCTTTTATGTGTAAAGGTGAAAGCTTAGCTTTCAGATTCTTATGAACAATATACTTGTGCTTCTCATTACAGCAGGGAAAGGTAATCTGTAGTATTCAAATCATTTTCCTTTCCCGCCAGAGCCAATAACCAGAAAATAGCTTGTAGGTAATACTAGCATTTTAGTTATATAATTTATTGGGACCTGTCTTTATTAATGGCTTATTTTGTATTATTGGAGTGTTCTTACCTTGTGGTTTCGCTTTTTTTTTTTTTGCTGGAAATGTTATTTTTATGAGAGCTCGCCCTAGGTTCACTCCCCACTGAAGAAGTGAGTTGTGGAGGGGTGGTCAGAACCTTGTATTACCCTAATTCATTGCGAAGGCCATGTGAAAAAAGTGCCTCCTCTAGTAGTATTATAACTATGATTATGTTTCCTTTTAATTTCCTTGAGTGGCTACTAGGTTAATGACAAATGATTGCTCATACACTTTTTAAACAGCTGTTCAGATGCTAATTCTCATATTGCTGTAGCACTTTGATGAAGAAACATTGCTGTTAGGTCTTACTTAAAAACATTTCATACTGAAAAAAACTGTAATAGTTGTGGGCATCTGCATATTCAGGCATTTTAAAGGTATTTTTGACTTTCTGGACCTCTGCTCATCTGTCTTTTGGCCTCAGATAGAGTATTAACATAACAAAGGTGGCTTTGGTCCGTAATATATGCCACACATGGGGGAAATAGTACTTTGTTCATTTTTACTGGGTCTTTCTGATGTTTATGTAATACTGATGTTGTGTCTGTAGGGTAGATGTAGTGTGTTCAGCTTGTTTTTGGGAACAGAATTCTTGCAAATGTTGATGAGACTTGCTGCCTCCCCAGAACCTTAATTGTGATTCTTTCAGTGATCACTTCTGTCTGCTGCTGTTTAGTGCATCATGATGAGACTGTTCCCCCCCCTTCCCCAGGTGTCAGATTTTTTTAAATTAGTTATTTCAAGAAGAACTAGATGAGACAGGATTCATCAGTTGTAATGAACATTTAATGCTTTTGGAGTGCATGTTGAGTGTCAGTGTCAAAGTTTGTTCATAGAGCTCTTTTGGTCTTGTTCTCCATAATCAGATGTCATGAAAAGACAGAGCATTTTGTATGCTGTTCCCTTGCAACTTCACAATTATCCCAGAAGGAATGACGTGCAAAGTGGCCCTATATAAAAGCATTAGACAGTGCTATTTCATGCACCACCTTCGTTAAGAAATGACCCCCCCCCCAAGCGATGGTAGTTTATTTAGTACAAGGGAATCTAGAAAATGGATTCAAACTGAACCATTTCATACCTTCTCATTGGATGGTGTACCAGTGACAGGTTACATTTTTTTAAAACAATGTAAAATATACAGTGTGCACTTTTACTCAACAAAAAGGTAGCTAAATACTCTTTGAAAGCTATGTATGCAAGGAAAGCAAAAAGAAGAGAGAGGCATATTTCCCAACTGACTGCTTTGGTCAAGTGATTGCTATGACAAATCTCATTTTAAATACTTCTACTATTTAAGCTGTTATAATTGCTATTTAGAGTTACAACTGCTAATTAGAATATTCCTAACCTAACTCAAAAAGAGGACATTTTCTTCAGTTTAAAAAACTGAAGAAAATGTCCTCTTTTTGAGTTGGAAGGTTAGGAATATTCTTAATCTAAGGATCCCAAAAGAGTTGGAAGGTTAGGAATATTTTAATTCTAAGGACCCCAAAAGAGGATGGACAAAAAGAGGACATGTCCTATAAAAAGTGGACATCTGGTAACCCAAACGGAGAGCCAGTTTGGTGTGGTGGTTAAGTGTGTGGACTCTTATCTGGGAGAACCGAGTTTGATTCCCCACTCCTCCACTTGCACCTGCTAGCATGGCCTTGGGTCAGCCATAGCCCTGGCAGAGGTTGTCCTTGAAAGGGCAGCTGCTGTGAGAGCCCTCTCCAGCCCCACCCACCTCACAGGGTGTCTGTTGTGGGGGAGGAAGGTAAAGGAGATTGTGAACCGCTCTGAGACTCTTCGGAGTGGAGGGCGGGATATAAATCCAATATCTTCTTCTTTTTCCCTAACTGAAATAAAAGGCAAAGAAGCTTAGATGTGTGTAGCATTTATCTAAGGAGGAACCCAGCTTAATGCAGTATTTCAGTATGGTGTTTGAAGGACCAATCATCATGTATATTAAGCGAGATAGAATTCTGTCCCCTCCTTGGGATCGATGTTTGCTGCCTTGCCCAGTGCCAGCACTAGGGTGCCTAGCACTCCAGACAAGATGCCCCCCTGCCCCCACCCCCATGGGCAAAGTGTGTTCCCACCCCTGGTCTCCCCCCCCCCCCACAGGCACCATCATTGCCTTGCTGCCTTACCTGTGAGGCAGGGCGGAGCTTTCATCCATGGCAGCAGCAGCCATGCTGAGTGCCTCCGCGTGGCACAGCCTGGCTGTGTAGGCTGTGATCCGGATGCATGTCCAGATTGCAGCCATGCCCACCTCTGCCACCACCTCCCTCCTGCCTTTGCCTCTGCCACCACCATGATTTAAAAGCCACAGGAGGGCGCCACTGAAAGGGCCCACCAATCAGCTAATCAGCAGGCCCTTTAGGCCCTTTATCTGTGAGCTGGCTGGCTCCCCTGCCACTGCCCAGGAGTGGTGACATTTCCCCACAGGGCCATGCCCGTAGGCAACTGCCTTGCCTGAAAGGTCTAGATTTTCCACCTTGCAACTCGCTGGACTAACTTAAACTGCTCCATACTTTTATTGGGTAACTGATGACATCACCTAAAAATAGCCCTGTAAGCAGAAAATATTTTACAATTATGTTCCATCTCTTTATGGGAAAAGGGAGAATATGCTGTAACAGCTCATTGCCATCTAGACCTTTGTGAACAAATCGGCAAACAAAACCATCTATGACGGAAGTTTTATAGCAGGGTAGATGTTGTAGCTCCAAAGCAGTGTATACACACACCAGCAGAGGTTGGTTCTATTTACAATTTTATTTACAATATATATACATAGTCCTTATAGTCAGTCATAGTTCTTACTGACAAACTGCTTTGCCAGACACCTGATACCACAATGGCGTACACTGGCAAGTATACCTAGGCTTCCCAATCCCCAGGTCCCAGCGGGGGATCCCCTGGTTTTACAGGCTTCCCCCCTCCCCCAGCCAGCTGGCCGGCGGGGGAAGCTCCACCCCCATAGCCATTATGCACCTCCAGGAACGATTCCCATAGGGAATGATGGGGAATTGATCCGCAGGTGTCAGGGGTTCTGGGGGGGGGGCTGTTTTTTGAGGTAGAGGCGCCAAATTTTCAGTATAGCATCTAGTGCCTCTCCCCAAAATACCTCCCAAGTTTCAAAAGGATTGGACCAGGGGGTCCAATTCTATGAGCCCCAAAAGAAGGTGCCCCTATCCTTCATTATTTTCTATGGAAGGAAGGCATTCTAAAAGGTGTGCTGTCCCTTTAAATGTGATGGCCAGAACTCCCTTGGAGTTCAATTATGCTTGTCATACCCTTGCTCCTGGCTCCGCCCCCAGTGTCTCCTGGCTCTACCCCCAAAGTCTCCTGGCTCCGCCCCCAAAGTCCCCAGATATTTCTTGAATTGGACTTGGCAACCCTAAGTATACCAGAGACTTATATACAGAGTTATGTGTCCTTTTGCCCAATCAGTACAGACATGCTGAGTCACTGAAGCACCACCTGCAGGCTGATGCAATATGTCTGGTCATGTGATCTTTACCTGTCAGATAAATCAACATGATAGGTCTGCAAGTTGCTATCTTGTTAAGGCATTTCTACTTCATATGCCGACAGTCAGGACATAAAGCACCAAATAATTTCACTCTAGAGGTGAAAAAAACCTCTGAAAATATGGCATGAATCCAGCAGTGTTGAATTCCTTGCAGATGTGCTAAACTGAAGAGAACATTCCAAAGTGCACCCATGCCAAAACCATGGCCGTTACAAGATGGGACCATTTGTTAACATAGTGGTTTTTTTCCTGTACTGAGCCTTGCCTGAGGTAACATCTGTTCATGTGTGATCACAGGTGGTAAATGAGAAGAAAAAAACGACAAATATTTTTCATTACAGTTTCTTCTAATCTATAAGGGGCATGGAGGATGGATGCCTTGTGATTTTTCCACTTTTTTGGTGAGAGAGGGGAGTCTGGGAAGATCTAACATGGTATTGTAAAATTTGTCATCACAGATTAAAACTAGTGGCCCATCTACTTTGGTATGCTGCCATAGTTTGCAAAAGTAAAATAATAATAGTCATAACATTATCTACCATATTAGCACTAATATGATTCACTAAGGTCTCTGTAAAGTGGGAAATTCTGTTTGTAAGCTTTACACAGTTTTTTTCCTTGGTGATTTAAGTTTTTTAAAATGAATTTCAGCAATGCTGTGAATGAGCTGAGTTTAGATTCTGAGGCACACTACATTTGTGCACCACCATCTTTAGTTTTTTGAATTCATTTTATTAGAATATTCTCAGACATAACACTGCAGTGAAGTCAACCCAAAGATGGAGTTTTGCACTTCTTTAAAGTCAACCTGACCAACAACAAAAAGAGATAAAATGATAAAGAAGACCTCTCAGAAGATGAAAGTGGAAGGAGAGTATGCATCTGGAAGGAACATGGGAGACAGGAGACGAGATGGAGAAGGCAAGGTGGAAAAGAAGGAAATTATTTAATATTCAAAATATGTGTATTTAGAAGTGGTGCACAGAGCATAAAATAGTCAATAGGGTTGCCAATCCCCAGGTAGGGATGGGATTCCCCAGTTTGGTAGCCCTCCCCCCACTTCAGGGTCATCAGAAAGTGCAGGGGGGAGGGGAAATATCTTCTGGGCAATCCATTATTCCCTATGGAAACCAATTCTCATAGGGTATAATGGAGAATTGATCCATGGGTATCTGGGGCTTGGTGGGGGTGCTATTTTTTGAGATAGAAGCACCAAATTTGCAGCATGGCATTCAATGCCTCTTCTCAAGAGACCTTCCACATTTAAAAAAGATTGTACTAGGGGGACCAATTCTGTGAGCCCCAAAAGGAGGTGCCCCTATCCTTCATTATTTCCTATGGAGGGAAGGCATTTAAAAAGTGTGTGGTCCCTTTAAATGTGATGGCCAGAACTCCTTTTGGAATTCAATTATGCTTGTCACAACCTTGCTTCTGGCTCTGCTGTTTGTCAATAACAGTCTACAGCAGAAGTTCCCAGCTTTTTTTGATCTTGTAGGCACCTTTGGAATTCTTACACAGAGTGACACAATGGCAGCCACTGGAGGCTCAGCCACACACATAGAAGAAGCCTAAGTGCAGGAAAGAGGAAGGATAATTTTGGAAATTACATAGGGAAAGAGGAGCAAAACAGTAAAACCAATACAGTGGTGGTAGCTACTGCTGAAACAATGTTATTTTAATCTGCACAGCCAATTGGATCTCCAGTGGCCAGTGAGAAACCCTGCTGGACAAGTGCCACACCTGGCTGTACCTACTTTCTAAAAACACTTGCTGAGCACCAGGAAAGTGTTGTCAGGCACTGGTGGTTGCGACCTCTGGTTTACACTAAGACCATCCCAATCCAGTCTTGTGTCTCTGACTGTTTGCCATGTGAGAAAGAGAAAAGTGTTGGTTTAGAGTTTGTGAAGGACAAAAATCTCAGACATATAATCAAGCCTCAGTTGGAGCTCACAGGAGCACATCTCCTGAACATTTCTGAAAGTTCCACATCCTCCTTCTGAGAGTTCCACCTCCTTGGCCATTGAATAGTATTGCAGCTGCATAACAATCCCTGGATGAGCACCACCAACTATTTTTCTACAAAACGACCCCTGCATATCATTACAGTTAAAACAGATTGAAAATATGGTAGATGTTTGGGAAACTATAGATAAATGTACTATGTTTAATTTTAATACAAGTGATTTTGAGGGTGATGTGAATCAATCCTAAGTGAGAGCTGTTTGGTGCAGTGGATAAATGACCAAGTGTTGGACCCAGATTCAGTTTGCTTATTTTGTGTAGGATCATTATAAAAGGACTACTGTTCAGAGCTAACATTTATCTTATGCATTCATTGTTTACATTTCCCCCTCTCTGATTTATATGTCCTAAACTAGGCATTTCACTTAAGAATTTCTTTCTACCTGTAGCCTGAATGTGCCTCTCAAATGGCTTAGCATGCAAAAGATTTCAGGCTCAATCCTGGGTGTCTTCAGTTAAAAAAGATGGTAGGTGATGTGAAAGGCCTCTGTCACAGACAATACTGTACCAATGGTCTGATTCAGTATAAGGCATCTTCTTGTGCGCAAAAACCATTAGAATTCCCTTTGCAGTTTTTATGAGATGTCATTATCATACAAATAGATGCTCCAGGCTAATTTTCTTACAGTATAGTTGAATGCAGCATATTGCAGCATTGCTCATTCAGAATATATATGGTTTAGATAGTACATCATATACACAGAGTGTCACAGGGACTGTTTGAAATCTGTGTGAAACTACTGATTTCTTATACCTGTTTTGATATTCGTACTGTGAGGTCATGGAAAAGTCACTCCATTGTTCAGGCACCCTACACAGTTCATCTTCTTTCAGGGCGTTTTTAAGCTGGGGAGGGGGCGGAGATTGGTGCAAAGTAGATATGATTCCCCTTAGTATATATTTTAGCTTTTTGAAGAGGTTCTACCATTTGATTGCATTTATGACTGTATGTTATGTGCATATGTATTTGATTATCAGTTTCTATGGTATGGTATTGTTTTCAGTAGAGGAACATATTTAAGTTTAGATCTCCTGGAACATGGGTAGAAAGACTTTCTTGCTGCTTCCTTTCTGCTACTGCCAGGAGCAGCATTTTGGACTGCGGTAGAAGAGTGGGGTGAGAAATCTTTCTGTATGTGAAAATGCCCTGGTGGATCCAAGCCTCAGAGTTGGGCTATGCTTCAGTGTTAAAATTACACGTTTTGCATGTATAAGCTTCCAGGTTTAATCTGTAGCATCTCTGGTTTTAAAAAACCGTGAGGTAGAGTCAGTAGAAATGACATATGCCTGAAATCCTAGAGGGCTGCTTGCAATCAGGATTGGTGGAACTGGGACAGATATACGTGACTCAGATATACGTGACTCATTGGGTGTGATCAGGGGGACATTTCGGCTTTCCATGGCCACCCCCACATCTGGATTTATTGTGCACAATCACACATGTAGGTCTGTACTCCACAGGCTGCTCATCCTTACCTCATGGCAGGACACTCAGGAATGGAGTAAATGGCCACTGGGAACTTCCCAGAGACAAAGTCCCTCTGAAACTTCCATGGCATGTTCCTGGCCAGCTGATCGGCACAGGTGTGTTGTTAGGGTTGCCAATCCCCAATTGGGGGCAGGGGATTCCCCAGTTTAGAGACCCTCCCCCTGCTTCAGGGTCATCAGAAGGTGGTGGGGGGGAGGGAAATGTCTGCAGGGCACTCTGTTATTCCCTATGGAGACCAATTCCCATAGGGTATAATTGAAAATTGATCCGCGGGTATCTGGGGCTCTGTGGGGGGCTGTTTTTCTTAGATAGAGGCACCAAATTTGCAGCACAGCATCTGATGCCTCTCCTAAAATACTCACCAAGATTCAAAAAGATTGGACCAGGGGGTCCAATTCTATGAGCCCCAAAAGAAGGTGCCTCAATCCTTTATTATTTCCAGGGGAAGGAAGGCATTTAAAAGGAGCACAGTCCCTTTAAATGTGATGGCTAGAACTCCCTTTGGAGTTTAATTATGCTTGTGGCAACCTTGCTTCTGGCTTTGCCCCAATGTCTCCTGCCTCCACCCCCAAAGGCCC